>NW_027187330.1:10578863-10673334 GCF_028583685.1 Petaurus breviceps papuanus
CCTGATTTTCTAGTTAATAAACCTTTAAGAAAAAGAAAATCAGGGTAGTTTGGCATGATTGTTCTTGATTAAACTCTTCTGGCTCTGTAATTGATGCTTCCCTTTTTTTAGATGTTCATTAACCATCCCATTAATGACCTGTTCTAGAATTTTGCTGGAATTGAAGTCCAGGTTACTCATTTATAGCTTGTCAATTTCATTCTCATCCCATTTTTGAACATTAGGACAATTTTTACCCTTCTTCCTGAGGTGCCTTCTATCCTCTGCAGTCTTTCAGATATCACTCACAATAGACTTACACTGACAAACATACACAAGTTCTTTCAGCATTGTAGGATACAGTTCATATGAGATTAGTGACTTTAACTCACCAGGGACTGCTAGACATTGTCTTCTTTTCTTCCTTATCTTATGTATTATTTCCTTGTTAGTTTTTCTGTTCTTTTAAGTGCAAAGGTTATTCTCCTTGGCAGAGAAAATAAATAAAAAAGGCATCATAACAAAAAAGGCATCGTATTGCTTTGCCTTTCTATGTGTCAATCAATCTACCCTTAGCAGGAGTTTGATTCCTTCCTGAGACTACTCTTTTCCATAGTAGTACAGATATCATTACATATCTATATACTTATACATATGTATATCTTAATGTATAGCATGTATAAATTATAAATAATAGTTTGATTTTCAGTATATATTATATATCAGTATATGTAACATATATCAGCTTATGTGTAGAGGAGAAGATAAACTGATATATGTGATATAAACTGATTATATGTACACACAAACACAATATGTATACAGATACACATGCGTACATGTACTCATGTATGCATATGTTCAATCAATATGTGTATATGTAAGCATATATATGTGTGTGTGAATATACAGAGGTGTGTATATGCACTTATACATATACACACAGACACACATATATGTATATATCTGTGTGTATATCTCTATCTATCTATCTATCTATCTATCTATGAAATGTTCTAGAAATATACACACATACTGATATTCCAATTGGCCATTGGCCCAGGATTTCTGACATCACTGACCCTGGTATATTTTTGAGTGACTTCTTACCTTTTCCTTGGCTCATGATCCCAATCCAAGAAACTTGTGAGAATATTGGTCATAGCTGACTTGTCTCCCCCGAAAATCTCTCATTAAGTTTGACAAGTGTTTGGAGATTTTCTGACATATCTTGGCTATGTCTCCAGGAAAACAACACATCTCTCTATTGTTATTTCAGGTATTTAGCTTGGTAAATTTATGTATGCAGTTTTCTACACTCCATCCCCCTTTTCTGTTTAAAGCTCTATTGATAAATTTTTAAGTCTTCAGGCAACTGTATTTTTACCTGTGCTTTTTAGGTGAATTCCATACCTGTACTATCATTTCTATATATAGAATGGCAAATTACTAAACCCATGCCAAATGAATCTAAGACTTATTTTGAGATACCATCTTCTTGACTAGCTATTCACTTAAAAAAATTCTCACTACGTCTTCTGAAGCTCTTTCTACAAATTAGCTCTATGAGTTCTGTGTTTCTTTGTTGAAGATTTCCTATTCTTTATTCATGCTTTCTATATTGTTTTTCTCATTATTATTTGTACCCATGTGAATCACTAAAAGTAAGCTTTGTGAGGCTCTTTGTCATTTTTGGGTGCATACCCCAGGAGTATAGACAGAAGTGTACTGGAACCAGTCTGAATTGTCTTTTGAGAGCCAACAATTTTCAATGTGAACATTTACATCTCAGAAATTGGCCAAAGTTACAAACAAGGGATTGATTTATTGTTTGGTTGATTACTTAGAATTAAGAAAGTGATGGAGAAAATGTTAATAATGTAGATCAAACCCAAAAGCATGCATCTCTTTCCCCCACCCCCTTGAGCTAGTTGTTAAATATTTACTAGCTCTCTCTTGAATACAGTAATCAATGAGTATTTACAAAAGGCCTATGTGTTTGGGATTAGGTATTATAATAGGCACTGGATATACAAAGAAAAAAATGAGACTTTCTGTTCTTAAAGAGTGTACATTTTATTAATGGAACTACCTACCACATACAAACACAAGTATATGCACAGTAAATACAGATCAAATACAAGGCTTTTTAAAGGAGGAGACTTAAGAAACTGGTATGATCAAGAAAGACCCCATACAGCTTGGTTATCCCTGAAAGCCTGTCAGATTTTTTCTCCTGCAGAATTTTATGAGTGGGGAAAGCTTCTATAACAGCAGGCAGATGTTTCTGGGCCAGATGTTTTCTGCCTAAGTGGCAGGCATTGACTTAAAGCTCCTGACCAGGAATTGGGCATTTAGGAACAAGTTCCTTATATAAAAAAAAGCAATACTCCTAGGAGAATCGGGCCTGACATTTTAAGTGCACTCAGGGATATGTTGGAGTCTGATCACAAATAGGCAAATGCAACAAACCAGGGCTTGATTCATTGTTTTGTTGATTGTCTTGATTTAAGAAAGCAATGGAGACAATTTTAATACTGCAAATTAAGCTTTAAAGTTTGCTATCCCTACACTTTTTTGAGGAATGGTTTAAACATTTATAAGCATACTTCTGGATGCATTCCTCAAGGTTCATCTCTCTAACATCAGATAATAATTGAGTTCCAGTTCTGACATTTGCTAGCCATGTGATCCTAGGCCAACTTCTTAATGACCTCTTTCAACCTATCTCTTCATCTTTAAAATGGGTAAAATAATAGCTATACTACTTACTTTTCTAGGGCTATTGTGAGGAAAAATTCATTGTATTCTCTTAATCACTATATACAAGTAAGCCTATTTTTGTAACTTCTTGCAGATAACAAAGATCATAGAATTTTATATCTTTCACCTCCCAGTGTCCTTGCTTTTACCAAGCACTTATTTTCTCTCTCTCCCATCTGCTCCCTTGCTTATAAAAAGAAAGAAAACTAAAACCCTGTAACAAATATATATATATAGTCAAGGAAAACAAATTCCCACATTGGCCATGAATATGTGTCTCATTCCACGTATTTAGACTATCACCTCTTTGTCTGAAAATAGTAATGCATGCTTCATCATTGGTCCTTTGTAATCATGGTTGGTCATTGCATTGATCAGAGTTCTTAAGTTCAAAAGTTGTTCATTTCCCCAACACACATGTATATGTATATATACATATATGTATATGAATATGTTCATATGTGCAAATACATACATGTATGTATATGCATGTATATGTATGTTCTCCTGGCTTTGCTCATTTCACTCTTCATTAGTAAGCCTCTAGGGCTTTGCTTTATTCCATTACCATCATTTGTAGCCCATTCTGGTATAGTAGTTCAATGGCCAGTCATCATGAGGTCTTTGTTGCACCTTGAGCTTGTCTTCTTTCTGTTGCTCTTTGCAATGGTTCCCCCCAAAACTGAATTTATTGTCATATTCAAAGTTCATATTTCCAGCTGGAATTCTGGCAAAGTTTCTATTTGCTCTCTAGGTATACTAGTATTATAAAGAGAGCTAGAAAAAAATTGGAGATAATTTAATCTAACCCCTTTATTTTGACATATGAGGAAACTGAGGATAAGAGAGATGATTTAACTTGCCCAAAGTATCCCAGGGAGAAAGTGGAACAGCTGGGATGTGAACCAGATTCACAACTCTGAGTCCAACTCTCATCCCATTGTACTATACTACCTGCATCTCATTGGCAAAGCTGAGAAGATGGACAGGTAGTGAGCATTTGTTCAAGTTTGGGCAGCAAGTTCCACTCACTTTCCAACTTATCTTTTGATTCTTTGTTTTTAGGTGTCTTTTCTCCAAGCTTATGAAAAAAAATATACCTAGTTGTTTTTACAGATAAAGAAACTGCTTTTATATTCTAACAAGAGACTTGACTGCCTTATCCCTAGTGAATAGCTAATTGTAGGATTTTCAGGCACCATTAATTGATGGTGTGCAGAAAGAAGATCCTTTTCTGGCCACCATCCCATCTATCTATTCTTAGGATCAGACCAGAGATTCCTATTAGTTTTCTATTATGTGTCTTGTCAGTCTGGTTGATGCTACTCTGTTAAATGTTTTTCTTGCCTGACAAGAGACTTTCTTTTTTGTAACTCTGAAAAAAGAAAGAAGCATTGTGAGAGACTTGTAGAGGTTTTAGTGGCTCCCCAAACACCCCATTTACTACTGAAGTTGGTGGTGTCAGCTTTCTCAGCAGCAGGTAATAGATTTCAATCAGGACATGGGGCGATGCATCACTTTTGTCCTCGAGGGTAGCAGAAGCCTCCTGTATCACATAGTGACTCTGTACTTTCCATGTGTTAGCCATGTTCTCCCAGCTCTTCCTGGTTTAGCCAGTATTCTTTAATATTTAAAGAAGGAAAATTCACAAACTGTCAAATAACTGCTTACAATGTTGTGTTGATCATGATACCATTCATCCTGTAAAGCAGAATTATTTTGTTTTTTATGTTAAACACATACACACACATATATTTACATCATCAGCAGATATAGGAAAACTGGAAAGATGTTTCACATTCTCACAATGGGCTTATTGATGTTAGAATATACTATTTGATTCTAATATGCCAGTTTAATAAGATGTGGGTATTTGTCAGTGATCCATTTCTCTTTAGCAAACATGCCTGAAATAGGAAGGTAAGCAAGTTTCAGACAAGCAGCAGACAATTGAGTCATTGACTAATTCCCCTGGTGCCTCTGCCCAGATTCCTGTATTTTTTCCTCCCAGGGCCCAGACAGATGAGATGGATGGCACTTCTATAACCATATTCCTCAGGGAACACAATCATGAAGTATGCACTGCCTGGACAACCTCTCTAGGGATGCTATGGAGTGTCTTTGCGAACTTAGAATGAAGGACCCCAAGGACTGCTCTGACCATGCCAGTTTACCTACACCAGAGATTCCTTTCCACTTCCTCATGCTTATACTATAATAATACAGTACTATAGAATTGCATGGGGGCAGTTTAAACACACTAACAACTCACCATTGAAGTGCTCATCTTTAAATAACCCCTAGAATGACTTGCCAAGTGTTACTTCTTGAATCTTTTGCCTATCCCAAGCTCACTTACACTACTATCACACTAAGGTCTAATAGTTCTGCTCTCAGCCTAATGCTGGCAGTGTTGTAGTTAAAAGTGTATGTAGAATGGCAGAACCTAGAGTAAATCATTGCCATTTTGGATGAGTATCATCAGTATACCAGGTGTAAGGCCAAAGCACTGCTTGACCTTTAATACCTGATGATCAGGACGTTTTGTTGACTGATTTGTGCCTTCCAGGTCTCCAAAAACTTAAGAGTGTTTTATTTGAAGTGAGTTTTCAGTACTAAGAATCCATGTGTAATTGTTAATGAGACCCATAGACTTAGGGCTTAAATTCAGGAGCTAATCTATTTGCAAACGGCTGCTTAGATCAGAGTCACTTAATCAAAAGTTTTTTGATTTGACTTTAGGTGAGCAAAATGAACCAGTCCTTGCCCTGGGAATTAGTTCTGCTGCTTTTCTCTTCCTCAAAGGTAAGAGGCTTATAAACATTCTTAAATTTTTTTTGGGGGGGGGAGTAGGGGAAAGGGACTGTCTATTGTTTTTCTCTTAATAGAGAGGCTTCATGATATAGTGGATAGAATGCTGATCTTAGACTTGGGTTCAAGACCTGTGTCTGACACATACTAGCTACGTAACTACAAACAAATGCCTTAACTTCTCATTGTTCCCTAGAAACTCTCAAACTCAAGAATTTATAGAGAATTGCTGTTCTCCATTCATTGGGAAAATTTGCTTAGTATGGAGTTCCCCACATTGATAAGTCTGGACAAAAAAGTGTCATTCACAAGGACTTTACGTTTATAGTACTAATAGCGAGGCCTCTTCCCAGACTTGCTTGTCATTGTTTTTTAAACTATGAATTTCTGTTAAGTAGAACTTTATATATATACATACATACATATATGTATACACATATACGCTCACACATATGTCTAATGCATTATCAAGAAAATTGCTTTAATTCTATTTTCTTTTAGACTTGTTTTGTTGTTCTTCCTTTCGAATGTTCATTGGTGTTTTTTTTCTATCTCACATCCTCTTTCTAGATGCTTTCGCTGCAACTAAAATGTCTAATCTGTCAAGACAAAGCAATGCCTTGAGGCCATAAGATCATAAGGTCAGAATGTATGTCTCCTTCTGTCAGTGGGTTTTGAAAAGCCCTTACTCTGCCCTGCCTCCATTTGCCAAACTCTTGCATTTGAATGTGAATGATCAAAGCTCCTTCGAAGACAAATAGGTGTGTCTTTAAATGAGAAGGTTTCATGTATGTGCTTAGTTATTCGCGTTTTCTCTCTCACTCGAGCATACACTCCTTGAAGGCAGGGGCTATTTTTGCCTTTCTTTTTATCTCTACCTCTTATCTCCAGGTCTAACACACAGTAAGTGCTTAATAACTGATTGTTAACTGTCTTTTGGGCACATGGTTTAAAATCCACGTGTGTGTGTGTCACAGAGGGAGTGGACTATGAGTACAGGCAGCACTGGCACGGGGCACCTTCCTCCTTCTGCAGTGACAGTAAAGATATCTTCTGAATCCTTGAAAGACACCCCCAGATTAGTTCTCCTCAACACTCAGGGTGACTAGTTTCCTTCTGATCACCCAAAGGGGGGGTTCTGGCATAGAAACTAGGGATCTGGAAGAAACTATTCTCAGCTCTGAAGGGCAGAATGGGAGGATTTGTCCTCCACCTAGGAGAGAGGACTCAGACCATGGAATTTGTGACTGGCATTGATGTCTCTAATGTCTCATCTCAATCTGTTAAGATTGGTGCTAAGTAGTAGTGGTTGGGGGCTTCAGACTAGAGTAGACCAGATGGTAACAGATCAAGGGACTTCCAGAGGCATTCCCCCAATGGCTCTGGTTCCTAAGACCCAAGCTTCTACTATCATTCTTTGATATCTGGGAGTCAAGAAGAGAGGCAGCTGTCAGCATCATCCTGATCGTGATAAGCATGCAATCTCTCCCTTCCTCCTTATTACTGGACAAAAAGATAAAGAAGTATACATTCAGGGGTTAAGCACAAATTCATGATCTACTCCACTGGAAACCTTCTGCTACCTTAGACATTCAGAATCTATATAATTTTGTTGTCATCAAGTTCACAAGAATAGCATGAGATATGTTATCAAAAACTTTGCAAAAATCAATGTCAGGTTACCTCACCTAAAAACTTAGTTTGTCAAAAAAGCCGATGAGGTTAGTGTGGTACACCCTGTTCTTTATGAAGCAAAACTGACTCGTATTCATGGCTGTCTTTCCCACATGTTCACCAACCAAATGTCACACCAGTTGAATACGAGTTCATCAGACTATAGTTTGTAGATTGTACTCTTTCCTTTTTTGATGAAATTTGTTTTTTTTTCCAGTCTTGTGGAACATCTCGTGTGTTCAATAATGTTCCAAATATCACTGCTAATGGCTTAGTCATCACATATACCAGTTCCTTCAGAAACTGAAGATACATTTCATCTGGGTCAAATGATAAAGTCATCAAGAACAATCAAATGCTCTATCTCTTTGCTTTACTTTGTCATTAACTTCCTATTAGTTTTTTGTTCTGTTATTTCCAGGGCAAAGGTTATTATCTATCAGCAGGGAAAACTGAAACAAAACCAGAATTGAGGAAGTCAGAATATCCTTTGTTGTTAATGATCATTCTCCCATCCTTTCTGTCTTCCCTCTTTTCCTTTCAATATTGATAAAAAAGACCTCTCATCAAATTTGAAGATGAAACAAAGCAAGAATGGATAGCTAATTCACTGGATGATAGAAACCAAATCCCAAAAGATCAAGCTTGAAAGACCAGAGCATTGGTCTAAATCTAATAAGATAAAATGTAATAGAGATCAATTTGAAGTATTACATCTGGGCACAGACAATTTCAGTTCATAAGAATCAGGTAGGGGAGGAAAGGTTAGATAGTGGTTTTGAAAAAAAAAGATCTTGTGGTTTTATTGAGTTAGTGGTATGATTTGATGACTCAAAATACTAATGTGATCTTGGGGCGCATTAAGAATGGCAGAGCTTCCAGGAATGGAGACTTCCATGATGGTAGCTCTAATTGTATACTGCATTGGTCAGAACTTCTCTGGAGTACTGTGTTCAGTTCTGGGTGCCCCAATTTAAGAATGACATTTATAAGCTAGAGAGTATATAGAGGAGGGAAACCATAATGATGAAGGACCTTGAGTCTATATCATATGAGGACAAAAAAATTGAGGATGTCACTGAGGAGGGACATGGACATGGTATCTGCCTTTAAATAGAAGAAGTGATATCACACACCAGAGAGATTAGACTTGTTTTTATCTTACTCCAGAAGGTAGAGCATCGATCAATAGGCTAAAGTTACAAAGAGGAAAATTTAGTTTAAATGTCATTAAGAAACTTCCTAAAAATTAGCTGTCCAAAAGTGTAATGGGCTACCTTAAGAGGAGGTGAGTTTTTCCCTCTTAGAGACTTTGAATAGGTTGGATGGCCCGTTGTTAGGTATTTTATGCTGGGGATTCTTTTCATGTATGGTTTGGATTAGATGGCCCCTGTCGTTCTTTCTAATTTTCAGATTTTATTTTATGAATAGAATGAAATCACCATTAAATTGGAGGATAGTGGGAGAATAGAAAGGAAAACAATTATTCTGTTGTCCAAAATTACCAAAATTAACAAAAATAGATGTAGACTTAAAATGAAGGCCTGTAATGAAATATATTGTTTTTTAGCTAAATCCAAAAAAGTAGGAATGGCGATCATGACTGAAGTCAAAGTAAGAATAAAAACAGATACCAACAAAGACAAGGTATAAGTTATTATTTAACAAAAGGTCAAGAATATCCAAGGAAATAATGAAAACAATGTAAGAAACAGAAATACATGTTATCATATATATATATATATATATATATATATATATAACTATGTTACAAAGCAGTAAGTATAAAAGTTATCATGTACTGGATAACAAATACAAAAGTAGATCAGTAGAATGGACTAAGGAAGATCTTGAAAGAGGTGTTCATATAGCCTAGAATTCAATGAATTCTGATATAATAATATATTCCAAGTAAATAAAGAATTAAAATATAAAACCCCACACCCTAAAATAAATGGGAAAATGAAATACTACAAATTTCACAGTTCTTCCTTGTGGACAGGAGAAAAATAATTAACAATACAGAATAAAAGGGATCATTAAAACAAAACGGACAATCTCAGTTACATAAAATTAAAATACTTTTGTACAATTGAAATTGACATAGTGAAGATCAGAAAAGAGATATGAACTTGGGAAAAATCTTTGCATTAAGTAATCACAATTATAAGCTCCAGAAAACTTTCACAAATATGTAAGAAACCATTTTGAACTGAGTGGTCAAAAGATGTGAATGGTTTGCAAAAGAGGAAATGTAATATATTAATAATCACCTGAAAACTTTTTTTTTGTATTTATTTACAGAGACATGAACTAAAACAATGGTAGTGTCATTTCCACCTATAAAATTATGAAAGAGACTAAAATGTAGGAAAACATTAATGTAGGGCCTATAGGAAGGTAAACATTCTAATTCAATGGTAGCCAACCTCTGAGTTGGTTCAAAACAAAAGGGAATTATTAGAGGAAAGTAATCAAATTATTCAAACCATTTAACATAGAGTCCAATATCGGATCTACAACCCAAAGAGCTTATTGACAGCAAGTGAAGACCCGTACTTAGAAAAATATTCATAGTGGTATTGCTTGGACTAATAAAAAAACAAAAACAAATGTGCTTTTGTAATTGGGGAATGGCTTAACAAATTACAGTATGGGAATTTAATGGAATATTTCTGAACCATAAAGATGACAAGTGTGAAGAATTCAGAGAAGTAGAGTGAAGAAGGCAGAGTAAAAATAGCAATATGACAAGCACACAAGCTGTAAATAATCAAGATGGAGAGGCAACATGAATCTGATAAATTTCAGGTCATCATTAGTTCTATGCTATTAAAATTAAAGGGTGGATTCCTATGTTTTTTTTTACAGTCATTAAAGTAACAACAGGTATTTTCACAAGTCTCTCCCTAATCCCCAGTCCATCCTCTACTCAGCTGTTAAAGAGATTTTCCTGAAGCTCAGATATGGCCATGTCATCTTCCCTATTCAATAAATTCTAGTGACTCTTTCTTACTTCCAGAATCAAATATGAAATTTCCTGTTATGTAACCTGTTTCCCACCCCATATTTTCAATGTTTTTGCACTTTATACACTTCCCTTCTGCTTTGCTGCCTCCCACCCAACACCCCAACCATGTTCTCTTCTACCCAGTGACACCGATCTGCTTGCTGTTCCTTGAACAATGCACTCCATCTTATAACTCTTATGTCTGGGATTTTCTCCTTCCTCATATTCACCTGCTGTCTTCATCCAAGTTCCAACTAAAATGCTATTTTCTTTATGCCATCTGCTTAATTCAAGAACCTTCCCTCTGTTGATTATTTCCAGTTTATTCTATATATAGCTTGTTTGTACATAGTTATTTACATGTTGTCTATACTTTAGACTGTGGACCTCTTGAGAGCAGAGACTGTCTTTTGACTTTCTTTGTGTCCCCCATGCTTGGCATGGACCCTGGCACAAAGCAGGTACTTAAAAATGTTTGTTGACTATTTTTAGGGAATATATTGTGAAAGGTGATTCATTTGGGTGTTTACTGGGAAGCAAGTGCTGTGTCAAAACAAAATATCTCATAACAATAAATCTTGAGCTTTTGTGTAAGTGTAGAAATCAACATATGAAATCTGTCTTGTACAAGGAATATCTATATCTATATCTATGTATATATATATATGTACAAACAATACATAGTTGGTATATATGACTATTTTCATTGTTGGTGGATATTCCCTCTCATACAACACATCAAGACCATATATATGTGTGTATTTATGTATATGTATATATGTATACATATAAATGTAATTTAGTTATGTAACTGTGTATAAATATATAGATATAGCTAGCAGTTACATAGAACTTTTAAAATGTGAAAAACACTTTCCATATATTATCTCATTTGACTCTCACAAGAGTCCTGCAAGGTACTTACTATTATGACCCCCATTTTACATATGAGGAAACTGAAGCTGGGAGGTTCAAGTACCTTGCCCTGGTCATATAGCTGGTAAGTATTTGAGGTAGAATTTGAATTCTTCTTGACTCCAAGGCCAACACTCTTTCTTCTATGCTACTTAGCTGCCTCTTGGAATCACACAAGTGGAAAATGAACTGGGCCCAGAATTGAATAGGAGTAGAACAGTACACTTTCCATTTGGGAAATATACAATGTTTTTAAGAATACTAAGATTTTCCTGGAAGCAAAGGTCCATCTTTTTAACATTGATATTTTTCCCCACTGATGTTATGTGGTGGTGAGTCATATAATATCACAGTCTCTAAAGAATGAAAATTATCAGTCATTAAGATGGGGATAGAAAGCTTTTTGGTGAGGATGAGTTGGATGCAGACTATTTATTACCAGTGAAGAATTATTCATTACAACTGGTGGTATTAACATAACAACATAATCAGAGAGATGTATGACCAGAAAAGTTGGTGGGCCACTCATATAGAGAGAATGGATGGTAACTTATAGCCAGCATATTTCACACAATGGTCAAGAAATATAGAAGTTACTCAACATATTGGCTAGACTCCTTGTTAATCAATTTACAGAAGATCATGGCTAAAAGTTACACAGGATTAGAAGCCTAAGGCAAGTTATAATCTATAATATATCATTGGGGTAAGTAGCCGTATTGATGTAATCCAAGATTCAGTGAAGTATTAGTGAATTGTGGCTGGTGTAGTGATAAGCAGAGATGCCTGCCAAGTAGTTGAATGTAACTGAATTCCAAGTGAATGGAATGCCGCAGATTATTTAAGGAGGCAGGAGAGTACAATGTGAGGAAGACTATACTAAGATTTCTGGTCCCAGTTGTCTTGTTCCCTGAATCTCAGTTACAAAGTAGGATTGACCAGGAACCTTCCATGAAATGGACTAGTGTATGAATGGTCTGGCCTTGGACTGGGTAGAACATAATCCTCAGTGGTAACATACATTCATGAAGATCTAGGAACAAAAAATGGTATGTTTGGAATAAAAGGCAATAATCTTAGCAGTCAGCACAGGGTATCAAGTAAACAGGGCTAGTGCTGAGTTGTGTGTCTGGAGACTGAACAAACAGCTTGGCAAAGTGACAGTAATGGGAGTAGGGACAAGTAAGAAAACATGGTCCAGGAGATGAAATGTTCACTCAAGCTTGAGTTTGTACAGAGAGTTCAAATATAATTTATCTCACTCAATGTGGTGAGTCTACCAGCATCTTTCTGGTTGATATTAACCATCTGTGATGCTCTGTAACAGTTATGGACAGCTTTTGGCAATTTCCTGTACTTCCTATAATTTCCTGCATGGAAAACAGCTCTGCCTTGATAGGGATACACAGTGCCTCTACTATTTACTAGATCTGTGGCCCCAGGGGAGTTATTTAACCTCTCTGGGTCTTTTGTTTTTTCATCTGTAAAATGAGAATTAGAACAAATGACCTCTAAAGTTACTTCTTACTATAATGCCATGAATTTTTAAAACTCTATCAAACTTGTTCTCAGTTATTCTTTTGGACTAGAGGCAGCATGGTAAAATGTAAAGACTTTTGGTCATGGCTTTGGTACTGGAAGACCTGTGTTTGAATTATACTGTTGCCTTACTATCTATGTGACATTGGGCAAGTGATTTCTCTAGGCTTTTGTGTATTCATCTGTAAAATGTGAAAGTTGACTAGATGCTCTCTAAGGGAACTTTCCAGTTCCAAGTGTTCTCAACTTACAAGCTTTTCTAGGTATATTTCTCCCCAAGTATTCTACCCTTTGGGGATGCAAAATGAATAGGGTGTGAAAATATTTTCCCTCTTCTTGACCTGTTCACTTCAGAAAAAGTGAGCTAGCAAGAGTTATCTTGAGTACCCATCTCCTTCAGGTATATTCTGTGGTTATGCTAGCCATGGTCTGTTTGGTATAAAAGTATTGAATACTCATGTACACTAAGGGATTTGTGACTCAATATGTGACCCTCTCCAAGGGTATTAGTATTTCTAAAAGGACTATATGCTGTACTTAAAAGAATGAATAACTAAAAATGGAATTTTAGGTAATATGGCTTTAGGTACTGTGTTATTTGCCCTGCCCCATGCAAGCATTCCCTTCTCAGATAAAAATCCTTGGGCACTGAGCAAGTGAATGATAGAGTATTATAGTGAGCTGAATCTCATTTGATAAAATGAATGTAACTCTGTGTGTGTGTGTGTGGGTAGGTGTGGGTGTGGGTGTGGCAGCTTATTTAGTTCTTCCTTATATCCTTCTTGGTATTTCACAAATAATCAGGTCAGACATTCAACTTATTAACGTTGCCTCTGAGAGTTGGAGGCAAAAATCATACTCATCTACATTTGAGGGACTTTAAAGGACTTTAAAATTTAGGGATTTGGGGGTGGGGGAAGACCTAGTTCAATAGAAACATGTAAATCCACTCAAATATCATATAACTTGAGAATATAATATTTAATAATTGTAATGGTAATGGGGATTTGAAGATCTCCCCTGCCCTTTGTATTGGCAATCAAACAAGTACTTAGCACTTTATTTCAAGTTCATGATTGTATCAAGTATTAAGATCCAGAACATGTGAATCCAACAGTGGGAGGGAGTTGTTGATATAACAGAAAGGGGCAGAACAGGGAGGAGCTAATACCACATATAAGGAAAAGCCCAAGCTAGAGAGCCAGAATTGGTGAGAGAGAGAGAACTGCTAGGATTCTGAGAACTTCTGAGCACTGCTACCAATTGAGAACAGAACTTGTGGTGGCAGACAGAGAACTGAGAACTGAGAAGAACTGGAAAATCAGAAGAGAGGAGAACTGGGAGCAAGCATGGCTGTGGTGCTGGTACTTTGTCTGTCTGTTTTGATGTTACTTTCTAAAATTCATCTGTTGATAGAGGACATTGCTGTTGTTACAGAAGCCCTGGGACTTTACTGATGGTTCAGAAGCCCTGAAAGAGGATTTTCATGTTTCATGTTTACAGAAATCCTGAAGGAGGGTATTGCTGATGTTTTCAGAGAACCTGGGACTATACTGATGGTTTGTGTTGATTCCTTAGACCTCGTTGTTGGGTGTATGTTGATTTCACAGGCAGAAGGTGAATTGATGATGGTGCCGGCAATGTGAATGAATGTTGTTTTGGCTCTGTTAAGCTTTGTCTTCCCAGAAACACTAACTGTGAAGGACTTGAGGTGAAGCACTGTGAGCTTCAATATGGAAAAGGAACTGCACAAGGAGATGGACAAGGAACTGAGAGCTATCTGCCTTTGAACTCAGGTAATAGTTGGATAGATTCAGGCAGGAGCTGGGACCATGGAAGAGGAACCATGGAAGCTGAGATCCTGCCTCAAGTCAAGATGAAAAGACTTCTCCTTGGGTATTTAATGCAAACTAAGAAGATTATGATTTATTGTGGCCTAAGGGTGGAGAACTTTGACCTTTACATTTAGATGATTGAGTTAAGGACTTCTCCAATTTATAAGAAAGAAGACTTTTTGATTGAAGAGTTTAAGACAATGTGACCTAGGGGTGGAGAACTTTGACCTTTGTACTTTGTGTCCATTAAGGAGACAAGCCTCCTTAAGGATGACTGAATTAAGCACTTACTAAATGATTCTGTTACTAAATGAATGTCCTTTGTTTAAAACTATGTGGCCACTTTGGTGAAAACTATGTGGCCATTTTAGTGATAAGTTGTTATATCATAACATTGTGAATGCTGTATTTTGATTTCTGTGTTTTTTCTTAGTTTGTTATTGAATAGAAAGTCCACAATACTGTGTAACCAGAGCCTTGAAGCTGTTCACAGCAATGGTCCTCTGGAAAGCTGTTCGTGCTTGGCTTTATAATAATTTAAAAAGACAGAGATATATAGGCATCCCCTCTAAGAAGAAATCACAACCATGTCTTAGGGGCCTATTGGGTCTATTTAACATAAGGTCTCTTGAGTGGGGGGGTGGGATACAGGATAAGGGGAGATAACTAGAAGGACTGGGAGATTCAATGGTGGCTAGGTTACTTTTTCTTTAATCAGAAAAGAGAGTTCCTTAGGAAAAAAGGAAGTACTACATGAGTCTTCTCTGTAGCTTTCCTACTATTTCTGATCTAGTCAATCTCTACATTCTCATGCAATTCTCTTTAGCCCACTCTTTGACTCATTCTGATCAGGTGTTGACAAAATGCTATCTTGTGTAGTCCAAACTCTATGCCAATATTTTTTATCTGTGGGGTATACCATTGCTTTTTAAGGGGTAGATCAATTTTGAAAGAAGACTTTTCTGCCCACTAATACAATAAGCCACCATCATAATCATCCAAGTATTCCCTAACTGAACCCTTTCTTAAATAGCTTTTCTTCAGACTTTGGGTCTAGAATACAATAGTATCAGGCCAACTCTACCTTCAGGCCCTGGGAATACTCAGTCGTCCACTCCTGCTTCCAATAATGAGGGAGAGTTTCATTTAGAAATAATGGCAAGTGAAGTCTGAATGTGATTGTTAATGTTTGCCATAGGAGAGAAGCATGCTAGAGCAATAAAAAGATAAAAAGAGGAAGAAAGGAAAGGGAGACAACACAAAAAGAATTAATCGTCTTCTTTTTTTCTTTAATATGAATGGAAAAACATCATTAAATGCCACTGAACTAAAATGGATTACAATGACCAATCTTGGTTCTGCAGAAAAGTGGAGGAAACATACCTCCTGCCTCTCAGTAGAAATGAGTGGTTAACAGGTGTGACACAGGACATATAAGATCAGGCATGATTGCTTTGTCATTTGATTTTTGCTTGATTTTTTCTTTGTTACATGGAAGTGTTTAATAGGTAGTATATGGGAAATGGTTTTCAATACATGGAAATGACTAATTGTAGAAAAAGTTAGGAAGAATATCTAAAACACTTAGCTCAAGCTTTCTTTTTCAGGTTTGTGAAAACATCCTTTTCTGGAACACTAAAACTGTTCTCCATTGATTTTATTTCCTAATTTCCTTCAGAAGCATTTAGCCTACAGTAAAAATTAAGCTTCAAGACTCCAGAAATTACATGTCTCTTTCAATGTGCCAGGGCTTTCACTTTTTGGCTGTTTACATTCTAATGTTATAACTGTATACTTGACAGATTTTTCATTTAAGATTTTGGATGTATTTTCCAAAGGGAAAAAAGCCATTATTTTATTATAACAAAGTCCAGAAAGATCAGGTCTTTAGGAATCTCTTTGAAAAAGCAAGAGAAGAGAGGCTCATTACCTTCCTAATCTACTCTTCTCAATGCAATTTTTTCACCATGTTCCTCTTCCTCTTAGGTCATTCTGCTCTACCACTTTCTATTATATTTTCCTATGATTCTTAACTATTTTTTTGGAGTGGGGGAGGCAGGGCAATTGGGGTTAAATAACTTGCCCAAGGTCACATGACTAATTTTGTGTTAAGTGTCTGAGGCTGGATTTCAATTCAGGTCCTCCTGACTCCAAGGCTGGTGCTATATTCACTGTGCCACCTAGCCACCCCTGATTCTTAACTTTTAACAGCCAGTTGATCATTTACCATCTAATAGAATCATGAAGAGCATCAACCATCACACCACATATCAAGGTATTTGATCTGAGAGTTTACCAATGTCTTTTTCTCTGGCTGCTTCTGCCCATCTCCTCCTGACTTGGTGAACTCTCTTTTTCTGCTTTTTTTCCACAAAGCAGGTGGGAAAATGATATTTGTGGGAACTAACCATGAGCTCTAGTCTCTCTGTTAAGGCCCATTTGGGCCATATTGTGTAGCTCACAGGCTGCATGGTGTAAGTACCCCACTAGGCCCAGTGCCCAGCCTTATCAATTACCTTGGGGGGGCATGGGGGTGGGAGGGTAAGGGGAGGTAAAATCAACACAAACATATAAAATAGACTAAAATGAAGTCTATAAATTAACGGGTAAACTGGATGGTGCAGACTCTGAGGGCAATGAGAGTTCAGGGAAATAAGAAAACAATGGAAGATGGGGTGGGGTTATAGGACTGCAAAAGTAGAGAGAGACACACCTTTTAGGTGTGGGGAAAAGCACAATTGAAGGAAGGGACAGGGTGAATATAGTAGCCAGTGAAGATGATCAGCATGATTAGAGCAAAAGAGACAGTTTTGGGAATAGTAGGAGGTGGGATAGATAAACAAGGCGAAGCTTTTGTCTTGGGGGATTTTGTAAGTCTATCAGAGAAATTGAAAGAAGAAGATCGTGATCATAATAATGGCTCACATTTATGTGGAACTTAACAGTTTATACAATTTTGGTCTCCAATATCCCTAAGTGATAGAGATTACAAGCATTACTATCCTTTGTTTTGCTGATTGGTAAACTCAGAATAAGGGGCTTAGTGGATAGAGCACTGGACATGGAGTCAGAAGATTTGAGTTCAAATTCAGCTTCAGATACTTAGTAGCTGTGTGACCTTGGACAAGCAACTTAACATCAGTTTACCTCAGTTTCCTCAACTGTAAAATGGGGATAACAGCACATACCTCACAAGGTTGTTGTGAGATAACAATGAGATATGTGTAAAGCACTTAGCATTGTGCCTGGCATATAATGGTGCTATATAAATTCTTCTTCCCTTCCTTTTCCTTCCCTCCCCTTGCCTTCTGTTCTATTCTGTTTTCTTCTCAGGTTAAAGGTTAACTAACTTGTCTAGAGTCAGAAAGGCATTGACTTTTTTTTTTTAAAGCAATTGGGGTTAAATAACTTGCTCAAGGTTACACAGCCAGTTATTTCTGGGTGTGGTGCTGAGTATCTGAGCCCAGGATTCAATCTCCAGGTCTTCTCAACACTGGAGCCAGTGCTCTTACTCTCTGTGCTACCTGGCCACCCCAAGGCATTGACTGTTGAAGACTAAATTTATGCTTGGATCTCTCCTGACTTTCAGTCCAGTGCTCTTTCTCACTATATCACACTGAGCCATGGGGAATTGGGGCAGTTTCTTGAGCAGAGATATGATGAAAGCATAGTTTAAGTATCAGAGGACATGATCCCCTCTGTGCTGTATGGTCCAACTATGCTCACAGGGAAGGAAAAATCACTTTGATCACCTTCCCAACCCCTTTCACCACTAATAATTTAAATAAAGAACTCCAGTTTATGTGGCTACCATTCATCTCATCTTTTGGGGCAGTTAAGTGGCATAGTGAATAGAGTACTGGGCTTGGAGTTAGGAAGGCTCCTCTTTCTGAATTAAATTTGGTCTCAGACACTTACCAGCTGTGTGACCTTGGCAAGTCACTTAACATTGATTGCCTCAGTTCCTCATTTGTCAAATGAACTAGAGGAGGAAATGACAAACCACTCCAATATCTTTGCCAAGAAAACCCCAAATGGGGATATGAAGAGTTGGACACAACTGAACAATAACAACAGACTTGCACTTTTTGCACTCACTTTTTACACTACTTTAAAAATGCAACTGCAATTCATGTTTTTGTATCCTGAAATGTATATGTTTATTGATAATTAAGTCTTTAATATCAGGACCTAGGCAGCTAAGGGCATCTCAGTGGCACAGTGGATAGATAGAGCACAGGGCCTGGTGTCAGGAAGACTTGAGTTTAACTCTATATATTTACATAGCACCTATTATGTGACAGACACTGTGCTAAGCAAATTGGGCTTTGGTGGTTTAAATTGCTTTTGGAAGGTTTAAACTGGTTTTGGCCAACTTTAACTGGTTTAAATGTTTTTTTTTTCAGTTTTAACTGATTTTGAGAAGTTTAAACTGGTTTAAATTTTATTTTTCTGATTTTGGTCAGTTTAAACTGGTTTCTGCTGGTCTAAACTTCTTTTTGCCAGTTTTAACCAGTGTTTTTTTTTCTCCCTGGTTTTAATTGGTTCAGGCCAATTTAAACTGTGCCCCCCCCCACTTTAACTGGTTTAAACTGGTTTTGACTGGTTTAAATTGGTTTTAACTGGTTTTTCCTGGTTTTAACTGCTAAGGACATAAACTCCACATCTTAATAAGGATAATAAGGAAATAATTAATAAGGAATAATAATAATTAATAAGGAAAAAATTAATAAGGAAACACAGAGGGGATGTACTCAAAATGCCAATTTTGGACATGGCCAAAAAACCAGTGGGGGTTATTTTTTTTGCTCTACTGTGCATATTTGATTTTTTTCTTTATTTTCAATAGGAGAGAGGGAAGTGAAAGGGGGAGAATAAAAATGGTTGTTCAATTTAAAAAGAAAAGATGAAGGGGGAAAAGGTAGGAAGGTCGAAGGCAGGAAGGAAGGGAGGGAAGGAGGAAAGAAAGAAAAGGAAAGAAAAAAGGAAGGAAGAGAGGGAGGGAGGGAAAAAAGGAGGGAAGGGGAGGAAGGGAAAGAAAAAGAGGAGTGGAAAGGAGAGGAGAAGAGAGGAAAAATACTGACTCTGGAGTCAGAGGACTTGGTTTTAAGTCCTACCTGTCCTACTTACTGCCTTTCTGACCTTGGTCAAGTCATATGTAATCTCCCCAAGCTTCAGTTTCCTCCTCTTTTAAATTTAGGGGTTGGATTAGACTAAGAGTATTTTGGAGTATTAACTGTATTAATATCAGCCTCTATTCATCCCAGGTCTAGTTCTTTCCCTAGTAAAAAAGATAAAGACTTTCTTTAAGGCTCAGTTCAGCTCTTATCTTCTCCTTGAGGGTTTCTACCCATAGAGCTCTCTCAGTTTTCTCCTTTATCCCATGCAGTCTCAACCATGTGAATAAATGAATTTGCCAAGAACTACTCAGGGATTAAATATATAGTTTTAAGACAAAAAGGTGACATGTCACTAATAGGGCATTGCCCTGTAACCAGTGAGGCAAGAGAGTAGGATGGTCTGAGCCATGAGATCAGGACAGTCTCTAAAATGCCTAATAAGCAATGGGTAATGAGGGGCAGAGAGTTTAACTCTATAATACACTAAGCAAGGAGGAGGCAGGTGAAATGGGAAATGCCTGGTTCCAGGGTCAGTTAAGCCTTAGGACAAATAAGGTATCCTGGGGTCTAGGGCTAAACCATGTGAACCAAGCTTCACTGACTCACAGTTAAGAAAGGAAAGAGGTCAAATATGCGTAGACTACTCAGAAAGTACAGTCTTATATATCATGACTATTTTCATCAAAAAGAGGGTTGTAAAGTAATAGACATAGCAAGCAATGAATAATAATCCAACAAATAGAATTTAATAAATTTTAAATGACAGAAACAGCTGCATATATTGATGTCAACTTCATTTCAGTATGAGTATAGCTGATCAGCAAAGGTAAAAATTAATAATAGATTAGAAATATAGTTATAACACTACTTTAAAAATGCGACTGCAATTCATGGTTTTGTATCCTGAAATGTATATGTTTATTGATGATGAAGTCCTTAATATCAGGACCTAGGCAGCTAAGGGCATCTCAGTGGCACAGTGGATAGATAGAGCACAGGGCTGGTGTCAGGAAGAATTGAGTTTAACTCTAGCATCAGAGTCTTACTACTATTGTAACCTGAGCAAGTCACTTAACTTCTGTCTACCTCACTTTCCTCACCTATAAAATAA
This sequence comes from Petaurus breviceps papuanus, assembly GCF_028583685.1. NCBI lineage: Eukaryota > Metazoa > Chordata > Mammalia > Diprotodontia > Petauridae > Petaurus > Petaurus breviceps. Next base: position 10,599,621 of record NW_027187330.1, read on the forward strand.
GGATCATAATAGCATCTGCCCCACAGAGTTGTTATGATAGTAAACGTGAGATTATATCTACATAGCACTTAACTCAGTGCTGGATATGTATCAGACATTTAATAAATGCTTATTCCCTTCATTTCCTCTATTAAAAAAAGAATAAAAAAAAACCTCTAATGGGGCAGCCAGGTAGCACAGAGAGTAAGAGCACCAGTTCCAGTGTCGGGATGACCTGGGGATCAGATACTTAGCACCACACCCAGAAATAACTGGCTGTGTAACCTTGAGCAAGTTACTTAACCCTGATTGCTTAAAAAAAAACAAACCCTCTACCATAACCTATTTGAACAAATGATTGATTCTTAAAAATTGAAAAAGCTTTAAAGACATGTACTCTGATTATTACCATTTCAAAGCAGTTTAACTGGTGTAAATAATAGTCACCAAAGTGAAGAAACCAAAAGAACATAGAAACTGCCTCATCCACCAAACACTTGATTGCTTGCCAAGCAAAGACATATGGCAGTCATGGGAAACATCTTGGGATGGAAGATTATGAAAATTATCACTTTACAAAGAGTGAAAAGCAGTGGAGAAAAATAGCCTGTAGAAAACTTGATGTGATCATGCCTAAAGCATTTACAAATGAAACTGAAAGGAAGACAAATAGGCATGAACAGAATTGTCCGGACTCTGTTAGGATCTATTTTCATCCTAACAATAGCAGAACCCACACACTGAGATTCAACTACATCAGTGCCTTATGTGCTATGTGATGTAGGGGAAATGGCATGAAAGCAGTTCAAGTCAGTAAAAGTGGCTGATCCAGAATACATATTAAGATAAGAAGGAAATAATAGAGGTGACACAATTTTAAATTCACTCTGATAAAAATTTCAAGATAGCTACAACAGTGAAGAATTATGAACAAAGTGAAAAAAATCACAGATGCTATTGATACTCAAAAATAGATGGAGAAGGCAACACTGACTATTGATTCAATTGCTTGTTTGCTCAGCTTCATAAAATCTTTATTGGGATAATGTAAGTGTGCATTGATTATTCTTTATTCAGGCATGAAGAGGAATCAATCAATAATCATGCATTATGTGTCTACTATACCAATACAATGCTAGATACAAAGGAAATCAAAAGACTTGCCCAGTTTTCCATATCATGCCACATCCTCGGTGATAGAGTTGACTAAATAGTGAGAAAGATAAAAAGTCTTTCTGTATTTGTTGTTATTATTATAATTAATAACAACAGCATGTATATAGATTTTTAAGGTTTACAAAGCACTTTGCGAATACTAACTCATTTGATCCTCACAAGAACCCTAGGAACTAGGTTAAGTGACTTTCCCAGTAGTATATGTCTAAATGCAAATTTAAACTCAGGTCTCCTGACTCTAGGGTCCAGTGTTTCATCTTATGTACCAAGAAAGTAAATCCTAATCTCAAAACCTCTCTTTCAAAATGGTATCACTGACAATCATTAAGATCCTGCTAGTGTCCAAAATAAATGCTGTGCCAGAACAGACAAACAGCTATTCCAAGGAAACCTACCTAGCAATTTACACAGAGGAAGTTAAAGTAGACTAAGAACAAGTTATGCCTACATTAGGACATCAGCCTGTAAGGTATCCTGTTGATTTTGCTCATCCCAGGTACATTTGTTAAATAAAATTTCCCACAAGTTTTCTTTGTTACAGGTTTCTCAGCCATTAATATTTTGCATTTATTTGTTTGGATATCTTGTATTTCCAGCTTGTTCTTTGAATATTTCAAGAATGCTAGTGTGATCCTTGGGCTGTTATGCCTTTTTGTGCTAGTCTATCAGCTTTTCAGATGTAAATAAGTTATAAATTTAGAGTTCATTAGAATCTTAGTGGTTATCTTATTTTTCCTATCATTTTACAGTTGAGAAAACTGGGGACTAAAGAGGTCATTGAGGTAGAAAATGGAAGAGTTAAGCTTTGAACCTGACTCCTCTGATCCCAAATCTAAGGCTCTTTTTACTGTACCATGATGCCTCCTATCAATCCATGATACTTTTTATGCAGGTGACATGTTTGCCCACCACGCTTGCATTGTCCTCTAGTTCACCTGCAATTTTGATTATTCTACACTCATGGAATTCCATGATTCAGAGCATCACTGGAAGAATATTGGTCAAAGAAAGTGTCAGGAAGTGGTTTCAGATCATTGGAAATGCCAGTGAATCTCATACATGGTATCCAGCCCAATCTTCCTCTTTTACTGGGTTCAGAGAAGTTTTCTGTGAAAAATGCCCAAGATATTTGGAAAGCCACAGCTGGGATGATGGAAAAGCCTGTGTGTAGTAGCAATTAGTCCAGATACATCAGTCCTCATATAAAGACACTTCAGAGCCAGCAGTGCTAAGGTCCCCAGAACTCTATCCTAAGATATCATAGAGATCTCTGAAGATTCAACATTCTGAACCTATAAGATCCAGGGCCAACTAATCCAGAGAGGTAGAGGTCAATTGATCAAAACTCAATTATTAAGTACTTGAAGTGTGTGTGTGTGTGTGTGTGTGTGTGTGTGTGTGTGTGTGTGTGCTATGGTAAACACTGATATGTGAAGAAAATTAAAAACATTATCTCTGTTCTCAAAAATCTCATAATCTTATAGCAGAGAGAACATGCAGTTAACTACAAGACAGAGTAGATGTAAGGTAATTGGTAAATAGGTTATTGTGTCCAAGTAACAGTAAGTAGGAGAGTGTTTATGAATCATAGAATCATATGTGGAGGGAAGTAAAATCTAAGAAGTGGCAAGTAGGAAAGGGACAGGAGCTAGAGTTTATATAGTAGAGAATAACATGATCATGATCAGCCCTGTACTTTAGGAAAACTCTTTAGCAGCTGAGTGGAGGATGTGTTGCAATGGGTAGAGATAAAGAAAAAGTATTGCAATAATCCAGGTGTGTTGTAATGAAGACCTGGACTAAGATTGTGACTGAAGAGGTGGAGAGAAGAGGATGTATAATTAGAGATATTGTGAACATAGAAACTGTCAGATTTGACAACAGATTGAATATGTAGAATGAGTGCAAATCAAGGATGATACCAAGGTCATGAGCCTGAATGATTCAGAGAATGGTGGTGTGCTCAATAGCAATAGGAAAGTTGGGAAGAGAAGAGTGTTTGGAGAAAGAGATGGTGAATTCTGTTGTGAGTCTGAGTTGCCTATCAAAGGCCCAGTTTGACATCTTCAAAAGGCTTATGATGTGGGAGACTGGAGTTCAGAAAACTGGACCTGGAGATAGAGAGATAGATAGACAGACAAATGGACAGACAGATAGATAATCTGCATAAGGATGATACGGAAGAACTAGGTTATATCAATAATAGATAATGACTCTTACCCCAAAAAATCTTTCCAGGAAGTAAAGCCTTGCCCCACTGCTGGAAGATGAATAAATAGCCTTCCCACCATAGGAAGTATTCTTTCCTGAGTTTTCCAGTTCTCCTGACTGGTGACTATGTGATCCAGACCATTATTTCATGAAGAGAACAGGCCAGTAGACCTTCACTCCTGGCTCCATGCACTCTCTGGACTTCTACACCACCTTATCAACAGATTTCCTTTTACAAGTAGATCTTCCCCTATTAGAATATAAGCTAAGTGAAAGAAAATGATGTCTTATTTGTTTGTATTTATAATCACTAGCACTTAGTACAGTACCTCACAATGGTATATGTTTAATAAACATTTTATCTACCTACCTACCTATCTAAATGTGATAAGATACAGGCCACTATAAAGAATTGTAACTGATCGAGTGCTGCTTAAAAAATTAACCTACAAAGAGCAAATAACTCTATAACAATGAAGAAATGAAGGAGATAAAAAATGAAATAAGTACTATGGTGGGAAAAAATTTGAATAATTAGCTTAGAACAAAACTGATAAACCTTATCCAATTAATGGATTCCCTGAAAATTAGAATAGACCAAATGGAAAACAATATTCTATAAAAGAGCAAGAAATATTAGAATAAAAGCAATAGACTAAAATAGAAGAAAATGCAATGTATCTTTTACACAAACTGACCCAGAAAATAGACTAGTGAGAAATAATTTAAGAACAATTAAATTATCTGATACCCTCCTCTCTGTCCCTCCAAAAAAAATGTCTGGACACTATATTCCAAGAATTCATAAATGAAAACTGCCCAGATCTACTAAAACAAGAGGGAAAAGTCCTTAGACTGTCACAGTCAATATCCAGAGCTCTGTGACAAAGAAAAAATATCACCAGAAATCAGAAAAAGAGTTCAAGTGCCAAGGAACCATAGTCAAGACCACACAAGATGGAGGTGGGGTAGGGAGAGGGGGGAGAGGGAGATCATGGAATATAGTAATCCCCAAAGAAAAAGAAATAGTTTTACAATCCAGAATAATTTATCCTTTCAAGCATTCATGATAAAAAGACCAGAGCCGAGTCGTAAATTTGAAATTCCAATATAAGACTCAAAGGAAACCGAGAAAGATAAATTCATTTGAGCAATTGGAAGGGGCTGTATGATGATATAGTGTTAATATTCTAATGGGGGAGAACAAATATAAATATAAATAAGGGATATAAATAAGAAAACAAAGGACCTGGGAGTGAAATGGTTCTATTCTGAGTGTTTTAGGTGAAGAAAGAAAAGTAAAAGCAAGTAATGCAATAATAGAGAAAAGGAGGAAGAAGTGAGCAGCACTTACTTTATCCTAATTGGAATGTGTGAGAAATTTACAAACAGGGAGAAAGGGGAGGGGGGGATGTCGTTCATTAAATGAATGTCAGTCTTGTCTGAACCACAGGCATGTTGAAGGGAGAGATACAGAATAGTTTGGTGTCAAAACTCAGCAAACTCAAAAGGAAAACAGGTAGGGGATGGAAGAGTGAGTATGGTAACAGAAAGTGAATAGTGTCAAGAAAAACGCACCTTCCCAGGTGGCTCAGTGAGTAAGAGCACCGGCTCCAGTGTCGGGATGACCTGGAGATTGAATTCCAGGCTCAGATACTTAGCACCATACCCAGAAATAACTGGCTGTGTAACCTTGAGCAAGTTACTTAACCCTGATTGCTTTAAAAAAAAAAAAAGAAAAACACACTTTCTTATCCTTAGGAGAAAATAAAAAAGGAAAAGGAAAAAAAAAACCCAAAGGAATAGAAACTAATGGAGTATGTATCAGTTGGAGAAAAAGAATATTGTAAAGAAAAATCTTTGAGAGATTTAAGAATTCTGATCAAAGCAAAAAAAAAAAAACCACACACAAAAAAACACCACCACCAAACTTGTCTCCAGAGGATCTATAATGAAGCATTCAATTCACTCAATCACAGAAGAATATGTTCAAGGTGTGTGTATACATACACATATGTGTATGTGTATGCATATGTACATACATACATATACACACAAACATACATATATCTGGATACATTTACTGTGTGGCTTTCTTTTGCTTGACTATGCTTTGTTGGTCCAAGAGTTTTTAAAAATGATTTTCAAAGAGCAAGGGAGTGGTAGTAATGGAAGAGGAGGAAAGGAATAAGAAAAAGGAGGAGAAACTTCTATTGTAAAGAGGAAATTACTTTTTTTTCCATAAGAATGAAAAAAAAGTCATTGGATACAAAAGAGAAATGCTTGATTACATTAAATTAAATGTCTGCACAACAAAATATGTAGAAAAAAATATTGGTAAGATATCACAAGACCAATAAAAAAGCATCTAAAATACATAAGAAGCTGTTAAAAATTTTCAAAGACTTCTGCTGGTCCCTAGTGGAAAAATGATCAAAGAACACGAACAAATAATTTACAAAAGAGGAAGCACAAATTGATAATAATCACTTGAAAAATACTCAACCTCACCAATAATCAAAGGCATGCAAATTGAAATGACTTTGTTGTACTACTTCAAATATACCAAATTGGCAAAAATAGCTAAAAGCAATATAAATTAATGCTCTCAGGGTTGTGGAGAAACAGGAATGCTCATTTATTGCTTAGTGGAATTGCAAACTAATAGAATCTTCTTAGAAAGCAATCTGGCACTAAGCAGCAGAAGTTATAAAAATACCTTTGACCCAATAATTTCATTTCTGGAATTATACCCAGATATTATTTTTAAAGGAGAACTAGCTGTTCAAAGATTTTTATAGCTGCATTATTTATAATTGAAAGGAAAAAAAATGGGAGCCATCTAAATTTTCTGCTATTGGGGAATGGTTAAATAAATGGTAATATACTAATATAATGGAATATTATAGTGCAAATAAGATAAACAAATATGAGGAATGTAAATTAATCTGGAAAGACCTTTAAGACATAATGCAAAGTGTGCGTGGGGTAGGGTAAAGAGGAGAACAGAACCAAAACAGAGTATATACTTATCATAACCACATAAAAAGAAAATTGAATGGGAATAAAGAACAAACTAGCTGGGAGAAATTTACAGAAAGCAACAAAAGTTACCAATCAATAAAACAATCAACATGTATTTGTTAAGTGCCTATTAATTGCTTACTATCTGGGGCAGTTAGGGCACACAGTGGGTAGAGTACTGTGCCTGGAATCAGGAAACCCTGAGTTCAAATCCATCTTCTAACAATTATTAACTGTATGACTCTGTGTAAATCACTTAACCTTTATTTGCCTCAATTTCCTGCTCTGTAAAATGTAAATAATAACAGTGGCACCTACCTCCCAGGGTTGTGGTAAGGATCAAATAAGACAATTGCAAAGCACTTAAACATAATTCTTGGCACAAAGTAAGTGTTATATAAGATAGAGTCCAAGTGATGGTCTTAAAGAAAGGAACATATGAATTCAAATGCTAACTCATATGAAATGGCATGTCTACCATATTAATTATAGTTAGCATTTATAGAGAGCTTTTAAGGTTCGAAAAAATACTTTACATATATTATCTCATTTAATCACAACACTGAGAGGTAGGTGCCTTTTTGTACTCCCATTTCCCAGATGGGGAAACTGAGGCAGGCAGCTATACATGATTTGCTCACAAGCACACAACTAGTATCTAAAGGAGGATTTGAACTACACCACCTAGCTGTCTCTATTATAATATAAAAATATTCTCAACCATTTTGGTTTTTACCATTTCATTAGTTCCTATTTATTAATCCTCTCTCCCCAACTGGATTATATGTTTTTCAGAAAATAGGAACTATTTTCTTTAAATCCTCATCTGACTACCTAATTTAGTGCCCTATATATGTATATAGTAAGTATACAAAAATATTTCATGATGAGATGGGTTGGTATATTAGGAAATCCATTGTATTTGGGGCATTTAGAGAAGAAGTTTAGGCAGGCTGCAATTCACAAGTAACCAAGTGATATGCACTATTCTATGGTTTAAATATGTTGTGGTTTTTAAAAACTGTTCTGGTAATCAGGAGACAAATGATCAACCAGACAGGCTGTTCTAGTCCCAACTCACAGTGATCTTAGACAAGGCATTTATGCTCTCAGCCTCAGTTTGCTTTTGTATCAAATTATGGGGTGGAATAAATTATCTCTAAAGCCCATTCCTTTCCCATCCCAACACTAAATTCTACCAGCAGGTTTTAATTCTCTCATGTAATTTATTTAGAGACTCATATTGGATGTCACTTCACTGCTATTGTCTGCTTTAAAATCACTCAGATTAGCTATTTAATATACAGATTCACAGTATGATCTGCTCCCCCACCAAGTAAATAGTAAATATGCATAAGCAAATACACATTCTTTGTTGTAGATAAGAAATGCTGATAAATACTTTAGGGACTAAAATATTTACACATTGCTGTTAACACTGCTATATGCCAAATCTAAGGATGGAAGGATTTCATTACCTCTGGTTGCAACAGTTGAAAGACCAAGTAATTCAAAGTGAGAATGCCAAAGGAAGGTCACCAGGTCTAAAATTTTATCATGAAAACAGGATTGTGTGTAAAGTAACCAGAAACACAAACATTGACAGCACTGAACAAGGTCTGCAGAACTCAACAAGGGAGGAAAAGATGTGTTTCTGACTTGTTCAACAAAGAGGTTGATATTCCCATGCATTAAGTTCCAAATTTCTGAACTGTTAGAAACAAAATGAGCAACCCCCCCAATAAAAAAACAAACAAGCCCGCCCCCCAAACAAACTGTAGCAGCAAGCACCCCAAGCGTCCTCAGGGTTTGCAGCTACCACAGGTTCTTGGATCTGCTTTGTTAAAGGAAAGCAACTCAAAATGGGTTAACAAGCTTCCTTTAATCAGTCAGACCATATATCATTTACCTTGTTCAGGGCAAAAAGGTCAGCACCCTGAACCTCAAAATATACAGGCATAATTATCAAGACAGAAACATCAAGTAGACAGATTTCCAAACTGTCCAACCATTACATCCATACCCAGTCAACATCTGGGTTTCCACCTTCTGGGTTTTTCAAAGCCGGGGGACTCTCAACAACGGCTTCCCAGAATTCAGATCAAATCACAGAATACTTCTCAAAGTGAGTCCCAAAACAAAGCTACACATCAGGGCTTATATAGCCTTCTCCTGGCTCAGAGAATGTAACAACCTTATTGACTCACTGGCCAATCAAGAAGTATCTACTGAAAAACAAGCCTCCCATCCCAGGCTTCAGGTGCACATTAGCCTAGGGGCAGGGAAGATCTTCAAAATTTACATTCTTAATACACAAACAAAATAGAATTGCCAAGGACAAAGAAATTTTCAGAGTTAGACCAACTCAGAGATCCTGACCTGGTAAGTATGGTCTCCTTCCTCAATGTAGGACTCTTTTCATTGCAAAACTTCTTTTTGGAGGTCTTCACAGAAGAGTAACTGATTTGGGCCCCTGGAGAAAGCAGCATGAAATAGACCCTTAAATCAACTTTTTAAGAAATTCAGTTGAGAGAAGGAAACCCCTGGATACAGTTTTATATGAAGGAGATAATGAACCCAGGACCTTGACCCCAATAGGAAAAGATTCTAGGACACCATCATGAGGTAGATATCCATTTCTAGCAAGAGTCCAAAAGAAGCAAGTCAACTGGGGTGTGGCCCCTGGGAAAAGAAGAATGACACCTGGTAACTTCCTATGATAATTAAATATTTTTGCTAATTAAGAATTAAGTATAATAGACTTTATGCTTAACAGACATTGATAGACATTAATAGACTTAATAGATATTGGATATGTTCTATAATAAGGAAGTAAAAAATCATGCAGCCTTACATTTCCTTACAGGGGGCTATTATGAATATTGAATAATATACCATAACTATTTTTGACCATTTAGTGGAATAGCTACAGAACCTGTCCTTGGAGTTAGGAAGACCCTACCTTGGATTTATATTGATTTTGTGATTCTGGGCGAGTCACTCCATTGCTTAGGGGGTCCAGAAAATTCTCTAAGACAAAAAAAATTGCAGAAGAATTACAGAACTGCATTAGTGGACGGAGTTTGTACAGCCCAGAGAGTTTACTACTCTGTTGAGATTATGGTATCATAGACATAGTACTGATTCTGGAGTCAGAGATGTGTTTGAACCTCAGCTCTACTAGCTGTGTGACCCTGGGCAAGTCACTTAATTTACATTAGTCCCTAAAATTTATCTTTTATCTATAACTAGAGATAAGTTTAATGAACTGTAATTTAGAGCAAATAAAATGAGAATAATTTTGATTGATTGTAAGGGCAGAAATTGTAATGGCACCTATAACAACAACCACCCTAGCACACCCAGGATGGCCTGCTAGCACAGGTTCTTTGATCTCCTTTTAAAGGAAAGACTGCTTAAAAAGGGGTTAACAATCCTACTTTTAATTATAGAGAAAGAAGTGCATATAAAAAATGCAAGCAGAGAAATTAGCTCAAAGATCAACAGACAGGGCCCCAGCTGTCTGAACATAGAAATATTGCTATACATTTTACATATATCACTTGATTGAGGGAGCACAGACTTCTAAGCAGTCAAGGAGCTTTGAACATATGACTACTCAGAGTCTCAACCAGGAAATCAAAACATCCTTCTCATGAGTGAATCCCCAAAGCAAAATGTCAGCCTCCCAGAATATATAACAAAGACTAGGCCCCTGATTGGCTTAGAGCCAGTGGGCATGAAACCTACATGACTCAGCACAGCTGTGAAGTATCAGGATTCAAAGGAGATCAATTCTTCAGATGTTCACGATTTAGCCTGAGCCTGGGAAACTGAACTCCAAAAAGAAAACAACAAAAATCTCATCTTGTTTGGGCTTACAGCACTCAATAAACATGTACTGAATTCAGTTATTTTTAGTCAGTTCCTTTTACAACTTGGACCATGTGGCACTAGAAAGAATTATTACTAAGGAATATACATGGAAACTTGATTTCTTCTTCTGTAAAATGTAGATAATCATACCTTGTAGTATCTGCCTGACGGTGTTGTTTTAAGACTTATATGAGACAATTTAATATTTGTAAATCCTCAAGTACTATATAAATGTGTCAGTTATGATTGTGGTTTTTGTTGCTGTTTTATCAATGGTGTTTCACATCATCCTTGAGAAAAATCATATACATTCTTTTTGGATATTTAAGTTCCCTAAGAAGAAAAATATTTCCCAACCTTGTAGAGATGAACATATGACTATTTCCATGGTTAATGTGAAAGTACTGAGGTCAAATAATTAAATATCTTCAGAATGAAAATTTTGTAGAGGGTGGGAGCTCACAGGATGTTAGGGGTTCTGAATTTCATAAACTGGTTCCAGAACCACTTCTTCATCTCCATTTTGAGTCTTGAGACATAGTGTCTTACTTTGGACACTTGGAGTCAGGAGAAAGACTTCTATTCAAATCCTTTTCTGACATATTCTAGATGCATGATACTTAGCTGGTCCCTTCAGTCAGTGAATCAATAAACATTTTTAAGTTCTTATTATGTTTCAGCCACTGTGCTGAACACTGGGGTTACAAAGACAGATAAAAAGATAGTCAATCCCTGATCTCAAGGAGCTCGTAAGCTAATGGGGTAGAGAACATGGAAACAATTATGTAGGAACAAGACAAATTTGAAATAATCATCAGAGGTAAGGCATTGGAATTAAGAGAGATTGGGAAAGGCTTCTTGTAGAAGGTAGGATTTTGACTGGGACTTGAAATTATCCAGGGACGCCAGGAAGTAGAGATGAAGAAGAAAGCTTCAAGCATGGGGGTTGGTCAGTGATAATGCTCAGAGTTGGGAGATCTTGTCTTGTTTGAGTAATATGAAGGAGGCAAGTATCACTGGATTGAAGAGTAGGGAGGGATATAAGAGGTATAACAGAACTCGAAAAATATAGGGGGATAGGTTATGACTGCTAAACAGGAATTTATATTTGACCCTAGAAGTGATAGTGAGCCGAGTCCTTATTTTCAGAAAAGCTCAATTTATTCCTATGTTCTCTGATTTTCTAAAAATAGGACTAGGTGTTGTATTTTGTCTTGTTTTTGCTACTCATATGGTCAATTATGTTATAATTTCCTAATACTGAAACAGTCCTGCTTTCCTGGTAAAAATACCACCTAGTTATAGTGTATGGTCTTTGAAACTGGAAAAAAAAATAAAAACAGTTTAAACTGGCCAAAACCAGTTTAAACCATCAAAAACCACTTTAAAATGGCCAAAACCAGTGAAAACCACTTTAAACTGGCCCAAACCAGTTTAAAACAACACAAACTATTTAAAAATCAGAAAATATAATTAAAACTAGTTTAAACCACCCAAAAGCAGTTTAAACCAAATGAATTAAAACTGAAAAAAACCCCAGTTAAAACCATAAAAATATTGCAATTATTTTAAACCACCCCAAACCAGTTAAAACTGGAAAAACCATGAAAACCAGTGAAAAATGGCCAAAACCAGATAAAGCCAGAAAAAAAAACAGCTAAAACTAGAAAAAAAAATTAAACAGGCCCAAACCAGTTAAACTAGTTTAAATGGGGGGGGGGTGAGGGGGGGATAGGAAGGGAAGGGGAAGGAGGGAGAGGGGGAAGGAACTAATTTAAAGTGGAAGTGGTTCAGGAGTTGAAGTGTTTGTGATCCTATTCAACATGACTCTTAGTCAGATGATTGGGAAAGACCTGAGTCAATGATGGACTGGAGTGGTGTGAGACTTAATGCAGGGGGGTACCAAGCATGAGGTGATGAGGTGTTATGAAGGTAGAATCAACAGACTTGACAACAGATTGGGTATAGGAGCCGGGCAAGTGTGAGAGAGAGCAGAGTTGGGCTGACAGGTTTCAGACCTCTGAGAACTTCAGTTTCTTATCTGTCAAATGGGGAGATTAATAATTCCAATACATACCACCCCAGGGTTGTTATAATAACAGATCAGCTAATGTAAAGATAAGTGAGATAGCAAGTATAAAGTGCTTTGCATATAAATTTGTATATAAATATAATAAACATAAATATAAAATTTGCTATATAAATTCTAGCTATTATTAATGTATATAAAACAAATTCAAAATCTTTGGGTTCTACAAAAAGTCAGCTATTTATAAATATAAAAATGAATAAAATGTTCAGTAAACTGAAGCTATCCAAGGAGCCCTTATGGCCATATAGCTCCCCTGCCCCCATATTTCCTTTGAGGTGCTTTGTGTCTTTGGTAGGCAGCATGGCTATTGCCAATCAAAGTGTTTCTGGGACAGTTAGAACCTTTTAAAAATACAGAATTGCTTTCTTTTCAGGAAACATTGTGAATTGGAACCTGGCAGAGAGAAGCCAAATAAAGTCAGCAGTTCTCCCAGATGCACACCACTAACCAGGATCACTCTCTAGCTTACAAGCATGGGCACAAAGGCAGCAGCAGGAAACCCATCTTTCTGGCTCAGGGATATAGGAAGAGGTGAGGGTACAGATGTTAAAATTGGATATTTGGCTTTAGGAACTGAGCTTCTGTTTGGTCAGGCTGTGATTGAAACCTGGGAAGGTAAAGGCCCCTAACAAGGAAGGCTTTGAACCATCACCTGATAATGGAGCCAGCTGTTTGAGAAGCCCAATTTAAGAGCGGTTAGTTAATTACCACCCATAGAAAGAGAGGGCCTTATAATGGAAACAGTGAGACCTTTTCTATCTGGTGGTGTGAATGAATTGCTGCTAGATAAGTGGGAGGCTGTCTCCCAGAGCCAGAGTTATGGGAGGGCCCCCTCCCCCTCCTTATTTCTGCACAGGGGAAGGCATCATAAAGGCCTCTTCTGCAGCCCTAATTCTGGGTTGTGTATTTTGACAAAGATGCTTTTTCATCACCATGAATGTAAAAACGTCGTAAAATCAGAAGGTAGTGAAGTGTAAATAGAATCTAAATGAGCTTCAGCACAGTTAATCCAAGGGTCAGACTTGAAATGGGCTGTCTTCCCTCATCATCTCCAGCTGCTTAGGTATCTGGCCATTCCTGGGAGCCCTATTCCTTGGCACTTAGCTTAAGATGACTCGGTTGTCAAGGTCCAAACTTGGGGTGGGGGAGTGGGGAGGGAGAAGAGTATGTGTATTCAGTGTCAGACGGGAAGCACACACATTCCCTGCTATGTGCCTTTTTTTTTGTTTTGTTTTTGAAGAGTGGCTTCTTGCTCATTTTATGGAAAGGCTTGCCTTCATTAATCACAGGGATGGCAATCAGGAGGCAATTATGGTCTCACAAGGAGAGATATAAGATTTCAAGGCCCCAAATGAATCATAATAGAGGATGGAATTAATGATAGACTCTCACTCCTTGCACTTGGAGGTCTGGGCCTGGCTCCTTGCCCAAGCAGGCAATGACTCAAGCAGCCCTTGGGCTTTGAATTAGAACATTAAGGGGCTATTTCATCTTCCAGCTTGAGGGAAGCTAGCCTTAGGTCTTGTAAGGGACAGGACTCTCGACCAAAGGGCTGCTATGCCATCTAATTTTTCCATGAATGTCTTAGCTCCAAGGGACAGAAATTCTGTATTTTGCATGGGACCCACTGTTTGTTTATATGCCTCCAAAATACGTGACTCAAAAAATCACTAACATGTTTTTAAAGACCATTTTCAGGTAAATAATTCAGGCTCATAGTGCCCTTATTATGATCTTTGAAGCCAGAGCTCGTTTTACTTCGTGTTTATATCTCTAGGACCTAGGACAAGGTCTGGCACTTAATAAATGTGTGTTGTTGATGGATTAAACTAGATTAATGCATCAGCCTGGGAAGCAGGCTTCCTCAATCCAAGGTTTTCCTTAGCTACTTTATCTGGTACGTGGATGCTGAACTAGTCTTCATAAGATATTACTTCCATAGTACAAAAAGCTTCATTTGCTCCCTGCTGCGTCTTATAGATAGGATCATGTTCTAGTTAGGTGGCACAATGCATACAGTTTTGGTTCTAGAGTTACGAAAACCTGAGTTGCAATCCTACCTCAGACAATAACTACCTGTGGGGCCCTGGACAAATCATTTAACCTCTTTTAGCCTCAGTTTCCTCTTTTGTAGAACTTAATTATATATTATATTATTTCCTGTCATTTGTCTGTTAATCTTCTCTTCCAGCTAATGGCAAACTCTTTGGGGAGAAGGACCATCACTTCTACGTTTCTTGTAAACTCTACAATTCTGATGACATAATAAGTACTCAGGATGTATTTTTTAATTGCTTACTGACTGCTCTTATCAATTCTGCAAAAATGAATCACTGAGAGCCCCCCCTCAAAATTCCTCTAATGATTCAATAGAAAACGAATTGATTCCACGTCAAAAGGATGTGACCCTAATGGCTCTAAGGATTTTCCTTCGGAAGCTACAAACTTCTCAGTCATAGATTAAAATGAATAATGCAATTTCAAAAACCCAACAGTCTTGTGTATCTCACAAATAACTTTTCTGCAGGGCTTATTTTACCACTAATGCAGAAAGCTTAAAATCATTTCCTGATTAAAGCATTTAACCACCAGGGGGAGCTCCTCAGTGACAGTTGGGAGTGGTAGCTTTTTGGGGTGACTGGTGGCAGGCAGTTTGCCAGTTTTGAAAGCTCCTTTGAAGCCCACCAGTCCAGAACTTTCATAGCCTGTTTTCCTTTGCTTATTTCCTGCCCCTGTCAGGTTTTCCTCAAGGAAACTGTGAAATCAACAAATTATCTACAATATCTTTCAGACTAAAAGTGACCATTCCCTTCCAGTCCAGGGACTTTCTGAGCTTGTGATTTCTGTACTCAATGGGGCAGAAAACAGATGTAGGGATATCTGCTCTATTTGGTCCTAGATGTTTTATGAACTTCATGATAATTGAACACTGGTTAACTTTGCTTTTTTCTTCTCTCCTGCCGTGAGGTTTCGATAAACTGAAGCAAATATTTACTCAGAAAAAAAGACTCCAATACTTTTCCTCTTCTCTCATTTCCATATTTCCACTTTAAGTAAAATATTACAAATAGGCGAGTGTTTTTGTTAGCCATGAGTTTTATTAAAATCGTACTCAATAGCCTCTTGAGCACTTAGGAAAAAAGAATAAAGCTTCTAGAACTTCTCTATTTCTACGTCCAAAGGTCCACATCTGTCTATTTAGTATATGGAGTTGTCTGAGGAAACTCATTCTGAGGATGCTGATTAGCAACTTATTGCAACTTAGAGTCTTAAAGAATTGCTTGGGAGCACAAAGTGGATTTTTAAGGTCACACAGCCAGTGTGTAGAAGATACAGGGACACAAATGGACTTAATCTTGACTCCTAGGCCACCTCTCTGTCCATAATCAGACACTTATTAGCTATGTAATCCTGGCCAAGTCACTTGTTCACTGTCTGCCTGAGTTTCCTCATCTGTAAAATGGTGATAATATCAGCATGTACCCCTACCTCCCAAAGTTGTGAGGTTCAAATGAGTTATTGTTTGTATAATGCTTTGCAAATCCTAAACATTTATATAAATGTCATTATTGTTATTGCTATTATTATGACAATAAATGTTTATCTACTATGTTATCTACCATTTATGCTCTGAGGATGTAAAAAGAGGCAAAAGACAATCTCTGACCCCAAGGAACTTACAATCTAATTGGGAAGACAGCAAACAAACAAATATACGCTAAGTAAGCTATACAGTACATAAATAGGGAACAATTAACAGAGGGAAGGCACTAGAATTAAGAGGGGTTAGGAAAGTGTTCCTCTAAAATGTAGGATTTTAGTTGGGACCTAACGAAAACATGTAAGTAAAAAGTCAGAGTTGAGGAGGGTGAACATTCCAGGCATGAGATAGAGAGAAAATGCCCAGAGAAAAGAGATGAAGTAGGAGGTCAGTATGAAGAGTACCTGTCAAGGAGTAAGGTCTAAGAAGATTCAAAGGACAGTGGGACTGAGTTGTGAATGTTTTGAATAACAAATAGAGCATTTTATATTTGACCCTTGAGATGATAGGGAGCCACTAGAGTTTATTGGGGGTACAGGGAGACAGAGCCAGAAGTATTCTTTAGGAAAATCACTTTGGTGGCTTGAGAATGATTTGGAGTGGGGAGAGACTTTTGCAGGTAGACCCAACTGAAGGCTGTTGCTATTACAATAATCTAGGTGTGAGGTGATGCATGCATAAGCATGATGTTAGTGTCAGAGGAGAGAAGGGAGTGTATTCAAGAGATGTTGTAAAACGAAATCCACAGGCCTTGGCAACAGATTGGATTTAGGGGGTGGGAATGAGGAGTCCAGGATGACTTCTAGGTTTAGAGCTAGAGGAACTGGCAGGATTATTGCTTTCTCCTCCTCCATGACTTGTCTTTCATTGAACTTTCATTTATTTTTTCTTACTGAGTTTTGGATGGAT
Organism: Petaurus breviceps papuanus; assembly: GCF_028583685.1. Classification (NCBI taxonomy): domain Eukaryota; kingdom Metazoa; phylum Chordata; class Mammalia; order Diprotodontia; family Petauridae; genus Petaurus; species Petaurus breviceps. The sequence goes on from NW_027187330.1 coordinate 10,616,429, forward strand.
AAACTGATTCATACCTCCCAATACATCACCTCTGCTATCCTTCAGGGGAAAACTTCTCTTTCTTTACCTTTCTCTTTTATGACCTGTTATTACCCTCTACCTATAGTCTATAATGAAAGATGGGGAAGAGAGTAGGGTAACAAGTATTATGCAGTTTTGTGTTTCTCTGTATTTTTCACTTTTCATTCAAGTTTCCAGATTCTAGGGATCTCACTTGTCAAAGGATAAGGAGCTAAGAAAAGCTTCTTTGTCTCATAAAGTCTTTTTGTTGATACAAATTATCAGGGTATTCTTTTTTTCCCCTTGTTGACTTGATTTATTTATTATTTTTGGTGATTTAAATTTTTAGTAGTATTTTATTTTTCTCCAGTTACATGTCTAGAAGAATTTTAGCATTCATTTTTACAAGATATTGAGTTCTAAATTTTTCTGTCTTCCTCCATCCCCTCTCCACTTCTGAAAATGGTAGCCAGTTTGATATAGTTTATACATGTGCTATTATGTAAAAATATTTCCACATTTTCACGGTTGTGAAAGAAACAAATAAAAAGGAAAAAAAACCATGAGAAAGAATACAGTTAAAAAATATGCTTCAATCAGCATTCAGAGTCCATCAGTTCTTTATCTAGATATACATAGTGTTTTCCCTCTTGAGGATCTTTATGTTGCTGAGAAGAGCTGAATCATTAGTAGTTGATCATCACATAATGTTTCTAATACTGTGCAATATTTTCCTGGTTCTGCAAATTTCATTTTGCATCAGTTTGTACAAGATTTTACAGGTTTTTCTGAAATCTGCTTGTTTATCATTTCTTATTGTATGTAAAATAGTATTCCATAACATTCATATGTCACAGCTTGCTTAGTCATTCTCCAAATAAAGGGTATCCCATCAATTTATGATATTTTAAAATTTTTGTCACTTGTGTGTAATTTTCCCTTTTTGTGATTTCTTTGGGATACAGAACTAGTAGTGGTATTGCTGAATCAAAGCATAGTTTGGTTGTCCTTTGGGCATAATTCCAAATTGTTCTCCAGAATGATTGGATCAATTCACAACTCCCCTAACAGTACATCAGTGTTCCAATTTTCCCACATCCTCTCTAGCGTTTATCATTTTCATTTTTTTAGTCATATTAGCCAATCTGATAAGTGTGGAATGGTATCTCAGGATTGTTTTAATTTGCATTTCTCTACTCAAAAGTGATTCAGCACACTTCTTCATATGCTTATAAATAGCTTTGTTTCTTCACATGAAAATTGTCTGTTCATATCAATTGGGGGAATGCCTTGTATTCTTATAAATTTGACTCAGTTGTCTATATATTTGAGAAATGAGGCCTTTATCAGAGACACTTGATGCAAAGATTGTTTCCCAGCTTTCTGCTTTTCTTTTAATCTTGGTTGCATTGGTTTTGTTTGTACCAAAGATTTTAAAATTAATATAGTCAAATTATCTCTTTAATATTCTGTAATACTCTCTTTCTCTTGTTCAATCATGAATTTTTCCCTTCTAGATCTGGCAGGTCTAGACTATTCCTACATATTGTAACATTCTGTTTTTTGATCCACTATGCTATCTGCTACTGTTTTTTGGGAGAGTTCATCCCATTCATATTCACAGTTATGATTACTGTGTATTTCCCCCATCTTATTCTTCATTCTATTTGTCCTCTCTCTCTTTTCACCCTTTCCTTCCTCACCAGTGTTTTGCTTATGTCTACCACTTCCCCTGATTTGCCTTCCCTTCTGTCAGCCTCCCCCTTACTTGATTTCCTTTCCTACTCCCCTGTCAAGTAAGATAGATTTCTATATTCAACTGATTATGTATATGATGCCCTCTTTGAGCCAATGCTGATGAGAATAAGGTTCAAGTGATGGTTATCTCTTATGTTTTCTTTTCCCTTTTTACCTGTTTCTTTTTTATCTTGATGATATTGGAGGTCATTTTTTTTTTTGGTTTAGGTCTGGTCTTCTAATTATGAAATCCTTCCATTTCATCGAGTGATTATTTTTCCTCTTGATGTATTATACTTAATTTTGCCAGGTGTAAGTGATTCTTGGTTGTAGACCTAGCTCTTTTGCCTTCTGAAATGTCATGTTCCATGACCTCTGATCCTTTAATGTTATAATCCTGATTATGACTCCCCAGTATTTGAATTGTTTCTTTCTTGCCACTTACAGTATTTTTCCCCTTGATCTAATAGTTCTGAAATTTGACTATTATGTTCCTTGAAGTTTTTATTTTGGGATCTCTTTCCTGAGGCAATTGGGGGATTCTTTCAATGTATATTTTGCCCTCTGAATCCAGGACATCAGGGCAGTTTTCCTTGATGATTTCTTGAAATGGTACTATCTGAGTCCTCCTTTTGATTATGGCTTTCAGGTAATCCAATGATTCTGATATTGTCTCTCCTAAATCTATTTTCCATGTCAGTTGTTTATTCCATGAAGTATTTTACATTTTCTCCCATATTTTTTTTCATTCTTGTGATTTTGTTTGATTGATTCTCATTGTCTCATAGAGTCATTAGCTTCCACTTGCCCAGTTTTTACTTTTAAAGTCTTTTCCTCAATTAGCTTTTGTACTTTCTTTTCTATTTTGCTCAGTGTACTCTTTAAGGAATTTTTTTTCAGTAGATTTTTAAATGTCCTTTTTAATTTATCCAATTGACTTCTGAATATTCTTTTTGCTAAACTTTTAATGTGACATAGTTTTTACTGTGGATATTTATCCATGATACCAAAAAATTATTCAAGACTGGAACCCTTTGCAAGAGCAGTTATAACTGTGTGTTAACACATTATCCTCATTAGGCCAGTTATGAGGAAAAGCAAACAACCCTGAAATTTTGATTTCATTTATTCATTCATTCATTCCTTCATAAACTTAAAAAATTAGCTATCATCTGGAATGGTAGTTTGAAGCTAACTATAAAATTGTAAAAGTACAAGATGGGGATATGCAGTTAGTTCATGGTAGATGAAAATTTTTCAGAATTTCATAGTACTGAAATCTCAAATAAGACATCAGTGTGGTTTTATGAAAAAAAAACCCAATAAAATAGATAAACCATTGGTTAATTTTATTAAAATAAAGAAGAAAACCAAATGACCAGTATCAAAAATTAAAGGTGGTGAAAAAATTCACCACTAATGAAGAAGAGATTAAAATAATTATTGGGAGTGATTATGCCCAATTATATGTCAATAAATCTGCTAATCTAAATTAAATGGATGAATATTTACAAAAGTATAAATTGCACAGATTAAAAGAAGAGAAAATAGAATGCTTAAATAACCCAATCTTAGAAAATGAAATTAAACAAGCCACCAATGAACTCCTTAAGAAAAAATCATGAGAACCAGATTGATTCATACTTGGGAATCTACCTACCAAGATAAACCCAGGAACTATGAACAGATAATGAAGCACTTTTCACACAAATAAAGTCCAATCTAAAAAATTGGAAAAATATAAAATGCTGATGGGTAGGCTGAGCCAATATAATAAAATGACAATTTTACCTAAATTAATCTACTTATTCAATGCCATACCAATCAAACTACCAAAAATTATCTTAGAGGGACAGAAAAAATAATAACCAAGTTCATCTGGATGAAAAAATAGTCAATACTATGAAGGGTATTAATAAAAAAATGTGAAGGAAGATGCTCTATTCATACCAGATCTCAAACTGTGTTTCAAAGTGGTAATGATCAAAACAGTCTGGTACTGGCTAAGCAACAGAGTAGAGGATCAGTGGAATAAATTAGGTACACAAGAATAAAAAACAAATGACCACAGTAATCTAGTACTTGATAAAACTTAAAGATCCCAGCCTTGGGGACAAACTCATTATTTGACAAAAACTGCTGGGAAAATTGGGATACAGCATCGGAGAAACAATGTATTGACCAACATCTCACACTGAGTACTAAGGCTATACGTCAAAATGGGATGTGATTAACACATAAAGGGTGATACCATAAGCAAATGAGAAGAGCATGGGATAATTTACATGTCATATCTATGGATAAGGGAAAAATTTAGGACAGACATCTTATAGAGAGCATTGCAAAATGTAAAATGGACCATTTTGATGACATAAAATTAAAAAAAAATTCTGCACAAAACCAAATTAGAAGGAAAGCAGAAAACTGGGAAATAATTTTTATAGTAAGTAACTTTGATAAATGTTCAATTTCTCAGAATTTATGAGGATATAAATCATTCCCCAAATGATAAATGGTCAAATAATATGAACAGGCAGTTTTCATTTGAAAAAATAAAAACTATCTATAGTCATATGAAGAAAATGCTCTAAATCACTATTGATTAGAAAAATGGAAATTGAAACATCTCTGAGATACCTCCTTGAACCCATCAGATAGGCTAATATGACAAAAAAGGAAATTGTAAATGTTGGAGGGGATATAGGAAATCTGGGACACTAATGCATTGTTGGTGGAGTTGTGAGCTGATCCAACCATTCTGGAGAGCAATTTGGGACTATGTCCAAAGGGCAATAAACTGTGCATACCTTTTGATATAGCAATACCATTCCTAGGTCTGTATCTTAAAGAGACTGAAAAAAGGTGGGGAAACTTATTTGTTAAAAATATTTATAGCAACTCTTTTTGTGGAGACTTAGAATTGGAAATTGAGGAGATGCTCATCAACTGGGAAATGGCTGAACAAGTTGTGGTATATGATTGTAATGGAATGTTATTGTGCTTTTGGAAATGACAAATAGGATGATTTTGGAAAAACCTGAAAAGACTTATACAAATTGATGCAAAGTGAAATGAGCAGAGCCAGGAAGACATTGCACACAGTAATGGCAATATTGTACAATGAAGAACTGTGAATGACTTAGCTATTTTCAGCAATATAATGATCCGAGATTATTCTAAAAAAAACTCACGATGAAAAATGCTGTCTATCTACAGAGGAAGAACCTAAAACTTAAAAAAAAAAAAAAAAAGGAATTCAGGGGCAGCTAGGTGGCGCAGTGAATAGAGCACTGGCCCTGGAGTCAGGAGGACCTGAGTTCAAATTTGACCTCAGACACAACACAAAAACTAGCTGTGTGACTTTGGGCAAGTCACTTAACCCCAATTGTCCCTCCCCCCAAAAATTCTTTTTACATGTAATTGGGGGTAATCTATAAAATAGACATCAGTGTGATGTTATAATGATGTGTGGTTTCCTGATGAATTAATAAAAGCATAATATTTACAACAAGGGAGGTGATAGTTCCATTGTCATATGTCCTGATGAGACCATATCTGGAGGACTCTATTCAGTTCTGGGCACCATAGAAAAATTATTGGCAAGCTAGATTACACCCAGAGGAAGGCATGGTGAGGGATGAGTTAACCATATAACATATCAAATGAGGATTGTTTGAAGGAACTGGAAATATATTGTTTTGTCTTTCTCTGTATTTTCCCCAGTAGAATAAAATATATATTAACCTAGAGAAGAAAATATTTGTTTAGGTGGGAATAGGGAAGGATTGTGGTTAAATTAACTGTCTAAAAGGTTATAATGTAGGAACAAGATTAATCTTATTTTCCTGGGTTCCAAAGGACAGAACCTGGATCAAGAGATGGAAATTATGGGGAGGTAAAATTAATCTGATATACTTATAAGCTTTCTAACATTACAGCCATCCAAAATTTTATGGTCTTCAAATGGAAGTTGGATGTTCACTCATTGGCATATCATCATTACAATTCATGCCTTGAGTAGGGGTCCAGCTCCACAATTTTGTTAGTCTGTAACTCTTTCAAATTTCATATAAGCCCAGCTCTAAGAAATAATGAGTTATCTAGGTTTTTATTTTAAACATTTATGTCTGGTACATCCTTCATGCAGCCCCAACAACATTGTTTTTCTTTAATTATTTCAGTAACAATTATTCCACTTCATAGAATTTTCCATTCTTTTAAAATATGCTACATTCAGAAATATTAATATAATGTCATGATTCCTCTGTAAAACAAGGTAATCTTTGTATGAGTGTGTTCACCAATGCTTAGAGAAAAAAAGGAATCTGTCAGTATGTCATCTTTACTACAACTTTCTTTTACTTTGGCTATTTAAAACATCCTACCTACAAAACAACCATGGCAATTTCTTTCTGTAAGGGTTTGTAACTCTCTTCATGGTCATCAATCTAGAATTCAGAAGGAAAGAAGGACACATATTTTTCTCTTTATCCAGCTAATGCCTCAAAATTAGCCATTCCACCAGAGGTTGATGATGATGTGAAATTTGACTTCCTGCAAAAAAAACTTATCTGGAGAGTAGGCTTAAATACATTTGTACAGATAGCTAGGGCTGTCTCTGAGGATGTTAATGTAGAAGGGTATTTAGATTTGGTTAACCCTTTTTTTGACAACTCTCTAATTCTTTACCAGTAAGTTTTATAATTTAATTTATTACCTTTATAAAACACTATTTTCTATTCAAATGCCTTTCTTATTTTTGGACTTGAACATTACATTTTCATTGGACTGCTTTGGATGAATTAATATGTATGAATACATATATAAATATGCACATATTAAAATTTGGCAATAACAATACTTGTTAATTTATGAAAGCCAACTAAGCTAGTCATCTCCATAAATCATAAAAAAACTTCTTTAATATATCAACAATAATAATAATAACTGGAAAGGACAAAGAAACTAAATATAACCTAGTCCAGCTCTTCCTTTCTGAAAGGCAGACTTAAACTAAGAAATAGGAGAGTTCTTCCACTTCTTAAATAATCTTGGTAACAGCAAAAAAAATCCCCTTCATTTTCTTACAAGCCTTTTGTGGTATCTACCCCTTCTAGGTACTAAACTTTCTATAAGGAAGTTCTTCCTCTGGTCTAGTTGACATTTCACCTGATACAATAGAAAACCATTTCCTCTTCTTTTGTCCTGAATATCAATTTACTAACACGAAGTAGAGCAAACTTCATTTTATAGTAGAAGATCAGCATGGGGAAATTGAGCAATTTCTTGTGTCACATAATGATTAGCAGAAGAATTGGGAGTAGACAGAAGTCAACTTGTATTTCCTGGCTGCCACTATTCTGATGAGTTTTACTATAATACACAGAGGAGAGAGGAGCTTTATAGTCCCACCACAGAACAGTGTAGAAGCAGGATGTCAAACATGATACAAAATATGGAGAAAACATACTAGCAACCTCTGTCAACATCTTGGGAGACACTGTAGAGGAAAATCAATGGCTGTGACTTTTCATTCTCTACCAAATGTCTCTAGATTTCTACTGAGTGTTTTATAGTTTTTCTTTTCCCCTGGAGTGATGTTATGGAATAATTTTGATAAATTAACATAGACGAGAAATGGTGCTGGCGAACAAATAGGCATTACTAATCTGAGGGGATAGTTTGTTATTTATTTCATGCTGCTAACAGAAGGGGGAAAAAGACATATGCTCCATATTCTTTCCCCTCCCTAACAGCTCAAACTACTGCTGACAAAGTACACGTAGATTCTCAATGAATTTTTCTCTTCTTCTTTCTGTTCCCCTCCTGAACTGATCCCTTCCTCTTTTTATAAAATATAGGTGTTTCACAGATAACACACAGGAGGCATTGGAGGTTTTGGACTCCAGCCTCTAACAGGTTCACTCCTGATGTGGTCAGACAGGCAGACATCTTTGGAGGGGTTAATAATCAGTTTTATTCTAGACTGGTCTTCTCAGAGGGTTATGGGAGAACCAGTTCCTACAATGTTCCCTAATCACTCTTCTCACAGGGGCTCATGAAAAGGGGGGTGACATAACTACTCCTACCTCTTAATGGGTCAATAGGGACAGGGACAGCTTATGCATCCTCTAAACCCCCTCAAGCCTCAGTGGGGGCCGATTGAGGCACACACAGATTCCCCTATAAGATCCCCTGTTCAAAGGAGTAAGGTATGTATCACTATTCCTCTAGAGTCATGATTAGTGACTGATCAGAGTGCTGATGCCTTTCAACCTTCCATTATTGTGTAAATTCCTAGGATCACAAAGTAGGATAATTGGATCATAGTTTGAGATCTGAAAGGACTTCAGATGTCATGTAGTCCAGCTGCCTCATTTTACAGATGAACAAATAGAGACTCAGGGAGATTAAAGGACTTGCATAAAGTCACACAGCTAGTTTTCTTAGCTCTTCTAATTTCACTCTGCAACAGTTCATATATGATTTTCCTAGTTTCTCTGAATTTTTTGTAGTCATCATTTTGGGGGGTTATTTGGAAAATATTCTAATCCATTTTGCTATTTTATATAGATCACAACTTATTCCTTTCCCAGTTGTCATTCACTTTGTTTCTTTACTACCACAAAAAAGTGCTGCTATAAATATAATTGTATAAAAAGGGCCTTTTCTCCCTAGTACTTGATTTGCTTAGGATATATGCCTGATAGTGGTATCATTATCACTGGGCATATACAGTTAGGTGACTTTCCTGATACATTTATCAAATATTTTCCAAAATAGTTGCACTAATTAACAGCTCCTCCACTGTTTTCCCATAACTACTCTAACATTTTAAAATTTTATCTTTTATTACCCTTGCCATTCTGATTGCTATAAGGTGAAGCCTTAGTTATTTTAATTTGCATTTCTTTTTTTATTAGTGCTTTAATATAGTCTTTCTTATGGTTATTGGTAGTTAGCATTTCTTTTCTTTTTTTTTTCTTTGAAAATTGCCTGTTTGGGGGTGGAACTAAGATGGTGGAGTAAAAGGAGGAACTTTCTTGAGCTCCTGCTCCAGACTAATACAGCTCTAATACCTGTAAAAAATGACTCTAAACAAATTTTAGAGCTACTGAACCCACAAAGTCACAGAGAAAAATGAATCTCTCATTGAAGGCAGCCTGGAAGGCCTACAGGAAGGGTCTATTACACTGAGCTGGGAGCTGAATGCAGTCCCATGGGAGCCATGTGTGCTCAGACCGGGGGTAGGCACAGACTTGCTGGAGCAGACTTCAGGAGAGTGAATCACTGGCAACTGTGGTGGTTTCCAGACTTCTCAACATATACATGCCAAAGAGAAAGTAGAAAAGTCAGTAGGGAACTCTGTTGGAACTTGGTGAGAAAGGAGTGCAGTCCAACCTCTGCCCCTAGGGCGAGAGGTGAATGGCAGCACAGCTACTATAGCTACTGCCCTGTGGCTGCCTTTGGAGCTCCTGGCCTGCAGATTGTAGGGGGACCAAGCAACCATTCAGAGGGGAATTGCTCTTGCTTTGACCTTCTTCGATCTGGGTGGTGATCACAGTCTTGGGTGGTGGTCCTGGGTTAAGCAATGCTAGCATGCCAGAGCTTGTGGTGGCTGTAGAGAGGATGCCCTCCTTATAGCTCTGACAACAAGTCTGACAACAGCTATGAAAACCCCAGAAATTTGGGACATAGCTCTCTCCACTCTGGAAGCAGAGTACTACTGTGGCAAAGAGCTCAAAAGTCAAGTAATTGTCTGGCAAGACAAGCAAACAGAGGAAGCACAATCAGACCATAGAATTTTTTTGGGGGGGGGGACAAAGAAGATCAAAACATGGAGCCAGAAGAAGACAACAAAGGTAAAACTCCTGCATCAAAGCTTCCAAGAAAAATATGAATTGATTACAGGTCATGGAGGAGCTCAAGAAGGATTTTGAAAATCAAGTAAGAGAAGTGGAGGAAAAATTGGGAAGAGAAATGAGAATGAAGCAAGAAAATAATGAAAAATGAGTCAACAGCCTGCTAAAGGACACTTCCAAAAAACTGAAGAAAGTAATATCTTAAAAAACAGACTAACTCAAATGGCAAAAGAGGCCCAAAAAGCCAATGAGGAGAAGAATACTTTAAAAAGCCAAATTGGCTAAATGGAAAAGGAATTTAAAAAACTCACCAAAGAGAATAATTCCTTCAAAATTGGATGGGAGCGAATGGAAGCTAATGACTTTATGAGAAATCAAGATGCTATAAAACAGATCTAAACAAATGAAAAAAATAGAAGGCAATGTGAAATATATCATTGGAAAAACCATTGACCTGGAAAATAGATCCAGGAGAGATATTTAAAATTATTGGACTACCTACAATCTATGAACAAAAAAAGAGCCTAGAAATCATCCTTCAAGAAATTCTCAAGGAAAATTGACCTGATATTCTAGAACCAAAGGGCAAAATAGAAATTGAAAGAATTCACTGATCACCTATTAACAAAGATTCCCAAAAGAAAGCTCCTAGGAATAATATAGCCAAATTCTAGAGTTCCCAGGTCAAGGAGAAAATAATACAAGCAGTCAGGAAGAAACAATTTGATTATTATGGAAACACAGTCAGGATAACACAAGATCTAGCAGCTTCTACATTAAGGGATCGAAGGGCTTGGAATTTGATATTTTGGAGGTCAAAGGAGCTAGGATTAAAACCAAGAATCCCCTACCCAGCAAAACTGAGTATAATGCTTCAGGGGAAAATATGGTCATTCAATGAAATAGAGGACTTTCAAGCATTCTTGATGTAAAAACCAGAGCTGAACAGAAAGTTTGTCTTTCAAATGCAAAAAGCAAGAGAAGCACAAAAAGGTAAACAGGAAAAAGAAATCATGAGGAAGTTATTAAAGTTGAACTATTTACATTCCTACATGGAAAAATGATTGGAACTCATGAGACTTTTCTCAGTATGAAGATAGTTGCAGGGGATATATATGTATATATATATATGTATACATACATATATGTGTATTTATAGGAGGGTGTTTGTGTATATAAATATACACATGAGTGTGTATATATGTGTGTACATGTATACATAGACAGGGCACAGGATGAGTTGAATATGTAGGGATGATATCTAAAAAATAAATGTAAGAGGTAAGAGAGGAATATATTAAGAGGAGAAAGGGAGAGATAGAATGGGGTAAATTATCTCATATAAAAGGCAAGAGGAAACTGTTATAATGGAGAGGAAAAGCAGGAAGGTGAAAGGGCATGGGTCGACCTTACTTTCATTGGAGTAGACTTAAGGAGAGAATAACATACACATTCAATTGGGTATCTTACCCTATAGAAAAGTAGGGGGCAAGGAAATAAGAGGAGGGATAATAGAAGGGAGGGCAGATTGGGGGAGAGAGCAGTTAAAAGCAAACACTTTTGAAAAGGGACAGGGTCAAAGGAGAGAATAGAATAATTGGGGGCCAGGATAGGATGGAGGGAAATATAGTTTAGTCTTTCACAATGTAACTGCTATGGAAAGTTTTGCATAACTACACAAATGTACAACCTATATTGAATTCCTTGTGTTCCCAGTGCAGGTGGATGAGGAGAGAAGAAGGGAAAGAATCTAGAAATCAAAGTTTTAAAAGCATATGTTTTAAAAAATGTTTTTTACATGTAACTGGGAAATAAGATGTACAGGCATAATAAGATGGGGTAGAGAAATCCATCTTGCCCTACTGGAAAGTTGGGGGGGGATGGGGGAGGATATAAGGGAGAACAGATTGGAGGAAGGGGTATTCAGTAGGCTCACTGTATTGGGGTGGGGGGTAGGGGAAAGATGGGGAGAAAATTTGTAACTCAAAATATTGTGGAAATGAATGCTGAAAACCAAAAATAAATAAAATTAAAAAAAATTGCCTGTTTGTATCCTTTGTTCACTTACCTATTAGGGAATTAGTCTTCTTAAGTATTTGTATTTTATATTGATCCTCCACACATATGAAAATGTGTATGTATAGGATGGGTTTAATATTTCTTCTCTTTTACATTTATTTATGATTTCCTTTATTCATGCATTTGCACATGATTAATTTTTCAGGCTAGAAATGTGTATATACCTTAGATCTGCCATTTAGTAATCATTCAAGATTTATCATATCTAATTTTCTAATATTCTTTTCAAATTTTTAATTTCTTGTTTATTTTTCTGCTATATTTGTACAAGTCTGAAAGGGGCACATCAACATCCTCAATGATTATTATTTTTCTTTGCTTTTTCCCCCTATAGTTTGATTAGCATTTCCTTTATGTATTTAGATGGGATGCCATTGAGTAATATTTATCTATAATTAAAATTGCTTCATTGCTTTTTGCACTTCATAGGGTGGTTAATTTTTCCTGCCCATTTCTCTTGACCATGTCTATTTTTATTATTATCTTGCCCAAGGTCATAATTTTACTCAGCTCTTATTCTCCCAACAAGAGTTCTTGGAAAACTTTGATTTTATGAAAGAATAATTTTGTTTTTTCCTTATAAAATTAATTTACATTTTGTAGGGTATTTTTTCCTTTCATACACTTTCTTTTTGTTACACCATTTCTATTCTTTTCTTTCAGTTCTTGTATTTGCTACATAATCGTTCTGTAATTCTATCTGGGATTCCACTGTTGTGATATTTCTCTTCTTGGAAACTTAAAACTTTTCTTTATCAAGGAAGTTCTCTCGACTGGCAGTTTTATATTTTTAGTTTCCCATGTGTCAGATTTCTTTCAGGTGTGAACTTGTGAGTCTTCTCTATTTTCAGTTTTTCCTTTGTTCTAATTGATTTGAACTGGTTCTTCCCCACTATGCTTTCTTAGAGATCACTCCATAGAGTGATTCTTAAATTATTTCTCAACCTCCTGTCTTACAAGTTGTTTCTGTTAGTTAATATTTTATATTTACTTATATTTTATAAATTATTTACATATAATTTTATATAAATTTAATATTTTATATATTGTTTTACTTTTTCAAACTTTCAACTGTAGTATTTCTGCTTTTATAGAAGACTTCTGAGTTTTGGTTTGTTCATTTTATTTTTCAGGGTATCCTCTATTTGAGTAAGGGTTTTCAGGTGTTGCTGTAGCTGTTTATTTTCTTACCAAACTGTTCCTCAAAGACTCTCATTTGACTCATATTCTCCATTCCTTTTAATAGGTCTTCTAACCACTTTTAATGAATGAATGAATAAATGAGTGTTTATCAGTTGCCTAATATATGCTAAGTGTACTTCATAAGAATTAAGCAACAAGATATAAGAATTGAATCTCTGCACTCAAGAAGTTTACATCCTAATGGGAGATATAACATGGGAAAGTGAGGGCCTTGGAGCAGCACTTTGGCCTAAGAAGTTACAAAGACTGTGAGTGGGGCCTTAGGGAAATATGTATTTCCTTCTCATCTCCTCATCTTAGAATCCCTATCTTCCTTCAAATCTCAACTTTTGATACTTCTTTTGTGAGTCATTTCCTGATTTCCCTAGATGTTAGTGCAATCTATGACATAATTATTTTGTATTTTTATGTGTATTTCATATTAACTTATATGCATTTAGTGCTTCCACCCTTCTTTGTGTCATTCTTTCCAGCATCCAGTCGCATGTGAAGCCTTGGAAGACAATAAATGTTCCTTTTTGTCTTTGAATTCCCAGTGCCTAGTACAGCAGCTAGCAAATTGGAACTCCTTAATAAATGCTTATTGAATGAATGAATGAAGAAAAACAGATGTTTATCTTATATTTAATCTTTTTAGGTAATAATATTTATTATCCAAAATATTATCTTTGTGAGGAACTAAAACAGACAATAAAACAGTCATTTTCTTTAAAATTTTTTAAATTTTATTAAACAAAATGTGTATTCATAATGCAAAGATTTAAAAATACAAATGGTGTCCATATTAAATTCTGTACCCTTAATACAGTAAATATTCCTCTTTCATTCTCAATAATAACAATGTCAGTAGTAGTAGTCAAATTTCATTGTCAGTGCATTAAAATATTATTTGGTATATTTTCACCCTTCCTTTCTGGGGCAGTTTGATTCAGCACATGAGTTTTAGTTGAGATCAACATCACTGCACAGAAGTAAAGTATATTGAAATAAATGGGATGTATCATGATATTGATGATCTCTATTTTTTCCTTTATTGAACTGCTCCTCCCACTGTGTCCCTTTTCCCCAAGGCAAGGAAATGAAAAAAAAAATAAACATGAAAAATAAAACACTCAACACATGACTACATGTTCAAATTCTTTGCAGCATCTAGTGATATGACCATATGGTTTTTCATTATTTATATTATTATCTTTTATTATATTTATAGCCTTCCTTATAATTACTCCAACCCTGCATTTCTGGTGTAGATCCAACCAGGTCATAGTCTTTCTAGTGTGTTGTTGTACCCTACTTGCTGATATATTGTATAAAATATTTACATTGATGCTCATTAGATATATTGCTGTATAACAGTTTTCTTCCTCTGTTTGTATCTCCCTGGTTTAGATATCAAGACCATACTTGTACCATAAAATGAGATGGAAAAGGTGCCCTTTTTCCTTATCATTATGGTTTGTATTTATGTAAGTACAAACTATTTATAGTTTATGAAATATACAATTTATTTTTTTCTGATAGTGGGTGGTTTAAATAGTATTTTTTCATTTGTTAATGTGGGTATTTTATATTTATAATTGTTCACCTATTTCCTCCAAGTTATCACTTTTATTAACATATAGTCAGGCAAAATAGTTTTTGATTATTTCCTTTACTTCCTCTTCATTTGCAGAGTTTTCCTTTTTTCAGTTTTTATGTGAATAGTTTGGTTTTCCTCTTTTTTAAATAAATCAGGTTAGTTGTTATTTTATTAGTTTTTAAACTTTTCCTTGTTAATTTTAAATTAAATGCTCATTTTTAAATTTTTATTAATTTCTTTAATTTCTAGAATTTTTATTTTGTTAGTTGAGAATTTCAGACTTCTTGTTTTTTGAGTTTTTAAAATTGTATGACTAATTCAGTAATTTGTTCTTTCTTTTGTTGATGAAAGCATTTCCCTAAATTTTTGATATATTATCCAATTATTATAATTTTCTACCATTTTAATATTTTGACTAAATTCTTCAGAATTGTGTTGCTTAGTCTCCATGTATTTCTAAATTTATTTTAAAGGCTCTTCACTGAATATAATTTTATTACGAAAAGATTGGTAAATGACATGTTCAGTTTATCTTGGATTTTACATTTTTGGTGATATCTTTATGCCCTAATAAATGATCACAGTTTGTAAAGGTATCATATATTTCAGAAGTATATAAATCCCATTGTATTCCTGTTCAGTAATGCTATTCCTATTAAATAATCTAAAAGATCTATTATTTTTATTTTTTCTTGAGTTCTATTCAGGTATTTAACTTCTTTATTGCTTTTCTTTTAGCTTGATTTTTCTCATCCTGAAAGTTACATTATTTATCAGTATTTATATATGCTTGTGATTTATCTGTGGTTCCTTTAAATATAATATAATTTCCTTGTTTATCTCTTTTTATTTTATCTAGATTTACCTTAGCATTATCTGGAATCATGATTTCTACTGCTGCTTTTAAAAATTTAACTGAAGCCCTATAGACTTTCTTACAGTTCCTCATTTTAACTCTATGTGAAACTTTGTGTTTCATATGTTTCTTATATAGAGCATGCTGAAAGATTTTACTTTCTAATCTATTCAGCCATTTTATGGGTAAATCAATCTCACTAATATCTACAATTATGATTGTTAATCATATATTTATCTCCATCTTGTGCTCTTCCTTTCTTTGCTCCCCCCTCCATCTTTACCAATAAGAATTTAGTCGACAAGTTTTCCTGATTTAATATAAATAAAACAGCCTGTTTCCTTTCCATTGCATTTCCATTCTTTTCCTAAACTCTGATCCCACTCTTAACTCTTTTTGCTTTCCTTTGAATTCCCTCATCCCACTCTTCCATCCAAAGTTCAAATTCAGTTTGTTTATAACTATTTCCTTATCTAACCTGTCTTCTTAGACTCTTCTATATTCCTCCCTTGGTTCCATTCACTCCAATTCCTCTTTTGAGTTCAGTGTATTTTTAAACTGAGATCTTGTGTGTGTGTGTCTATCTATCAGGTGTAAAAACATTCCATACTTTTATAATATCTTAAAATATATTATCCAGTCTTTTGTGATGGTGGTTTTCAGATAGTTTTGTAATTCTTAGATTATAGCTTCTTGGTGTATTTTTTAATGTCAATTGTTTTCATTTTAAATTTCTTTCAATTTCCTCTTGTTTAAGCTTTTGGTTCTATTTAGTATTTTCTTTCTTTTTGAAACATCATTTTATGTCTGACGCATTCTAATTAATTTTTGGGTGATGTTTTCTTTTCTTTTTAATTTTTTGAGGGCAATTGGGGTTAAGTGACTTGTCCAAAGTCATACGGCTAGTAAATGTTAAATGTCTGAGTACATATTTGAACTCAGGTCCTCTTGACTCCAGGGCTCATGCTCTATTCACTGCGCCACCTAGCCGCCCCTGGGTGATGTTTTCTATCATATGGTTTTAGGTGTTAAATTTCCTTGGTATTCTTTCTATCCTGATTTTTCTCCTATTATCGATACCTTAAATTTTTTTGTAGCTATTCCTGTAATTTATGTTGACAGGGGTTCTATTCTCAGTTTTACTTCTTGGGCATTTCTCAAACCAGGATATTTTCTCATGGTGTTAGGTGGGTTGCTCATCTCATTTACCTCAGTATCTAAATTGTTGGGGCCTGCACTTGAATCAGGCACTGTAACTGAATGGCATGGGTTGGCCTACTTGAATTTGAGTGTAGTGGCCCAGACTAGACTTCTCTTTCAAGAGGTTTTATGACTGCTCTGCCTGGGACTCCCTCTTAGTATAAAGCTCTGGAACCTTGCTTAACTATAGGCTTTGCATGTGGTTCCTCACTCTTGCTATTCTGCTGGACTCTCATTATAGGTTTTAAGGACTTTTTGCATTGGGCAAAACCAGGGCATTTCTCCTACTAGAGTCTTAAAAAGAACTAGCCAGAACATGAAGAAGATGTTTTCTCTGGCTGGGACTTTCCAGCCACATTTTAGGTAAGCTCTGGCTGGGCTCAGAATGAGTCCAAAGGATAGAGTAAAGACAGACCTAGGAGGCTTCCATTGATCTAAAGCAGTGGAAGCCTCCTAGGTCTGTCTTTACTCTATCCTTTGGACTCTACCCTCAAGTTATCCAGCTTATCCATTTCACTTTCTCCACAAGACTCTGGTAGTACTCTTTGGTCATGGTTAAGATAGGGGAGTCTACAGGCAAATATTTTTATTCATATACAGGATGGTTAATTTCTAAGCCCCACTGGAGTGTTTGAGGGTTGGTGGGAGGAATTTGAACTCTTCTCCATCCTATCTTGTTGTCATCTTCCCTCAATCTCTAATCACCTCCTATTTAATGAGTATCAAAAAGAGGGGGAGCAACAAAGTGGCATGGGAGCTATCTTATCTGAGATTGATACTGGGATGTATAATTATAACCTGAGCAAGCTCTTCTTTGCATGCTGTGCAGCAAAACCTGAGAGCTTTGTTATGATAATTAAATTGTGTCACTTCAATGTAAAAAGCAAATGGAGACAGAAAGTAAACAATATCATGGTAATGTAATTGGAAAGGCAAAACAACAGTTATCTTATATTCATCAGTGATTTTAAGAGCCTAGCTTAGTAGCAGGTGCTTAATTTGCTATTATGAAATTTTAGGTAAATTCACTGAAAGTCCTAGCAGATTGCTAGGCAAATTGTGTGATATCTTCTTGGTAGATTCATTCAGTCAAGTTAACAAACATTTTTTGACTGTCTACTATGTTTGAAGTGTTGTGCAGTGGAAGTAATGCAGAGATAAATAAGACATTGTCCCCGGCCCCAGTTATATTCCACTTAGCACTCCCCAAATGCTCTGTAGGCAGTTTGATGGTATCTTGAGTCATGAAAGGATATAGTTTTAGAAGAAATAGAAAGAAGTAATTATGTCCCTAAAGGTCATCACACATTTTTTTTCTGCTTTATTTTCCTTATCAGAAATACAATCTAATCTAATAAAATCATATCTGTTATAAGTGATCTAACCAATCAAATAACATATTTTAACTAATATCATTTGGCACTGATCAAAAGTTACTCTATATATAATCAACAAAGGACTGTGTGGTGAAGAAGAAATGATAGAACATGATACTGCAGTCTTTAAGTTAGCAACAACCAGGGAGGGTAACACTGGACAGCCCTATGAAGACTCAGAGAATTTCAGTTTTGGAAGGAACAAAAGAAGTGTTCTAGTCCATCCCATATCTGAAAAAAAAAATCTTCATTTCAACACACCAGAGTAGCCGTTCAGCCTTTACTTGTAGACCTCAGCTGAGGTGGAGCATACAATGTCTCCATGTCATTCACTGCATTTTTGAATGGTTCTTATTGTTAGGAAGCCTTCCTTAAATCAAACCAAAATTTTCCTCTTTGTACATTTTACCCTTTGATATTGATTCTGCATACTGAGACCAAATGGTATACATTTATTCACTTTCCAACATGATACTCCTTTAATTAAGGGACACTAACTACAATGACTCCTTCTTCCAAGTCTTTCACTTGCAAAATATTTGTAGTTCCTTTTATTGATCCTCATGTGGCATTGACTTAACTCCCTTTACCATTCTTGTTGTACACTTTGATGTAATCTTCAGTTCATCAAAGTTCATCTTAATACATGGTACCCAGAATTAAACACAGCACTCAATAATTTTTTACTACGGCAGAGTAAACTGGCACCATTATCCTATTGTCTCTGTGAGTTTTGTTGCTTGTGTTATATATCAATATATTTTTTGATGGAGTGACATGTTATTGACTCTTGTTAAGTTGAAAATGAGCAAAAGGGTCGATTCTTTTATGACAATTAGTTTCTTATCATAGAAAGGTTGAAATTGTTTTGTGCTTCATGTTTCCCTTCTCCGTCAACTCCTCAAAATGTTCAACTCATCCTCATCTTTTCAAACTCCTATCTAGCTATACCTCCTCCATTTTGTGTTTGTGAAGCTGATTTCTTGAAACAAAGTATAAGATTTTATATTTACCTCTATTAAATTTCATTATTTCAGAGTTAGCACATTTTTCTAGCCAACTAGACCTTTTGAATTCTAATTCTGTCCTTCAATGTTTTTAGCTATCCCTTCTGACTCTGATACTCATATTCAAACTTGATAAGGATGCCATCTACATTTATCTGTCATTGATAAAAATGTCAAGTAGCACAGATGACTGACACTTTTTGTCAGAGACTTCTTTCCCAATTGACATTGAATCATTCATTGAATAACTTCTTTTTCCATTTAGCAAAATGGTCTTGCAGCCATCTAATTGTTCTATTGTCTAGCCCTTTGGTATCAAACTCAAGTAGAAACAGGTCACTAAACCATACATTAATATCATTGCAAGCCACATATTGACTTATGAAACCATGTATTAATTACATATCAACATTATCTATTATTATATTTATTGTATGTTGAATATTTTCTCATTACATTTTTATATATTTAGACCACACTGACCTCCAGTTTATGCTATATTTCTACAAATTTTCTACAAAAATAGCATGAAATATTTTATCTGATATTTTGCTAAGTTCCATATGAAATTTCAACAAGATGTGTCCCATTTATGAAAACAGATCTCAAAAATTTCTGAGAAAATATAGGCCTGATCTCATGGCCTAATATTTTCAAATTGAGAGTAATAGAAAAAAGTGGGTGTTGATTACTAGATCTACATGAATTAGCAATTCTGTACAGGTATCAAGAAAGATCTATGGTACTGAGATCACTTGAGTTCTGACCTAAGGGAGCATGACAAGAGAAGCTAGAGAAGACTAGGATCACAAGACCTAAGTGATTCCTTGTTCTCAAAGCCACACTTATGCAAGAACACTATCAGATAAGGGAAATTATAATGAGGAGTAGGTGCCCTGGTACAAAGTGAATATTTAAATAAATGGAACAACAGATGGAAAGGGCAAAGGGGATTCTTGGGAGGACAAGGAAGAATTCCTATTAAAATCAGAACTCTTTTTATGACTTGGTTTGGCACAGTTAGTACCCCCACTGCCCTACTTCCCCCCACGCATGGGAATATAGAATAATTGGATAAAGGAGGAGAAGTTGGTTTTCTTCCCTCTTCCCAGCTTAGTATATGCCACAGATTACAGAATGTAATAATATATAATAAAGGTTTAATATTTTAACAAGGTATTAATATGGTATTATCCCTTTATGAAATATGAACAGAAATTCTCTCCAAATCAGAGGAGGCAAGACCAATAGGTTAAAATATAGGTCATGCCATGCAGGATTTTAAATATTCAAGTACTAGAAACAGCTGACAGTTTGGCAGTTTGAAAAGAGAGTTGAGAAGAGAGCCAGCAGTTAGGAAAGAATCCAGATTTGTGCTCCTTGGTGGAAGAAGGGGATTTTACTTCCAGCAACACTAGCCATGCATTCTAGCAGCTGATTAACCTAGGCAGCAGAGATCCTGCACCTGAAGAGCAGCATTGAAAAGACTCCACAGGAGACAAGGGACTACAAAACCCTGTAACAACTGAGGAGTGAGTAGCTTTGGCCACATGTGTATCCTTCATGTGTTCTCTTTACTCTCATTTTAATCTAAGTTGTACATACTCTTCCCATGGGTGTTGTGTGTAGTTCAGGGAGAGTTGACTCTGGATTTCTGGAGGGTATATTTTATAGCTACTGTTCTTACAATGCCATTTTAGGAAATGTCTTACCTAATTGTATCTATTGGCTTACTATTAAAAAGAAACACACTGTTGGGGGCTAATTAGTAATAGTAGGAGGAATAGCTGCATATAGTACACCCTATAAGCTAAGGTAGCATTCCAACTCTGTGACCCAAATTGCTAATGTGAGAACAATTTTAGGAAATTTCATTGAGGGAATCTGGAATAAAATTATAGATATGGTTCTAAAATTATAGATCTAGTGTTAAAAAGAAGTATAGAAAGTACCTACACTAAATAAGTTATACTAGTTTTGTGTTTTGTGCCCCAGAGTTTTTATTGGTTCTAGTTATTCAAGCAGAGGTAAGTTTCCATCACACACACTAGCTGCCACGGAGAGAGGTAATAGCCATTAGGATCAAAGCTATGGCTTATGAAAGGGCTGGGCATTCCCTGGTTGTATATTCCTTGAAAAAGTTAACTGCTAATTTCCACAATACATATAAACAAGATGACAAATTTATTCTCTCCTTGTAGAGAATATGTGCGTGTCAGCGGACATTCCTCCTAGGACACATCCCCCTAAATCCCAGAGTTAAAAATCTTAGAGCTAAAATACACTTTAGAAATCACCTGTTCCAATCCCATTATTTTATAAATGAGAAAACTGAGACCCAAAGAGCATGATTAGTTTCACCAAAGTCACAACTGAGTAAGTATAAAGAGTTGGGATTCAAACTAGGTTCTGTGTCCTTGAGACCTCTATTTCCCCTGGTCCTTATCCTCCAAAGGACTTTGAATTAGTTATAAATGTATTAGTGAGTACTCTCTTAACATTACATCTCTTTCTGTATCCCTCTTCCCACTAGGAAATTTTCTTTCTAATAGAGGAATTTCTAAGGTGCCTCCTAATTTTATCCCCAAAGATTTAGATGAAAGGTAGCAATGAAAACAGGTTAGGTCAAGAATTTCTGCCCTATATCACTCTGATGAAAACCTTCAGCTATCCTCCTTTCCTACTTGTTTATATGGTTGGTGCTAGTATTGTCTTTGCTATGCCTTTCTGATCTAAGGAGCTCACCTTAATGTGAACTTCTCCCATCCTTGAAAGATTTAGGGAAGCATTTTCTTGCAAATCCTTTCCCCAAGTACATGACAAGGATGGCCTCTCACAAAATTGTAATTCATGAGGAAACAGAGCAAGGAGAGATTTGAATTAATGAATCTTCCAAGCTTTGATTGGAAGAGGTTTCAATGGGTTTCTTGTGATGATGGGGCATGTCTTTGCTAATATCATTATGTAACCTGTCAGAAATGAAATTGCATGTCAGGAGAAGGTGCACAATCCTATAAATAATTAGTATTTCCATTTTCTAAAGCAAATGGATAAATCTCAGTTTTTGCTCAGCCCTTTCAGTCCAAGGTGTTTCATCAGACTTGGTGGTCTAATTCAATTTATTAATTTAAGTCTCATTGAATAATGTCCCCCTCCCCACACCATTGAACTGAATCTTACAGGCTGCCAGCAAAAGGCTGAGATTCCCTTATGACAATTAGAGTTTATTATTATAGAAAGGTTGAAATTGTCTTGTCCTTCATATTTCTTTCTCCTTCAACTTCTCCTCAAAATGTTCTAATTACATGTTGGCTTACTGTCATAGAAATGAGTGCTGAAAAATCCTAACCTTAAGGCTTTATTTAAAATAAAAATTGATTATTTATAGCAAACATACTGGTGTAACCTTGACTTCAGATGGCAATGGATACTTTGGTCTCTTACTCACCTCACAGATTAATTTTTAAAGACTAAACTTCATAACCCTTTCCAGCTTTCAGGGTAGCCAAATACCATATTGAAAAGTATCTCTTGACTTTACTTCTTACCCTCTGTATACTTAGAGTCCCAATACATAAGGTGCAATATAATTCAAAGAGTACACTGGGGACTTCACATATAGCACTTTGCACATTCTACCCTGCAATTTAATTATTTGTGCATATGTCTTATATCCTATACTAGACAGTGTTTTATCTACCTTGGCATCCCTTACAATGCATGCAATTAATAGATGTTCCATAGATATGTTGAGTGGAGGTCATGAGTTCTAGTTATAACCCATCATGGTAGGCCTAAAGACAAGCCACTTATCCTTTCTGTGTTTCAGCTTACTCATATATAAAATGGACATAAATGATATTTGCCCTAACCACCCCTGAGTTAGAACAAATGAGTTCATTTATGCCATAGCAGTAACACTGTTTTGAAAATTAGAAGGTGCTTTTCAATTGATTGCCTACTACTATATTTAATTAAGCAGGGATTTATTGTGTCTGTTAAATGCAACCCTCCACCCCCCCCCAAAAAAAAAAACTTGGCACTGAGATACATAAAGAAATGACTGATGCTGGTACCTTCCTCAGAGATTACAGTCTAATTGAGAAGATCTCTCTCTCACACACAGATATTTCATATACCATGACAGGTGGTGAATAAAACAATTTGGAATAGGAAGCACTGCGCCTTCATACCCTTCAGATCACAGAACTCTTTGCTATGCCTCTCTCTATGTCCAGATACTCTACTTATTGGTGGCCCTGCCTAAATCTTTGCTATGCCAACTTGAGACAGAAAGCTATATAAAATAAACTATGAGAGCTTCATAAGGTATGCAAAGTCCTATGAAAGTAGAATAGATTTTATTAATCTTTTTGGCATCATGAATCCCCTTTGCAGAATCTAATAAAATCTATGGATCCCTTCTCATAATAATGTTTTTAAATTAATAAAATAAAGTACATAAGATTGCAAAGGAAGCAACTTAAATTGAAATACAGTTATCAAAACATATAAAAAATATGCACAACCCCCCAGGTTAAGAATCCCTGGGCTAAAGGAAAAAGAAATTATTTCTGGTTGGAAAGGATCAGTGAGATTTAATGGATGTAATATTTATGGCAGAGATTGAAGAACAGGTATAAACTGCAACAGACAAACTTAGAAGAGTGCAAAAGTAATAGGCTGATTAGGGCCGTGGAAGTGGAACACTTAGGAAATAGTAGATAGAGCAGTGTGAAGGGAATATGTGAAGGAGAATGGTATAAGATAAGATCAGAAAAGTGGATTGGTGTAGAGATTTGAAGTACCTTGAGTACTAGGTTAATAAGTCTGAATTATATTTAGAAGGCAGTGGGGAATCTGCCGACTTTTTAGTAGTACTGTGATTTGGTAAAATGTGTGAATAAGGATATTCAATGGCAGTGTATTGGGTATCTTAGAAGGGGAAGGGACAAATATTTATTAAGCACCTACTAGGTGCTATGCCTTTGCAAATATTATTTCATTTGATGAGCTTAGAGGAAGGGGAAGCTGAAAAGCAACCAGTTAGGAGACTATTATAAAATTCAATGTAAGAAGTAATGCAAGAAGTCTGATTGAACAAGAACAAGAAACAACAAGAAGTCATAAGGGTTTGGACTAGTATGATGGTAGTGGGGATAAAACAGAAGAAAAGGGTGAGAGATATTGTGAAAGTAGAATCAACAGGACTTGGCAGACTAATGGGGGCTGAAAGGAAGGGAACAGCAAAAAAATGATTTTGAGATTTTGACCCTAGTTGGCTTGGAGAGTGGTGGTGCCCCTAATAAACACCAGGAAGTCAAGAAAAAAAGTCAATTTAGACAGAAAAATGATGAATTATATTTTAGACATGTTGCTTGTTGTCCAGAGGGACATCTGTTTGGAAATGTCCAGCAGTGGACTTTCTGCCAAGATGGCTGCTGGAATGAAGGCAAGTAGCCCAGATCCCACATTTCTACTTTAGCAAAAATCTAAAAATATCATCAGATTGAATAATGATCAAAAAATTTTCAACTACAGTAAGTGACTTCTACCACAAAAGCACTTAAAAAGTCAGCCAAAAGCCCACAGACGATAGGGAAGCTTTTCTACAGAAAAGCTGACCCCAGGCAAACAAGCTTCCTGAGAAGGCTCCAGGATGACTAGGAAGCCATGTCAGGGAATTTAGGAATATCATTACCCAGTGTAGTATACCTATGCACATGATGGTAGTGCTCAGATTGGGATAACCCATATGCATTGACTCTTAAGTTCACAGGCCTTTGTCCTGAGACACCAGAAGGGTTCCTGAAGATCCAGTGCTCTGAACGAACCTTAAAGATTCTGGTTTAGGAGGTGAAGGGAAACACAGCAACCCAAGTGATGTATGTCTAGGCCAAGTAGGACAAAATATCCCATCCAAAAGAGCAGCAAGAGGCAGAAGCTGGCACTGACATAAAGCCCTAATTTAACAACTAAGGCTGGATAGATGAATAAACAAGAAGATATGGACTATTATAAAATTTTAATAAATTAAAAAAATATCCACAAATTCAATCCATGAGAATAGAATAGTCCATAAACACTCTAAGTAGAGACTGAATAGGGGGAAAAAAAGAACCACAGGAATACCTAGAAGAAATAAAGCAACAGATAAAGTATGACATAAAAGCTTTGGAGGAAAAATTGGAAAAGGAATAAATAATTCAGAATGGAAGGTTATAAATCTTATTCAAGTAACAGCATGCTGAAAATTAGAAGAGACCAAAGAGAAATAAATAATTATACAAAACAGCAAGGAATATTGGAATATAATCAAAGGATTAAAAAAAGTAAAAGAAAATATAGTCAATCTACTCCCCCCCCCCCCCAGCAACAAAATAATCCCAAACCTGGCCTGGAAAACAAGTGAAGAAGAGAGAATTTCAGAATCATTAAGCTCCCTGAAATTCATGATTTAAAAAAAAATCAACACTTTTTCAAGAAATCATAAATGAAATGTGTCCAAATCTATTAGAACCAGAGGACAAAGTGAGAATAGAAAGAACACTAACTTTTACCTGAAAGAAATTCTAAAAGTAAAGTCCCAGTGGTGTCAGAGTTAATAGGATTTTTATGTCTAAGTCCATAATAAGTCAGAAAGAGTTAAAATGCCAAGGAACAGGGCAGAGTCAAGATGACTGAGGGGAAGTTGCCTGAGCTCTCCCCAGTTTCCCTTGGAAACAATGTTAAATCTAGCCTCTAAAAAGATTCCAGTAGAATCCACAAAGCAATGGAGTGAAACAATTTTCCAGCTTAAGATAACTTAGGAAGACTTCAGGAAAAGTCTGTCTCACTTGGGCCAAAGGGGAATGCAGCCCAGCACAGATGCTGTCTGGGCAAAGCAGCAGAGGCTCTTAGCATCTTAGATCTCTTAGCACAGATCAGCTACTGAGGCCCCTTGGTCCTGGCTCAGCAGGCCAGCAGTCAGGCCTCCAGCACCATTGAGGAAAGCAGATTGCAAGCCCCAGTACCCTGTCACAACAGGTGCAACTAGGCTGGCGCACCCCCAGTACAGTGGAAAAACCACAAGCTCTTGAGGCCTCCATGTGGAAAGTCAGTGACTAGGCCCTGCCCTGCCCCTCCCCAGCCCCCTGCATGAGAAGCTTGGGACATTGCCCCCCATGTACCAGGAGCAGGGCTCAACTTTAAAAGTCACAAAATAGGCTGAAAAATGAGTAAGAAGCAGAAAAGAACCCAGTCCATAGCAAGATACTGTGGTGACAGGGAAGATCAAACACAAACTCAGAAGAGTACAACAATGTAAAAATGCCTACATGCAAGGCCTCAAAGGGGAATATGAATTGGTTTCAAGCCCAGAAAATCTTCTTGGAAGATCTCAGAAAGGATTTAAAAAATCAAATAAGAGGAATAGAAGAAAAATTGGGAAAAGAAATGAGAGTTATACAGGAGAATTATGAAAAAAGTCAACAGTTTGGAAAACAAAGCACAAGAATTGGCTAAAAATACCAAAGTCCTTAAAAAATGGAATTGACTAATTGGGGAAAAATTCACTGAAGGAAACAACTTATTTAAAAGTAGAATTGACCAAATAGAAAAGGAGGTACCTAACTGAAGAAAATAATTTCTTAAAAATCAGAATTGGACAAGTGTAGTGGCAAACACACTGGTATGCCCAGGATAGATGCTGGAACAGGTTGTTAGATCTGCCTTACTAGGAAAGATATCTGCTCAAGGGGTCAATAATCTTTTTTTAAATTGCATTAATTAGTTCAGGGGAAAAAATAGCACCCTGAACTTGTGAGAAAATCTGAACAAAGAAAATAGAGAAATACAAGCAGAGAAATAAAGACCAACAGACAGAGCTTCTGATGTCTGAGAAATTAGCACATATCAACAGAGAGTTCCAACTGTCTGACCAAGGCAATACATACATCAGTTGCCAGAGAGAGAAGCACCACTATCTCGGTTTTTCAAAGCTGGGGGCCTCCTTGACAGCTACCCAGTCTCATCTGGACAAATCACAAGAACACTGTTGCAATGAGTGAGCCCCAAAGCAAAATGCTAATCTCAGAATATATGTAACTTTTTTTTTTAGAGCCAGAGGATATTACAACCCTCTTGACCTACTGCCTAATTAGAAATCAACAAAAGATGTGGACCTTCCCGAAAAACAAGCCTGCCCTACACAAGTTTTCCCTTAATGGGCTCCATATGAGACCTATTAATGGGTGGGAACATCTTATTTCCCATTAACATTATAGCAAGAGAAAGCTAATGACTCTGTGAGACATCAAGGATCAGTCAAACAAGATCAAAATAATGAAAAAATAGAAGAAAATGCAAAATATGCCATTGGAACTACAACTGACCTGGAAAATAGATCCAGGAGATAATTTAAGAATTAATGGACTACCTGAAGGCCATGTTAAAAAAAGAGCTTGGATAACATCTTTCAAGAAATTATTAAAGAAAAATGCCCTGAGGTTCTAGAACCAGACGGTAAAATAGTCATTGGAAGAATCCACTGATCACCTCCTGAAAGAGATCCCCCAATGAAAACTCCAAGTAATATTGGAGCCAAATTCCAGAATTGTCAGTTCAAGGAGAAAATACTGCAAGCAACCAGAAGAAAACAATTTGAATACGGTGGAGCCATAGTCAGGATTACCCAGGATTTAGTAGCTTCTATATGAAAGTTTCAGAGGGTTGGTAATATGATATTCTAGAAGACAAAGGAACTTGGATTACAAACAAAACAAAACAAAACAAAAAACAAAACTACCCAGGAAAATCAAGCATGATATTTTAGGGGAAAAGATAGAAATTCAGTGAAATAGGGTATTTCCAAACCATCTTGATGAAAAGAACCACGCTGAATATGAAATTCAATTTTCAAATACAAGATTAAAGAGAATAAAAAGGTAAACAGGAAAGAAAAACAAACACATTATTCAATAAAATTAAACTATTCACATCCCTACCTGGGAAGATAATACTTGTAAGTCTTGAGAATTGCATCCCTATTCAGTCAATTAGAAGGAGTATACATAGACAGAGAGTATGGATAGAATTTGACTTTCATGCGATGATGTAAAAATGATGGAGTAAAAAAAGGATTGAATGAGAGAATAGAAAAGAAGTAGGTAGAATACATGAAGAGGTACAAAGGACCTATTATAGTAGAGTGAAAGAGGGGAGGGTGAGCACTGTTTGAACCTTACTCTCATCAGGTTTGGCTCAAAGAGGGAATAACATACATGCTCAGTTGGACATAGAAATTTATCTTAGCCTATAGGGAAGGAGGAGGGGAAAGGAAAAAGAGAAAGGAAAGAGAGGGCTGAAAGAGGGAAAGAGAGAATTAGAAAGGAAAGAAAAGGGAGGGATAGAAGGGAAGGCAGATTGAGGGAGGTCGTGGTCAGAACCAAAACAGTGATGAGGAGGGACAAGGTAAAAGGAGAAAGAAAAGGACAAATCAGAGAAGAAATAGAAGAGAGGGAAATACACAGTAATCATAACTGTGAATGTGAATAGAATGAACTCTCCCATAAAAAAGAAACAGATAGCATAGTGAATTAAAACCCAGAATCCTACAATATATTATTTATAAGAAACACATTTGAAGCACAGAAATACACACAAAATAGAGGTAAAAGACTGGATCATAATATATAGTGCTTCAGCTGAAGTAAAAAAAAAAAGAAGAGGGGGTAGCCATCCTGATCTTAGACAGAGCAAAAGCAAAAAATAGATGTAATTAAAAGAGATAAGGAAGGAAAATACATCTTGCTAAAAGGTACCATAGGCAAGAAGTAATATCAACATTAAACTTATATGCTCCAAGTGGCATAGCATCCAAATTCTTGGAGAAGTTAAGTGAGTTAAATGAAGAAATAGACAGAAAAACTATACTAGTGGAGGACCTCAACCTCCCCCTCTCAAAAATAGAAAAATCTAGCCATAAAATAAACAAGTAAGTTAAGGAAGTGAATAGAATTTTAGAAATGTTCACTGGAGAAAATTGAATGAGGATAGGAAGGAATATGCCTTTTTCTCAGTGGTATCTGACACTTACACAAAATTGACCATGTATTAGAGCATAATAACCTTTCAATCAAATGCAAAAAGATAGAAATATTAAAAGCATCCTTTTCAGATCATGATGCAACAAAAATTATGTCTGATAAAGGGTCATGGAAAGATATGCTCAAAACTAATTGAAAACTAAATAATCTAATCCTAAAGAATGAAGGAGTCAAACAACAAATCATGGAATCAATCAACAATTACATCAAAGAGGATGACAATAATGAGACAACATACCAAAACTTATGGGACACAAACACAGCAGTCCTTAGGGGAAATTTTACATCTCTAGATGCTTACGTGAATAAAATAGAGGAAGAAGAGATCAACAAATTAGGCATGCAACTAAAAAAAAAGCTAGAATGAGAACAAATTCAAAATCCCCAATTAAATACTGAATTAACAATTCTAAAAATCAAAGGTGAGATTAATAAAACTGAAAGCAATAAAATTATTGAACTAATAAATAAAACTAAGCTGTTTTTATTAAGAAAAACAAGCAGATAAACCTTTGCTTAATTTGATTAAAGAAAGAAAAAAGAAAACCAAATTACCAGCATCAAAAATGACAATGTTAAATTCACCACCAATGAAGAGGAAATTAAAGCAATAATTAAGACTTTTTTTCACAACACAATCTTAGTAAAATGCAGGAATATTTACAAAAGTATAAATTGCCAGATTAACCTGAGGAAATAAAATATTTAACCCCATTTTAGAAAAAGAAATTGAACAAGAGGCTGGTAGGTGGCGCAGTGAGTAAGAGCACTGGCCCTGGAGTCAGGAGGACCCTGGATCAGTTCCAGCCTCAGATACTTAACACCCACACAAAAGAGAACTGGTTGTGTAACCTTGGGCAAGCTACTTAAACCTATTGCTTTGGAAAATAAAAAAGAAATTGAACAAGCCATCAATGAAATCCCTAAGAAAAAAATTTCCAGGGCTAGATGGATTTACAAGTGAATTCTACCAAACCTATAAATAAAAATTAATTCCAATACTATATAATCTATTTGGAAAAATAGGTAAAGAAGGAGTCCTACCAAATTTCTCTTATGACACAAACATAGTGCTGATACCAAAACCAGGAAGAGTCTAAAGAGAGAAAGATAATTAGAGACCAATTTCCCTAATGAATATGATGCAAAAATTTTATTTTATTATATTATATTTTTTAAAGCAATTGGGGTTAAGTAACTTGCCCAAGGTTACACGGACAGTTTTTTTGTGTGGGTGTTAAGTATCTGAGGCCAGAACCGATCCTGGGTCCTCCCGACTTTGGGGCCAGAGCTCTTACTCACTGTGCCACCTAGTTGCCCTGCTGCAAAAATTTTAAATGACTTAATTAGCAAAGAGATTATAGCAATTTATCATGAAGATAATACAATATGACCAGGTGGAATTTATACCAGAAATGCAGGACTGGTTCAATATTAGGAAAACTATCAGCATAATTGATCATATTAATAACAAATCTAACAGAAATCATATGATTATCTCAACAGCTGTGGAAAAAGCTTTTGTCAAAATATAGCACCCATTATTCCTATTAATAAATATAGTTTTCCTTAAATAGATACATATTATCCATCTAAAAGCATCAACAAACATTATATGCAAGGGGGATAAGCTAGAAGCCTTCCCAATACAATCAGGGGGTGATATAAGGATTCCCATTATCATCACTATTAGTCAATATTATAAAATAAAATTTAAGCGGGGAACATTTTTTTAACTTCCATCCATCCCTACAAAGGCAGTTATTGGCTGGAGAATTAAATGAACTGGCAATTTTGCAAAACTACCTTCAATTTGTCAAATAGGCTGAAATTCAAGGTGGCCAGGATACTACTGTGCTTTCAGTGAACTATATTGAAGAATTTGCCTCTTTTGGAGAGCCATAGAAACATGAAAGCACAAAGTGGGAAAAATATGATGGTATATACCTTCATATCTATGCTTGTGTAATAATAATTATAAATAGCAATTAATATAGTATTTCAAGGTTTATAAAGTTATATATATATACATATATATATATATATATAATTTTCTTTGGTCTTCACAAAAGCTCTGTGAAATAGAATCTATTTTCTCCATCTAATAGATAAGGAAATATATAAAGAGCTGAGTCAAATTTATAAGAACGTAAGTCATTCTCCAATTGATAAATGATCAAAGAATAAAAATAGACAGTTTTCAGATGATGAAATTAAAACTATCTATAGTCATATGGAAAATTCTGTAAATAATTATTGATAAGAGAAATGCAAATTAATAGAACTCTGAAGTACGATCTCACACCTATCAGATGGACGAATATGACAGAAAAAATAAATGATAAATGTTGGAGAAGTGGGAAAACCAGGACACTGTTGGTGGTTTTGTGAACTGATCCAACAGTTCTATAGTGCAAAAGGTCTTTAAAACTATGCATACCCATTGATCAAGCAATACCACTATTAGGTCTCTATCCCAAAGAGATCATAAAAAAGGAAAAGAACCTATTTGTCTCAATATATTTATAGGAGTTCTTTTTGTGGTGGCAAAAAGTTGGAAATTGACGTGATGCCCATCAATTGGGGAATGGCTGAACAATTGTGGTGTATTAATGTAATGGAATACTATTGTTTCATAAAAAATGATGAGCAGGCAGATTTCAGAAAAACCTGGACTTACATGAACTCATTCTTAGTGAAGTGAGCAGAACCAGGAGAACGTTGTACACAATAACAGCAATGTTGTGTGATGATGAACTATGAAAGATTTAGCTCTTCTAAATGCAATGATCTAAGACAATTCCAAAAGACTCTTGATGGAAAAAGTCAGCTTTAACAATAAGAGAAGAAAAATGGAAGGAATTAGAATTGGCAAGGAGGAAACAAAACTCTCACTCTTTGCAGATGATATGATGATATGCTTAGAGAATCCTAGAGAATTAAAAAAAACCAACTTGAAATAATTAACTTCAGCAAAGTTGTAGGGCATAAAATAAACCCATAGAAATCATCAGCATTTCTATATATTACCAACAAAGCTCAGCAGCAAGAGATAGAAAGAGAAATTCTAATTAAAGTAAATGTAGACAACATAAAATACTTGGGAATCTACCTGCCAAGACAAACCTAGGAACTATATGAACACAATTGCAAAGCACTTTTCACACAAAGTCAGACCTAACAATTGAAAAAATATCAATTGCTCATGGGTAGGCTGAGCTAATATAATAAAAATAGCAATTGCATCTAAATCAATTTACTTATTCAGGACCATACCAAGCTACCAAAAATTATTTTATAAACATAGAAAAAATAATAACAAAATCCATATGGAAGAATAAAGGGTTAAGAGAATAAAGGGTTAAGAATATCAGGTGAATTAATGAAAAAAGTGCAAAGGCAGGTGTCCTAGCTGTACCAGATCTAAAGCTATACTATAAGGTGGCAATCATCAAAACTATTTTGTGATATTTAACAAAATAGTGTGGTGGATCAGTGGTATAGGCTAGGTATACAAGACACAGTAGTCAATGATTATAGTAATCTACTGTTTGACATACCCAAAGATTCCAGCTTCTGGAATGAGACTCACTATTAAAAAAAAACAACTGCTGGGAAAACTGGAAAAAAAATAGTATGGCAGAAACTGGGCATAGACTGATAAATTGGGCTCTATAGGAACATCCAGCTTTATAACATTTTGAGTTGATAAAAGTTTGGACCAATATGACTGAGGCTTATATCAGAAATTGACAATTTATTTTAACAAACATTTATTAAATACCTGCTACATGTGGGTTCTATGCTAGGGGACTGGAAGAATAATGATAAAAAGACAGTTGTTTTGTTGAATATTTATTAACTAAATATGTTATCTCATTTGGTCTTCAAAATTTTATGTCCATCCCTACATAGCACCATGAGGAAGAAGGATGCTGTATAGCATAATCCACTCTCCTCATGTTCAAGGAATTTATAATACAGTTGCCATGCAAAGAAATGAGGAAGAAAGAGCTGACTAGTTTTCCTCTAAGTCAGTGGACCATGTGGAAACTCTGGGAGACTGACTTCAAACTATGCATTAACTGACAGCCAATTTGAGACCCCCTGATTAGCTGTTGAACTTTAATTTTTTGAATATGTTAAAAAGATAGTTCCCCTTTCCTCCATTCCAGTAAAACAAACACCTGGTGTCCTGTGTTCATTCCTAAACTCCATATTTATGAAGGACATTGATAGGGTGGAGACTATATAGAGGACAGCAACCAGGATGGCAAAAGGCAATATTTAGCTTGGAAAAAAAGAAGATGGGTTGGTAGAGCATGAAATGTGTCATTAAATATTTTAACAGTTGTAATGTAGAAATGAGATGAGATATGTTTTGCTGGGCCAAAGAGGGCAGAGCTAGTATTACTAGGTAGAAGTTTTGAAAAGATAAATTTTGGCTTGATGTACGTCAAAACTTGCCAACAATGATAGTTTTGCAAAGGGCAATGGACTGCCTCAGAAATCAGTGGGTCTCTTCCCTCCTCCTCTCCCCACAAACTGGAGCTCTTTTGGTCAAAAGCTGAATGAATACTTTTGGGGGATGTTCCAGAGGACATCTAAGTGCCAGAGTGGATAGAGCATTGGACCTGGAGTCTGAAAGACTGGGGTTCAAATCCTTCCTCACATACTAAGTAGCTACATATTCCTGGGAAACTCACCTTAACCTCTCAACCTCAATTTCCTTATCTACTAAATGGGGAAAATAGCATCTACTTCACAGGGTTGTTGTGAAGACCAAAGAAGATAACATATAGATAACTTTATAAACCTTGATGTACTATATTAATGCCGTCTATTATTATTATTACTCAAACATAGATTTGAAGAGATGTACCATCATGTTTTCCCACTTTGAGCTTTTGTGTTTCTATGATTCTCTGAAAGAAGCAAGTTCTATATAGTTTGCTGAAAACACAGTAGTATCCTGGCCACCTTGAATTTCAGCCTATATGGCAAATTGAAGGCAGTTTTGCCAAATTGCCAGTTCATTTAATTCTCCAGCCAATAATTGCCTTTGTAGGGATGGATGGAAGTTAAAAAATAGCTTCCAACTTAAACTTTATTTTGTTTTTCATTTATGAGTGCACAGTGACTGACAGCATAACTATCTGAGTCATAAAAGCAGATAACATTAGCTGTGAAGTTTGACAATGTTGTTTAAAATCCCAATTTTAAAGCGAACAGAGGGGAAAAATGAGACAATCCAAACATTTCTGCTCTCATAGTTACAGGATGAAAATTGCTTTTCCTCCCTCTATTTAAACACATTTGCTAGTGTTGGAAAGCTCGACCTTTTCAGAATGACTTATGTATTGGAAAGAGAACTTGTGAGCAGGGATAAATTAGTATGGTTATTGCCAAAGTAGGTACCTGATGTGGCCCTTGGATTATATGATGTGATGGTGCAGTGATTTGAATCCTCACAAATCTGTAAGGTGAATGGAAGAGTGGTCAGCCAAAGCATTCATTGGATGCTATCCACCTATTATTTTGAATATCTCAAGGGTTAGGGAAGACAACCAAATGCCAGAATAGTTAAGATCCTGTTGGTGAGAGAAAGGCTTTTTTAAGAAAGGGCTAGATTTACAAGTAGGCAGAACATTGTGGTTTCTGGATCACTCTGAAGGTTCTCTTCCCAAAATATCTACACTTGTTCACTAATGCAATCTTAAGCTACATTAATGGAAGAATAGTGTCTGGTCAAGGGAGGTAAGAATTTCATTGGATTTTGTACAGGTCATATCACATCTGTACTATCATGTTCAGTTTTAGGCAACACCATTCAAAATACATATTGCAAAACTATAATTGTGTCCACAGAAAAGCAGCCAGAATGGTAGAAAACCTGGTAATTTTTCCCTATTCAAAATTGTGGAAAGACATGGGAAATGTTTAGCCTTGAGGAAACTTAGGCATGATTATGGCCCAGATTTTTTTCAGAACTGCCAAGTGGAATAGGGATTAGTCTTATTCTATGGTGCTTTAGAAGGTAAAACTTGTAATAGTGGGTTAAATTTAGAGATAATAGATTTTGGCTAAACATATAGAAGATTATATTAATAATTAGAGCTTTCCTAAAATTAAATGGACTGACTCAGAGCATCCTGAGTTCTTGTCACTAAATGTATTTAAGCAGAGGCTGCACAACTATCAGGAGGTAATATGGACAAGATTTTTATAATGACAGGGAATTGAGCTAATTGACCTCAAAATTCCTTTCCACCTCTCAGATATCGTGATATTCAGATATTATGATGTGGAGAATGGAGGAATAATTGATCTAAATACTTAGTCTGACGAATTCCTAAGGGAGAATCTCTGAATACAGGATGGGAAAGAAGAGAAATAGGAAAGATTTCTTTGTGATTCTACCATGTGAAAAATTATTCCTCCACAATTCCTCAACTAAGGATGGTCCCATACTAAAAGGCAAAAAATGCTGAGAGAGGTAGCACATTAAGATATTTTATTTGTCCCTCAATGTGATTTAAGTATGTAAAGTCTTACTCCAGTTCTTCATTGGGTTGTGGAGATGACCATGTTTTCTTGAAGGATATTCCGCTGGCATATGAACTTTGACATGACCAAACTTGCATGGATTATTGCTTGGCTAATTGAATTATTGATAGTTTTGAGCATGGGCTCAGTAATGTATATCCAAAAAAAACCCTAACTTTGTAGTTTCCCCACAAATTTGACTGGATTGTGTTAAATCTTTTTGACCACAGCAATATTCACATACCAGGTAAATTATAGTAGTTGAAATCCACATTGGTTGAGGGAGTACCTTAGAAAAACAGGAGAAATTATATATTGTTAAATAATTCAAATATGGTTTGAATTTATGTGCTCCTTTCCTAAGAACAAGATTTGATTAGATTTGATAGAAGTGTTGAGTATACTTAGGGTCAGAGGTGGCTGTGAAGAGAACACCACAGCGTAGGGGATAGAACCAGAAAGAAGTGGGTAACAAAGTCAAACATTTTTGAGTTTATAATACACCTTTACTTGACAATTAAAGGACAGAATTAATTATCTGCTGCTTATGGCTTCCCCCTCCTCCCCAAGTGCTTGGTAATAAAGGGAAAGATGGAAAGTCTTTGGAAAGTGTTTGATAAAAATGTAATCCCAACCATCATTATTGTCATCATTTAAAAATGCAATTGCATTGAATATAGCCACAATCCTTTTTACTTCTAATCACAAAAAGATCCTTATTACTACTCCTTTCCATATCTTGAATTCTCTTTGAATTTTTATTCAGTTAAAATTCTGAATTCATTTAGGAATGAATTAGGAATTCATTTAGCTTATTATTTAGGTCAATTAGTCTTCCATTTTCTTTTGTGTCCTATTTCATAAAGGATTCATTGTTTTCATCATATACTTTTTTGTGATGCAGTTTTAAGGTGTTAGTATAGGTAACATATGTCACTTTAAGTTTCACAAAACACACACATACGTATTATATATGTACACATATACATATACTAGATGTATCTGTCTAAATTTGATCTTCACAACAACTTTGGGTGGTAGGTGCTATAATTATTCCCATTTTCCTAGTAAGGAAACAGTTGGGGAGCCATCTTACCCAGGGTCAAACAGCTATTAAGTGTCTGAAGCAGGATTCAAACTTGGCTCTTTCTGACTCTAAGTCCAGGTCTAGGTCCATCTACTATACCATCTATAATGCCTCTATTATGTCACAGAATCACAGAATATCAGAGTTAGAAGGCAGCTCAGAGGTTTCCTAGTCTAATCTGTACACAAAAAGGAATTTCCTTTAAAAATAAATCTGACAAGCAGTCATCTATCCTTTACTTGAAGATCTCCAACAACAAGAAACTTAATAAACAAGAAATTACCTGCTGAAGTCATTCAAATCATTTTAAGATAACTCTCATACTTAGGGGTTTTTGTCTTTACATTGAATTGTCTTGTACAGTTGGATCTTTACATTGTTATTACATTACTTAATCTATCTCTCTGTAATGTCTTTCCATTTCTCCTAGCTGTTATTTGTGGGAACAAACAATAATTTTTCTTTATTTCCTGAGCCTGTCCTAATTATTTTGACTTTTCAATGAAATAGAGTTGTCTATTACATTTGTCATGAGGCAGTCAATCCAATAGTTTCTTGAGTAGCATGAATATATCTCAGAAATAGAAACAAAGAATCATGAGTTTCAAAATTGGAAGGGACCCCAGAGGGCATCTAATACAAACCTTTGAACATGGGGTCTTGTAGGCCTTGCATCTGGTGAGAGTGAAACCATTATTTCATTAAAC
This sequence comes from Petaurus breviceps papuanus, assembly GCF_028583685.1. Taxonomy (NCBI): domain Eukaryota; kingdom Metazoa; phylum Chordata; class Mammalia; order Diprotodontia; family Petauridae; genus Petaurus; species Petaurus breviceps. Next base: position 10,653,753 of record NW_027187330.1, read on the forward strand.
AGCCAATTCTAATTTTGGAGACCTATAATTTTTGGGAATTTCCCCCCCTCAAGCTCAAATCTGTGTCTCTGCAATTTTTGTTGACTCCACATATATTTATGTTCTATGGAGTCATGCAGAAAAGTATGCCTCTTTAACATGATGAATTTTTGAATCCTTGAAAAAAATCTATCCCACTATGCCTACCACCAGTTAAGTCTTTTTTACTCCAAGCTAACCATCCCCATTTTCTTTATTAAAAAAATAAATTTTATTGATATAGTTTGTCTTTAAATCACCAAAATTTCCTCCAGTATGCCTCCCTCTTGAAGGTCCAAGAATGCCACCCCATAGAACAAATAATCTTTTTAAACAAAAAAAGGAAAAAGAAAAAAAGAAAATTAGCAAAAGCAATCAGTACATAAAAATTTAGAAAACAAGTGTAATGTTCCACCATTTTGTACTTCCTACCTAGGCAAAGAATTAGAGTAGGTATGTCATCTCATATTTCTTTGCTGGGACCACGCTTGTTTTTTGTAATTTTGCAGCATTCACTTTTAATTGTTTTGTACTTATTATTCTTTCCATTTCCATTGCTGTAGTTACTGTGAATATTGTTTTTCTGGCTCTGCTTAACTGACTTGGCATCGGTTCATGTGAGTCTTTCTATGTATCTTTAAACTCATCATATTTGTCATTTCTTATGGCACAGCAATATTCTATTACATTCTGTTACCACATTTTATTCAGTCATTTCTCAATTAGCAAACATCCACTTCATTCCCAATTCTTTGCTATCACAAATAGTGTTTCTGTAAACATTTTGGTATAGATAGTCTTACTTCTTAGCAATGACCTCATTGTAGTATAAGTCTAGTTGTGGAATCTTTGGGTCAGAGTCTAAAAATTTTAGTGACTTTATTTGTATAATTCCAAATTGTTTTCCAAAATTGGATCAGAGGTTCACCAATAATGCATATGTTGCCTATCTTCTAATATCCCCTCCATTACTGATCATTCTATTCAGGATTTTTTTGATTTATTTTTCTATTATTATCAGTCATCTGAATGTTTTTTTTTATTTTTTAAATTGTTTGCAGTTGTTTGAGAGTCATTTGTTCATATCTTTTGACCACATATCCATTGAGGATGTCTTTTTATAAATATATGTATGCATATACACACCATACATATATGTATATATTATATATAATATATATTTCCACATATACAATGCATACTTATAAATGTATATGTCAGTTGTCTTTGCATATATCTTGGTTAACAAATGCTTATTTGAGAAATTTGATGCAATGAATTTTTCCCATTTGGCTGCTTCTTTTTAATAACTTTGCAGTATTAATGTTTAAGCAATCTCTGGGACCCAAGATGGTGGAGTAAGCAGTAAGTCACTATCACTCTCCCTTTCTGATCTCTTAAAAAAACAGAAAATGGGGTCCCAGGAAAAGTGCTGGTATAGCAGAGTCAGTAGAAAGATGGAGTGGAGTAGTCTCTTAGCCTGGGAAATTTGGAGGATTGACAGAAGGAGTCCATTTCACTCAAGTAAAGGGGGAGAGCATTCCAGGAAAGGATGTGTCCTTTCAAGTCAGCATCAAGCCCAATCTCAGCAAACCAATGGGAGATCCTGAGCACCAGGGTGGTAGAGCAGGCAAACACCAACACTAGAACCTCCCCCTTCCCCACACTCCTTAATACGGCCAGGGGAACCTGCAGACTTCAGCTTGGAGAACCACCACTTGTGCTAGTTCAGCCCTGGATGAGCAAGTAGGGGACATACCTCCCCATGGTTCAGTGTAGCCCTGAATGGGGTAAGTATCCTCCAGTGACCAGACCCACTTGTGTCCTGGTGCAGCCCTGGTCTGGCAGGAGTCTTCCAGCAGTGGACCTCCAGGTGCTTTAGTCCAGTCCCGGGCAGGTAGGTATCCTCTAACAGTTGGAACTCTATGTATTTCAGAACAACCCAGAGCAGGCAGGTGTCCTTCAGTAGTGGACGTCCCCCTTCCTCAGCAAGGTCCAAGAGAGCAGTTGTCCTCCACTGGTCAAACCATAACCCTGTAGAAATGTAGAAAAATCACACTTGACCTCAACACATGCCAGACACCACCAGTAGGACCCCATCTCAGCACTAGGCAACCTGCCATATCCCTAGAACCCCCAGCTGCCAGCATCTGAAGTCCCAGCACATAAAGTCAGTGATCAGGCCCTTGGATCCCAGCACAAGAAGCTTGGGACCGTGTCCCTGTTGTCCAGCAGCAGAGTTCAACTTTACAAGCCAGGAATTAGTGAAACATCATGAGCAAGAAGCAAAAAAGAATTCTGACTATAGAGAATTATTATGACAGAGAAGATCAAAACACAAACTCAGAAGAGGTTGACATTGTCAATATGCCTACATCTGAAACATCGAAGGGAAATGTGAATTGGTCCCAAGACCAAAAAGCTTTCTTGGAAGAGCTCAAGAAGGATTTTAAAAGTCAAATAAGAGAAGTAGAAGAAAAATTGGTAAATGAAATGAGAAGTATGCAAGAGAGAGTCAACAGCTTGGAAAAGGAAGGAGAAAAATTGACTGTAGAAAACAACTCTTTAAAAGATACAGTTAGCCAAATGGAAAAGGAAGTACAAAAATACACTGAAGAGAAGAACTCCTTAAAAAGAAGAATTGGTTAAATGGAAAGGGAAGTACAAAAATTCACTGAGGAGAAGAACTTCTTAAAAATTAGAATTGGCCAAATGGAAAAGGAGGTATGAAAGTTGACTGAAGAAAACAATTCATTAAAACTTAGAATTCGGCAAGTGGAAACTAATGAGTCTATGGGACATCAAGAATCAGTCAAGCAAAATCAAAAGAATGAAAAAATAGAAGAAAATGTAAAAAAACACCTCATTTTAAAAACAACTGACTTGGAAAATAGATCCAGAGGAGATAATTTAAGAATTATCATTCTACCTAAAAGCCATGATAAAAAAAAGTCTGGAGAGCATCTTTTAAGAAATTATCAAGGAAAAATGCCCTGACAGAACCAGAACCAAAGGGTAAAATAGTCATTGAAAGAATCCACTGATCACCTCCTAAAAAGATCCCAAAATGAAAATTTCAAGGAATATTGTAGTAAAATTCTAGAATTATCAGGTTAAGGAGAATATACTGCAAGCAGCCAGAAAGGAACAATTTAAAAACCATGGAACCACTGTCAGGATTATGCAGGACCTAGCAGCTTCTACATTAAAGGTTTGGAATATGATTTTCTGGAGGGCAAAGGAACTTGGATTACAATGAAGGATCAACTACCCAGCAAAACTGAACATAATATTTCAGGGGGAGGAGATGGACATTCAATGAAATAGGGGAATTCCAAAGCTTCCTCATGAAAAGACCAGAGCCGAACAGAAAATTTGATCTTCAAATACAGGACTCAAGAGAGGCATAAAAAGATAAATAGAAAAGGAAAAAAAAAACTTATTCAATAAGGAAAAACTGCTTACAACCCTACATGGGAAGATGATTTTTTTCTTTCTTATTTTTTTGTTTTGCCTGGGAGAAGGCAGGGCAGTTGGGGTTAAGTGACTTGCACAAGGTCATATGGCTAGTAAGTGTTAAGTGTCTGAGGCTGGATTTGAACTCAGGTCCTCCTGACTCCAGAGCTGGTGCTCTATTCACTGTGCCACCTAGCCACCCTGGATACTTGTAACTCTTGAGAACTATATTTTTATTATGATATTTAGAAGTGTATGTAGTCAGAGGGTATGGGTATAACTTGACTTGTATTGAGAGAAGAGGAAAGGAGGAAACAGAAAAGGGTAAAAATATATCACACAAAGAGACAAAAAATCCTATTACATTATAGGAAAAGGGAGGGAGGCAAGAATTATTTCAACCTTAGTCTCATCAGATTTGGCTCAAAGAGGGAATAACATACACACAGAAATCTATTTTACCCTAAAGGAAGTAGGAGGTGAAAGGGTGTATCAGCAATACCATATTCACAATGCCTATGGAGATTACAGATATGCTGATATAATTATCCATTACAAAATACGTCATGCTTGCCATATGGGGAAATAAACTAGAAAATTTATTAAGATACCAAAAGACTGAGTCCCAAAACCAGAAAGTGAAAGTCATCAGAGTAGTTATGATATTGGCACAGGTAGATAAAGTAGAAAGCACCCACATTTTCAAGCCTTTAAAACAGAACAGGCTACCTCAGGCAAAGGTCCTCCTCTCCCCACGCACAGCAAGCACCCAGCGTCCTGGAAGCGTGCTCCCAGCAGCTCCGGCCCCTGGCAGTCCTCAGCAGGAGTCCTTAGCAGAAAGGGCTCAAAAAGGGCTTTGCGCTGCCGCTGCCTCTGCTGCTGCTGCCGCTGTCGCCACCACCGCCAGCCACCGCAGGAACACTAGCTTTGCTTCTGCTTCCTCTTGCTCCGCCCCTTCCTGCTACATCAGCAAGTCCAATGGGGCATGGAAGATCTTTAAATCCCATAACCCTTACAAAGGGGAAGGATAAGGGAGGGGATAGATTGAAGGGCAGGTTGAAGTAGCAAGGGAAAGAGGAAAGAAAAGGGAGTGGTCGGAAACAAAACACTTGAGGAGGGAAGGGAAAAGGAGAGAGAAAAGCATAAACCAGGGGAAAAGTAGGCTTGCCTGAAAGACTATTTTATGTAGAATTCATACAAGGCAATGCTTACATGGTGGTCAGAAGAAGTGATACAAAGACAGTCTTAAGGTCTCTCTGAAGAACTTTGAGATTGATTGCATGGCATGGCAGTCACTGGCACAGAACTGCCTAGAATGGTGTGCCCTTACTAAATAAGGTGCTGTGATCTAAGAGCCAAGCAGAATTGAAGTAGGTCAAAAGAAACACAAGATGCTCAGATTTAGAGAATATACCTTAAATGTTCATGTGGCCTATGTGTGCCTGACCTGTGGAAGAGCATTCTGAGCTCAAATTGGACTTATCAGCCATAGTTATACACTCTATAACTTGATTCTAACATAGTAATGCCATTTTGCTCCTCTTCCAGAATGGATAACAACCAACCAAAGGTGATGGTACAGACAGGATCTTTTTTTTTATACTTCTGTCTTCATTTATTTTTTTATTTGTTTATTTTTAGTTTCCAACATTCATTTCCACAAGATTTTGAGTCATAAATTTTCTCCCTGTCTTTCCCCTACCCCCACTGCAAAAATAGCGAGCCTACTGAATGAATACCCCTTCCCCCAATCTGCTCTCTCTTATATCCTCCCCATCACCCCATAACTTTCTAGTAGGGCAAGATGAATTTCTCTACCCCAGTGCCTGTATATCTTATTTCCCAGTTGCATGTAAAAAAAACCCATTTTTTAAACATTTGTTTTTAAAACTTTGACTTCAATATTCTTTCCCCTTTTCCCTTCTCATCCACCCCCACTGGGAAGATAAGCAATGCAACATAGGTTGTACATGTGTAGTTACACAAAACATTTCCATAGTAGATATATTGTGAAAGACTAACCATATTTCCCTCTATCCTATCATGCCCCCCACTTATTCTATTTTCTACTTTGACCCTGTCCCTTTTCAAAAGTGTGGGCTTCTAACTATCCTCCCCCCAATCTGCCATCTATCATCCCCCCTCTTAACCCCTTCCCCCCTACTTTCCTGTAGGGTAAGATACCCAATTGAGTGTGTATATTATTCCCTCCTTAAGCCAAATTTAATGAGAGTAAGGTTGACCCATTCCCTTTTGCCTTCTTATTCTTCCTCTCCATTGTAACAGTTTTCTCTTGCCTCTTATATATGAGATAATTTACCCTATTTTAACTCTCCCTATCTCCTCTCATTATATTCCTTTCTTACCTCTTAATTTTATTTTTTAGATATCATCCCTTCATATTCAACTCATCCTGTGCCCTCTCTCTATGTATACATGTACACACATATATATATATACACACTCACATATGTATTTTTATACACATACACCCTCCTATATAAACATATATATGTATGTATACATTTCAACTATCCTCATACTGAGAAAAGTCTCATGAGTTATAATCATCATTTTTCCATTTACGAATGTAAATAATTCAACTGTAATAAGTTCCTTATGATTTCTTTTTCCTGTTTATCTTCTCATGCTTCTCTTGATTCTTGTATTTGAAAGTCAAATTTTCTGTTCAGCTCTGTTTTTTTTCAACAAGAATGCTTGAAAGTCCTCTATTTCATTGAATGACCATATTTTCTCCTGAAGCATTATACTCAGTTTTGCTGGGTAGGTGATTCTTGGTTTTAATCCTAGCTCCTTTGACCTCTGGAACATCATATTCCAAGCCCTTTGATCCCTTAATGTAGAAGCTGCTAGATCTTGTGTTATCCTGATTGTGTTTCCATGATATACAAATTGTTTCTTCCTTGCTGCTTGTAATATTATCTCCTTGACCTGGGAACTCTGGAATTTGGCTGTAATATTTGTAGGAGTTTTCTTTTGGGGATCTTGTTCAAGAGGTGATTGGTTAATTCTTTCAATTTCTATTTTGCCCTTTGGTTCTAGAATATTAGGGAAATTTTCCTTGAGAATTTCTTGAAGTATGATTTCTAGGTTTTTTTTATCATGGCTTTCAGGTAGTCCAATAATTTTTAAACTATCTCTCCTGGATCTGTTTTCCAGGTCAGTGGTTTTCCAATGAGATATTTCACATTGCCTCCTATTTTTTCATTTGTTTGGATCTGTTTTATAGTATCTTGCTTTCTCATAAAGTCATTAGTTTCCAATAGCTTTCTCTGCTTGCTCATTTTGCCAGTCAATTATTTGACTTTTGAGCTCTTTGCTGCAGTAGAACTCTGCTTTCATAGTGGAGAGAGCTATGTCCCAGATAGCTGGGTTTTTTTCAAATGTTGGCAGAGGTCTGAGGAGGGTGCCCTCTCTACAGCCACCACAAGCTCTGGCACACTGGCATTTCTCACCCTAGGACCACCACCCAAGACAGAAACTCAGATCAAAGCAGGTCAAAGCAAGAGCAATTCTCCTCTGAATGGTTAGTTGTTCCCTCTAGGATCTGCTGGCTAGGAGCTCTGGAGGCAGCCACACAGCAGCAGCTGCAGCCACTGTACCTCAGCTACTTCATGCCCCAGGGGCAGGGGCTGGACCATGTTCCTCAGTCACCCAGTTCCAACAGAGTTCCCCAATGACCTTTTACTTTCTTTTTGGCATTTATGGGTTGAGAAGTCTGGAAACCTCCACAGCTGTCGGTGATTCACTTTCCTGAAGTCTGCCCTGGCCAGTCTGGGCTGCTGTGTTGGGGCTGCCCTGGGCTAGGCATGGCTCACAGCAAAGTGTGACAAACCCTTCCTGTTAGCCTGCCAGGCTAGATTTAGTGGGATATTTGTTTATCTCTGTCACTTTGCAGGTTCTATAGCTCTAAAATTTATTTAGAGTCATATTTTACAGGTATTGGAGGTGGTTATTGCAGGAGGTCATGGAATTTCTTGCTTTTACTCTGCCATCTTGGCTATGCCCCCAGGTATGTTCTTTTGACACTCTAAAACTCTATACGTGATTCATTTTAGTATTCTTTGTGATATAAATAAAGCTATTCTTGATTTGAAGGCCAGGAATTTTGGGGAGAGGGAGTCAGGGAAGGGAGGAGTTGTTCACAAATTGGGAGTAGGCCAAGTACTAGAATTTTCTGCCTCTACCTGGGTGGGTGAAAAGTTCCCCTAATTATATTGTGTCAAAGGGTAGCTTTTGGCATATGGGTTATATGCTTCAGAGTTCATCTGTTCTGATCCACTTAAGGAACGTTACTAGTCTATTAATATCATTACCCACATTGAAAAAATCACAGGTTCTTAAAACATTGAACTATTAAAACAGCCTTTTAGTATGCTAAGCAGTTGAACCTGTATAATTTCAATTTCTCTAAGAGCTGACAAATATTCATTCTGGAAAGCCTTATTTTATTCTAAACTACAACTAAGTTATAGCTAAAATTTATAATGACATTACATCATCTAATCATAGTCAATGACTTTTTGGCTTTTACATTGGTACAGAGAATTCAATGAATTTTTCCCCCTATTTTATCAACTAACTTCCACTATTTATTGGACACATTTGTCTTTTTCATTCACTATGGTATTATGTCATCTATTACTATTATAATGTCCTGAATCATACCCTTGTTCTATTAAAAATCATCCAAATCAGAGCCAGGACAAACAGATTTTTTCCTTAGATGAATTTATGTTTTACTTTTTATTTTTTGGCCTAACACATATACCTCCCTCCCCCTGCTCCCCAAGACAATTGGGGTTAAATGACTTGCCCAGTGTCATACAACTACTAAGTGGCCTCTCTCTCTGCTTGGGCCTTCTCTCTGCTTGTGCCTCTCTAAATCCATAGCACCAGCTCCTCCCAGTTCAGCCTTCTCTCTTCATGTCAACAAGTCCATCCCACAAGTGGAATTCACAAGCTTGGGTTTTAACACTCAACCCAAAAACCAAGCCAATACATGGGAATCTTTAAATTCCATTACTATTACACTCTCTCATTGAATACCCATTTTCCCCCTGAAGAATTATACTCAGTTTTCCTGTGTAGGTGATTGTTGGTTATAATCCTATCTCCTTTGCCCTCCCTAATGTCATATTCTAAGCCCTCCAATCCTTTAATGTAGAAGCTGCTAAATTTTGTGTTATCCTGACTGTGGCTCTACGATACTTGAATTGTTTCTTTTTGGCTGCTTTCTATATTTTCTCATTGACCTGGGAAATCTGGAATTTGGCTATAATATTCCTGGTAGTTTTCATTTTTCAGGAGGTGATTAGTGGGTTCTTTCAATGACTATTTTGCCCTCTTGTTCTAGAATATCAGGGCTGTTTTCCTTGACAATTTCTTGAAAGATGATGTGTAGCCTCTTTGTTTTTATCTTGGCTTTCAGGTAGTCCAATAATTTCTTCTGCCTCTTCTTCTGCCTTCTTCTTCTTCTTCTGCCTCTTCTGCCTCCCTTACTTGATTTTCAAAATTGTTTTTGAGTTCTTCTAAGTCCTGAAACTAATTAATATTTTTATTGAAGGCTTTGGATATAGGAACTTTGACTTTGTCATCTTCTTCTGAATGTCTGTTTTGACAGTCATTGTCACCATGGTCACTTTTATTGTCAGTTTTTTCCCTACTCTTTCCTCATTTATGCAATCTATTATTTGTCTTTTAACTTTTTGTTAAAGTGGGGTTTGCTTACTGGGTAGAGGGTGCCCTGTTCCAAATTTGGGGGGTTTATGCAGCTGTTTTCAGAGATACTTCTAGAGACCTATAAGTTTTCAGGTCTTCCAAGGAGGTATGATCTAAGGAGAGGTGTTTGCTATTCTCTTGGATTGTACTCTCATCTGTGAGCAAACACAAGCACCCCTGGAACTGTGAGAAGGGTCCCCTCTCCACTGTCATTCTCTTATGCTAGTGCTCCTCCTTGCACTGTGAATGCCATGTAGGACTGTGACCTGGATCGGAGTACGGGCAAAACAACAGCCCTGCCTCAGTGATAGTAAACAGGCCCCTGGAATCTTGTGGTCAGGTGTTCTGACCCTTTTACCATCTGGTGGCTGAGAGCTCTGAAGCTGCCTCTGTTGCTGCTGCTGTTGCTACTTCAGTCACTCCCAAGGACTGCTCCTGATTTTCTGGGGTCAAATCTGCATGTGTTCCTTTCTTAGCCTGGGACAACAGACCTTTCCTGCAAACATTTCAAGTTATCTTGAGTTGGAAATTTGTCTCACTCCTTCTTTTTGTTGCTCCTGCTGCTTTAAAATTTGTGTAGAATAATTTCAGTGGTATTTGGAAGGGTTTGGAGGAGAGCTCAGGCAAGTTCCTGCCTTTATTCCACCCTCTTGGCTCTACCTCCCTCCTCTCACTTTGCAGTTTCTCTTGTGAAATAAGCATCTTTGGAGTTATAAAAGACAGTGGAGATTTGAACCCAAAATTTTTACCTCAAATTTTATATTCATTACCAAAGCAGGAATGTATACCTAGCTGACAATCCTCTCTCACTCTCCCCAGGTACACCCTGCTAATGCTCCTAAAATTCACCCAAAGTAGATATTAGCAATCAAAGGATTCTTTCTAATAAGTGAGTTTTCTTTGTGTCCCAGATGTTTGCATCAGCTCCATGTATTATGACACTTTTTCAAACTTTGTTAGTGACTTAGACAGTCATTTCTGTAATTTCTCTAAAAGATTACTGATTGTAACTTGCCAAGTACCATTTTGTAAAAAGGTTATTAGGACTGTTCATACCTTTCCAGTGGGGAAGTGAAAATGTCCTAAATTTCAGCTATTTGAAAATAGCATCCTGTGTATACTGTGAGTATTCAAACTGTCCTCAGGGGGACCAGGAGACCTAAATGAGATTTTAATGTTAATAAGTACCAACTGATCTTTTTCATTATCTAGCTAATTCATCTACTGTTTCAAAGTACCTAGAGTATAATACTAATAGGTCAAGTGGACAAGTCCCTTAGAATTAATGAATAGGTTTCCATTATTTTAAAAAATGAAAAGGGAGATGATTTTCTGTAACTGAAAAATTGGAGCTATTGCTCAATGTCAGTATTATTCAGGTCTTTTAGTCCTTATCAGAAGTAATGTAACAGATAAATGGTCCAATAGTTGCTTTCTTTTTAAAAAAATTAGTATTTCATTTTTTCCCAATTAAACATGAAAGCAGTCTTTAACTTTGTTTTTAAAACTTTGAGTTCCAAATTCTCTCCCTTGCCTCTCCCCCACATTGAGAAGGCAAACAATTTGATATGTAATACACGTATAGTCATGCAGAACATTTCCATATTAGTTATCTTGTAAAAGGAAACAGAGACAAAAAAAAACCTCAAGAAAAATAAAGTAAAAAAAAAGTATGCTTCAATCTGCATTCAGACATTGTCAGCTCTTTCTCTAGTGATGGATAGCATTTTTCATCATAAATCCTTCAGAGTTTTCTTGGATCATTATATTACTGCAAATAGCTAAATCATTCACAACTGATCATCTTACAATATTGTTGTTACTTTGTGCACAGTACATTTTACTATACATCAGCTCATGTAAGTCTTTCCAGGTTTTCCTGAGAGCATCCTGCTCCTCATTTCTTATAGCATAATCATATTCCATCATGATCACATGCCACAATTTGCTCTGCCATTCTCCAAATTATGGGTATTCCCTCAATTTCCAATTCTTTGCCACCAGAAAAGAGCTACTATAAATATTTTTGTACATATAGGTCCTTTTCCTTTTTGTTTTCTATGGTATTTTTTTGGATATAGACCTATTAATGGTATTGGTAACTTAAAAAGTATGTAGGGTTTTATAGCCCTTTGGGCATAATTCCAAATTACTCTACAGAATGGTTGAATCAGTGCATAACTCCACTAACAGTACATTAATACTTCATTTTCCCATATCTCCTCCAACATTTGTCATTTTCCTTTTCTGTCCTATAAGCCAATCTAATAAGTATGAGGTAATACCTCTGAATTATTTTATTTTTATTTCTCCAATCAACAGTGAGTTAGAACATTTTTCCCATAGGGCTATAGATAGCTTTGATTACCTCATCTGAAAATTGTTCATATCTTTTGATCATTTGTCAGTTGGGGAATGGCTCTTATTTTTATAAATTTGACTCAGTACTCTACATGTTTGAGAAATGAGGCCTTTGTTAGAGAAAATTGCTTCAATTTTTTTTCACTGTTACTTTTGCTAACTGTATCACCCCATTTATTCTATTCTCTCTCCTTTCACCCTGTCCATCCTCAAAAGTTTTTTGTTTCTGACTACCCCTCCCCCAATCTACCCTTCCTTCTATTACTTCCACCCCACTTCTCTTATATCCTTCACCTCCTACTTTCCTATAGGGTAAGATAGGTTTCTTTACCCAATTAATAATATTTGTTATTCCCTCTTTGAGCCAATTCTGATGAGAGTAAGGTTCATTCATTCCCGCTCATATCCACCATCTTCTCCTTCTCTATAAAAGCCTTTTGTTGTCTCTTTTATGTGAGATAATTTACCCCATTCTACCTCTCCCTTTGCTTTTCACCCAGTGCATCCTTCTCTAACCTCTTAATTTTTTTAGATATCATCCCTTCATATTCAACTCATACCTGTGCCCTCTCTCTTTATAAATTCTTATAACTATCCTAATAATGAACAAGGTCTTATGAGTTGCAAGTATCATTTTCCTATGTAGCAATATAAATAGTTTAATGTTAAGTCCCTTATGAATTCCTTTTTCCATTTATCTTTTTATGCTTCTCTCAAGTCTTGTATTTGAAGGTCAAATTTTCTATTCAGCTCTGTTATTTTTATCAAAATGTCTAAAAGTCCTCTATCTCAGTGAATACCCATTTCCTCCCTAAAGGATCAATTTTCCTGTTCAGGTGATTCTTGGTTGTGATCCTAACTCCTTTGTCCTCCCTAATATCATATTCTAAGCACTCTAATATTTTAATGTGGGAACTGCTTTATTTTGTGTTATCCTGACTGTGACTCCATAATACTTGAATTGTTTCTTTTTGGCTGTTTTCCATATTTTCTCCTTGACCTAGGATATCTGGAATTTAGCTATAATATTCCTGGCAGTTTTCATTTTGGGATATTTTTCAGGAAGTGATTGGTGGATTATTTCAATGATTATTTTACTTTCTCGTTCCAGAATATCAGGGCAGTTTTCCTTGTTGTTCTTGGCACCAGAAGGACTGAAGATTATTGATTATTATGTTAAATAAATTTCATCTCCTTCAGGAAAAAAAGTTATTTTGGCTTACATGCCACTTAAAATAACTCAGACCTGTGTGGAGTATAGGGAGAGATTTTGCTATATGTTAATAAAAATGTAAAGCACAGCTTTGGGTTCAGAGTTGACTTATATGTGTTTATCTGGAACATGCTCATCAATTACTTTTTAACTTAAGATATTTTCTTAAATATATGACAAGAAAAGTATTATTGTATAAAACTTGGACTTTTAAGCTGTTTAGGCTAAATCCAACATTCTTCCCTATAAAACCATTAAGTTATTAAGGAAGAAAAATGCATGACCTTAGGTATTAGAAATAATTAAATTTAGTCAACATTCTATCCCTTTCTAGGAATTTTTTAAATAAAGCAAAATTCCAAACCCATCCCCTTCCACCCTTATTTCCCTTTTTCTTCTTCTTGTTATACAGATGGCTCTAGCATAAAACTCTGCTATTCCATCTCTCACAGACAGATCAGTCATGGTGAAAGAGAGTGTATAAATATATCTATACATGATGTCTAATTGATTTAACTTAGTGGTTGAAGGGTTTCTTACTTTTTTGTTGTGTGTATTCCCTCCACACATTAAATCAATTTTATAGGTAATCTTTAAGAAGATCTCTGGCCTAAAGTTTTAGCCAGCTTTGGCCAACCTGGTGATAAGCCTTTCCAGCTATCTAATCCAGTTCTTTCTTGGGGAAAAGATATAGATCTTGTTACCGGTCCCTTCTTGAACATGTTCTAGCTTGATGGGGCCTATCTGTACTCCACTGACATAGCCTTGGAGAACCAGTATCATCAGTTGCCCCTTATGAGATATTATACTAGGCCCTTCATGGGAGTTCCAATAGGAATAATAATGAAGCTGAAATATAACTCTAAGGGATAAAACAAATCCATAGAAGTTACTTAATGAATACTTGTTAGGTGATTTCACTCAGTGTAGAAAGAAAATAGGATGTTTTCATCATATCCTTATGTTTATGAAGTTTCTAGCTTGAATTAACCCTAGTATAGATTTGAAAAAATGTATTTCATTTCATTTAAAAGTGTAAATTTTATTGATGTTTTTTGTTTTTATGCCATAGTAATTTCTGGATACAGAATGTTCTCTACTCTCAACCCGTTGGCCTTCCCTTGTAACAAAGACAAAGGAAAACAAAATAATTGATACATCTGAGAAGGAATACAATATTCTATACCCATACTTTCCCACCTCTCTAAGGGAAAGACTTACATGCCTTTTCTCTTCCCAGGCCCAGTAATATTACAACTGCAGAGTGTTTTTTCAACTTACATCATTGATTGTAGTCATTGCATATTTTATTTTTCTGACAACTTTTCAGTTATCTAATAAGCAGCTGGGAGAGCACATGATTCTTTGATGCTCCTATTTTACATATTTTAGAAATATATTAAGAATCTCTGATAGCAATGGCCTTCTCCACCTCTCATTTATTACTTTTATACTTGGCATAAAGTCTTCATTTATTTGTGACTTTACCAGGTCTCACATGAAAAACCTTATAGGTATTTCATGATTGGTAATAACCTTGGTGACTACAGACAATTATTTCGTCAGATAATAGCTCTTACCTTTTGAAATGCTATCTTGCCCACTAACTTGACACCTCTTTCATTCTGGACTTGTGCACATCTGCTAGGCAATTAACACCTATTAAGCTTTAGGCCCATCCCATGGCTTTATCTTCTAACCAATGTAGCAATGCTATGAACTTTCTACTGCTACTACATTCTAATCTTGAGGTGGGGAAAGAAGGAGGTGTTTGATGAGTTGGAGAGTTGGACTTCACAGAGAGGAATGCCAAGTCTGACTAAGGAAACAGTAACCATGGACAGTTTTAAAAATAGACCTCTGTTGCTTCACAATCTTGCTCTGCTCACATTGACTCAAAAAATTCATTCCCTAGTGATGATTCTGAACCTTTTATTCCCTCTCTGCCCTTCAGGTACAAGAAGACCCTTCACACATATAGCAGATAATATAGTCTTCTACTTTATTGGGGAAAATGAGACTAATAATATCTCTCTCAGTTCCTCCCTCTCTTCTTTTTTAAACTCCCATGTACCATCATTCATTCTCTCCTCTTTACTGATTTTCTCAAAGAAAGGGATATCTCTGTATTTGGTTATGTTTCTGGTTTAACAAATGTTTGTTGAATTGAATTGTTTTGAATGACATCCCCTCCCACCTTCTCTAGGAACTTGTTTTTAGTAATCATTCTTCCACTATCTGCATTTGAAATCTCTCCCTCTCCCTTAATTCCTTCCTACCTACCCACAAACATGCTCTGTTCTCCCCTATTCTTAATTACACTTATTTTGACTTTTCTATATATTTACCTAGTGTCACATGTCTCTCCTCCCCTTTCCTGTTAATTTTCTCAAAGAAATAAATTACTTACACTGGATATTTTCACTTTCGCACTATTCACTCTCTCCTTGTGATTCATCTTTTATATAGTGCACTTTGCTGAAACTGTTCTTTCAAAGGCAATAATGACTTGCTAATGACCAAACCCATTGTCCCTCTTTCAGGCCTCATTCTTATTGACCTCAGTAATATTTGGCCCTTGTAATGTCTCTTTTTAATACTGTGTCTTCTTTAGCTGCTATGACATTACAGTTTTTTTTCTTCCCCTTTAATGACCTTTTTTTTATCTCCACTGACATCCTATTTTCCAACCCTCAAGCTCTGTATTTTCTAAGGCTCTGTTCTTAGCCCTCTCCTTTGCTTATTCTCCTCCCCACCCATCACTTCATTTAGTCCCATGACTTCAAGTCTCAAAAATAAGAGCTGCAGCTTTTTCTAAACTACTGGACTCAATGACTTTAAGCTTAATTCTTCACCATGTGAATAACTCTCCCTCAAAGTTGGTGGTATATTAAAGTCCCCTTGGGGCTGTGTAAGTATACCTCATTGAAGGGTATGTGTTAACATAGAAAATTTCCAGTAGCCAAAGACAATTCAGGGTCATAAGACCCACTGTAACTTATGGAGATGAATGCAATATTTGTGAAAATCCATGACTTAAATTCATCACTAAATAGCTACCTTCTTGCAAATCACAGATGGCATTGTAAGGGTAGTTGATTTTACATGATAAATCAGTTGGACCCCATGATGCGAGTAGGCCAATATTCATTCATGAGAAGCAACATGGAGAGTGGATAAAGTACTGTCCTTAAAGCTGAGAAAAGCTTGTTTCAGGTTCTGTTTCTGATATATATTGTCTGTGTGACTATGAACATCTCATTGCTTTAAGCAACTTTCTAAGACTATAAGTACAGTGAAGATAATAAACTGCATAGCTGGAGGGAGTTTCCATACCTGGACTTGTCTTACACCAATGAAATTACAGGTCTAGTCTCTATTCCTATTCCCTAATTAATGGAAATTTATGTAATCTTGAATTTGCTTGGGTATTGAGGGGATAAATTGGTTTAATAATTCTATTTTAATTTAATTGTAATTTTAATAATCATCTCTCATTTGTTATTTCTAAAATTATTTTAGAATAATAAATATTATCATATTTTAATAAATAAATTGAGTTTATAATATATTTATTATTCGAATATAAATATTTTATAAATAATAAATACTAAAACTTATCATAGTTTTAAAAGTACTTCATGAGACAGAAACATTCATTCAACAAACATATATTAAGTAATGTTATTTATTTGTTTACTCTATTAGAAACCTAGTAGATTGTTATGGAGAATTTATTATAATTTTCACAGATTTTTTTTCCTTGGTAGATGCAATCATGAAGCCAACTTTGCTTAGAAGACCTCCTGTTTATGTGAGACATGTATTAAGTGAGGTATGCATCAGGAAGGAAAAGGCCCAGTATAGGTGCATTCTACTGCTGCTCTGAGGCAATGTTCTGTCTTTTTTTGTGAAGAAAATTTGGAGAGCTTCAAGTTTTTTGACCTACTCTACAATCTTCCCAGAATCCTCTCCTTTATGGGGGGCATTCTTAAACAAACATGGGTTAGAGATAATTATAAAGAATAAAACAGGCAATTTTGATTCCATAAAAGTAAAAGAAAATTTTTTCAGCAACAAAATCAGTATAGCTAGAATACTTTGCCTAGTTGTGAGACTGACTTTTGACAGAGATCCTGAGGCAGGTGATGATTTTGAGGTATACTAATTGATCACAATACTCCTGGATCTGCTGTTTCTTTTAGTGCTCCAAATGTCTCTTGACCATTGTTGACAAATATAGCCATATACCTAAATATAAATGTTTTGTTTCTCTGATTTATGCTTTGACTCATTTATTTTTTAGAATTAGATTATTTAATATCCAGTTAATTTTTAACCTCTATTTCCATTGTCCACTATTGAATATAATTTTTATTGTGTTATGATCTGAAAAGGATACATTTATTATTTCTGCCTTTTTACATTTGGTTGTGAGGTTTTTCTGTCCTAATACATGGTCAATTTTTGTGTAGGTGCCATTTACTACTGAGAAAATGTATACTCCTTTCTATTCCCATTCAGTTTTCTTCAGAGATTTATAATATCTAACATTTTCAGAATTTTATTTACCTCCTTAGGTTATTTCTAATTTATTTCTTGATTAGATTTATCTAGTTCTGAGATGTGAAAGTTGAGGTCCCCCATTAGTATAATTTTATTATCTATTTCTTCTTGTAACTCATCCAACTTCTCCAGAAATTTAGATGCTGTATCATTTGGGGCATATATGTTTAGTGTTGACATGACTTCATTCTCTATGGTACTTTTCAGCAAGATACAGTTTCCTTCCTTATCACTTTTAATTAGATCTGTTTTTCTTTGTCTGAGATCATAATTGCTACCCCTGCTTTCTTAGCTTTAGTTGAAGCATAATAAATTCTGCTCCAGTCACTTACCTTTAACTGTGTGCATCTTTCTGCTTCAAGTGTGTTTTTTGTAAAGAACATATTATAGGAGTCTGGTTTTTAATCCATTCTGGTTTTAAATCCATTCTGTTTTCCCTGTCCAATTAATGGGTATGTTCATTCACTTCACATTTTTAGTTATGATAACTAAGTGTATACTTCCCTCCATGTTAATTTTTGCTTGTTTATCCCCCTCTCTTCCTTACCCCAACCCTTTCCATCCTCCCAACTGTTTCACTTCTCATTACTGCCTTCTCCAATCTACTCTCTCCTTTATTAGTTTCCACTGCCCCTTCTATTATCCCTATTCCTTTTTACTTTCTTATAGGGTAAGATAGATTTCTATATCCAGCTATGTGTGTATGTCATTCCCTCTTTGAACCAATTTTGATGAGAGTAAGGCTTAAGCTTTTCCCACCACCCCCACCATCTTCCTCTACATTATAAAAGCTCTTTTACGTCTTTTTTATGTGGGATGGTCTCCTCCCCTCCTTCTTCTTGTAGTGCAATTTTCTTTCTCATATTTTTATTTTTTTGGTGGATATCATTCCATCAAAGTCACCTTATACCCACACCCTCTGTCTATTTATATTCCTTTTAATTGCTCACTTAGTAATACACTTATTAAGAGTTTAAAATATTATCTTGCCATGTAGAAATAAAAGTTTAAACTTATTGAATTTCTCATGTTTTCTCTTTCTTTTTTTATTTTTTTTTACCTTTTTTATGTTTTCCTTTTAGTCTTGTATTTGGAGGTTGGATTTTTTATTCAACTCTAGTCTTTTAATTAGGAAAGCTTGAAAGTCCTCTATTTCACAAAATATTATATTCAGTTTTCCTGAGTAGGTGATTTTTAGTTGTAATCCTAACTTCTTTGACTTCTGATTTCTAAGCTCTATGGTTATTTAAGTTGGAAGCTGACAAATCCTGTATAACCCTGACTGTAGCTCTATGATATTTGAATTGTTTCTTTTTGACTGCTTTCAGTACTTTCTCCTTGATCTTTGATCTCTGGAATTTGGCTATGATGTCCCTTGGAGTTTTCATTTTGGAATCTCTTTTAGGTGGTGATCAGTAGATTCTTTCCATTTTTATTTTGCCTTCTGGTTTGAATATATCAGGGCAGTTTAATAATTTCTTGAAAGATTTTGGCTAGGTCTTTTTTTTAAGTCATGGATTTCAGGTAGTTCAATAATTCTTCTGTTATCTCTACTGGATCTCTTTTCTAGATCAGTTGTTTTTTGAATGAAAAATTTCATATTTTCATCTTTTTATTAAACTTTTTTTTATTTTGTTTTATTGTGTCTTGATGTCTCACAGAGTTGTCAGCTTTCACTTGCTCAATTCTAGATTTTAAAGAACTGTTTTCTGGGTTGGCTAGGTGGCACAGTGAATAGAGCACCAGCCCTGGAGTCAGGAGGACCTGAGTTCAAATCTGGCCTCAGACACTTAACACTTACTAGACATGTGACCTTGGGCTAGTCACTTAACACCAATTTGCTGCCTTCCTCCCTCCAAAAAGCCAAAAAAAAAAAAGAATTGTTTTCTCTTCACTGAGCTTTTGTACCTCCTCTTCCACTTTACCAATTTTATTTTTTAGGGAATTATTTTCTTCAGTAAGTTTTTGTATATCATTTCCCATGCTATTGACTCTTTTTTTTCATGATTCTCTTGCATTACTCTCATTTCTTTTCCCAAATTTTCTGTGTCTCTTATTTGTTTTTAAACATCCTTTTAAAGATCTTCCAGATATGCTTCTTGGGCCTGAGACCAAATCACATTTTCCTTTGAGGCTTCATATGTAGCCATTTTGATACTATTGTCCTCTTCTAATTTTTTATCTTGATCTTCCCTGTCACCTAGTTCTTTTTTTTTTTTTTTTTTG
>NW_027187330.1:10673434-10841914 GCF_028583685.1 Petaurus breviceps papuanus
TTTTTTTTTTTTTTTTTTTTGGCTCATTTTTTTTTTTCTGTCTTTTTTGTGAGTTAGTGTTTTTATGTAAGAGTTGGGTTCTGATCCTGTACTCCCAAGTTTTTTTGGGCTGGGGTTCAAGGTCATACTGTTGTCTCTCACTGACCTTCAGGGTTTAACTGTTTGCTTTCACTGGAGGTATTTGTATTTGGGTGGTATTTGGGGGTGAGACCTTTTTATTGGCTTCCCCTGGATGTGGAGTTTAGCTGCTGGCCTTCCCCAGGGCCTTTCTGCTGGGTTGCTGTTATAACAGAGTCTTTCTGGTGGCTGGCCCTGGAGGAGGGATCTTGTTGCTGGTCTGCCCCAGGCAGACCCAGGGGTGGGGCCCTGCTGCATAAAGGGTCTCTCTGCTGGTATGCCCCAAGGGTGGGATCTCATTGTTGGTCACCTGTTGGGTGGGGTTTCACTCCTGGTCAGCAATGGGGTCAAGGCTTTGCTGGTGACTTGGGGGTGGGATCACTGGTATGGGGCCTCGCTATGCTTCACAGACTGCTTACTTGCCTAGGGGGCTACTAGAGGAGGGTGGGGTCTCAGTGGTGCATTGCTCCAGGATTGGAGCCATGCTGCAGGCCCACCTGCTCTGAAGTGGGCTCCTGCAGCTCTTAGACCTTTCTCTCCTCACACCCATGTGAGACAGACCTTTCCTAATGTGCTGGTAAGTTGCTTCCCTGCTCCTGGATCAACTCAGAAGTCTTTTTTTAGTTGTTTGGAGGTGAATTTGAGAGGGCTTCAGATGGTTCTTTCTTCACTCTGCTATCTTGGTACTGGAAATTTGATTTAATTCTTTAGTGATAGTTACATTGAATATTCTGTAATGACAGATGGTCTTTTGAACTAGCCATAGCCCCTTGTCTTTGCTCATGCAGCATAAGTTATTGATTGAAATGTGGTGGGCTCCTTAAAAGGTATGGGCAAGCTGGGGACTTCTACACCCACATTGTTCTCCTCCTCCTCCTCCTCCCATCTGCTCATGTGAGTCAGCATGCTTGCTTAGAATCTGTCTATTGTGGCTGCTCTACTTCCTAGGAGAGTAGAATTCTCAAGCAGGGAACCTGCCTCTTGGTGGGTAACTGGATCACACAGGCCTCAGTTGTTTAGTGTGTCAATGGAAGTCATCACTGATGAAAGTCAGCCTCAGATCACGTGAATTTGCTTCTTGTTTGATACTGTAGTCTTATGTCTGCTTATTCTGTATAGTATATAGGTAAGAATTAAATGCTCTCTATTATTATACAAATAATCCTGCTAATTTTGTATTTACTAAAAGTGGGGGGGTATGAAATTACCACTCTCCTCTTTTGGAAAGCATTAAGGGGTTTTCTTATATATGTGTTTTTATTCCTACTTTTGATGTAAACAATTTGACATTTGCCTTATTTAAACACAGAATACACCTGATTCCAGGGATTATGGAAAAGAGAAAGAGGAATGCTTGGGGTGATATCTATTCACTCTTATGAATTGAGAGAAATAAGTTATTTTCTTCAACAAACTCCTCTTTGTAATCTTCTCTTCCTAGAAATAAATGCACAGGATATTAGACCTTCATATACACCAAAAAGTTTCAATCTATTGAATCTCCCTGAATAACTTACATCCTTGAAATGTTAATTAGAAGGTGTTCTATTTATTTTTGTAACTCAGCTGGGAATATTTTTTTAAACCCTACTTCAGAAAACACAACAAATTCCTTTGATATTGATTTTAATCTTTTCAGCACCTTAACCTTCCCTATTCCCTTTGGAAATTGGATGTATTGCATCTTTAAATTTATCTTTAATTTGGGATAAATTGTCCCTTTATTTTGGATAGGCTAGGATTCGATTCTGGGAATACCCTATGTTGGGTTCATCTTAAAATAGCTGTAGAAGTTACAAACTACTGGAAATATGCCAGTATTCTCATTTGCACAGGTACCATTTTGCTGTGAATTCCTACTTGGTTTTGGTAGATTAATTTCACTTGCCATATTAGCCTGCTAGTAAAACCCATTAGAAACCAGATTACTGTGATTTCAACAGGAGTAGGATTGCCCTCAAGGGCTAAGAATCTTCAAAAAAACTACTTTCCCATCCTTGCTTCCAGAATCACACAGAAGGTATGGGTTTTTAATTTGAGCAGAGTCTAGCTAAATGCATACACATGGTTGATTCACAGTTGAAAAAAAGAGAATAGTTGCTAAGATTCTAAAAATAATTTCATATTTCAGTTTTGAAAAGTGAATTATTTTGGCCTCCCTTATCATCCCTGCCCCATCATGGGCATTTTGGTTTTTAATTAAATCCTGATTTTTCTTTGTGGGGCATTTTGCTAGCATAACTGATCTGGTCAGTGCAGTAGAAAAATTTATGCCCATATGTCTAAGGATAAAGAGGAAATTCGACCCAAGAGAAAATTGTGAAGTAATTAAAATTTAGTTAGTTTTTCATCTTCTTTTCATTGCTCATATCTTCCTTTTCTAAAAAAAAATTATTTATGTTTTTTGTTATATTTTAAGTTCCAAAATATCTCAGCCCTCTCTGAAATAGAGAAGGCCATCATTTGACAAAGATTTATAAATAAATGTAAAAACAGATTAAGCATACTTCTATTTATCAGTTCTTTCTCGGGAGGTGGAGAGCATCTTCCTTCATGGTTCCTTTGTAGTTGATTTAGATACCAGGCCTAAGGTGGACTAAAGTTTATGGGCTACACATATGGAAGATGTTATAGATATATCTCAACTCTGATGTCTTGGGAAGTAGCTAAACTCATATGTGTTGCTCATTCTGGCATGTAGGGACCCAAACTTCTGGCTCAAATTCTATGTTGTTTTTGTTGTTCAGTTATTTTAGTCATGTCCAGCTCTTTGTGACCCCTATTTGGGGCTTTCTTGGCAAAGATACTAGAGTGGTTTCCCATTTCTATCTTCAGCTCATTTTTACAGATAAGAAAACTGAGTCACCTTTCCCATGGTCATAAAGCTAATAAGTTCCTGAGGCCAGATTTGAATTCTGGTATTCCAGCCTCCAGACCTGGCACTCTACCTACTGCATCACCTAGCTGCCCAAATCCTATCCCTCCCCCAATACCATGGCCAACAAATTCACATACTTTGTTCTCCAATTTCTGTGATTCTAGCCACTTTCTCTCAAAGCAAAATACTCTCTTTCCTTACTTTATATTTTATACCATCCAGCTCAACCCTAACATAGCCTAATCCTTTCCCTCTTTTTTCATTAATCCATACCATGCCATCCCATCCCATCCAATAGGACAAACATGGATTAAGTCATGTATAAAACTATAAAGTAAAAAAAAAATCTTTCAAGAAGTTTATGATTCCCTGGGGGTGGGAAGATAAACTGTAAATAGTTAAGTATGTGCATAACAGTTTAAGAAAGAAGAAATCACTAACAAGTAGAGACCTCAGGAAAACATACTTTACCTCTAAAACATATCTCAGATCTGACCCGTTTCTCTTCTATCCACTTACATAGGCGTCACCCTAATTCAAGTCCTCATAACCTCTCACCTAGACTATTCCAACAACTTCTGACTTGGACCCCTGAATTCCAAACTCTCCCCTTTCAATTCATTTTCCACCTAGATACCACAGTCATCTTCTGAAAGCATAATTCAGAATATATTATATCTGTGGTTCCCTATAATCTATAGAATATAATACAAGTTCCTCAGCTTGACGTTTAAAGCTTCTTGCAATCTGAATTATTTCACATTATACCCCTTCACACCCTCTATGATCTGGGCTTGTTGGTTCTCCTATATCATTAACAAACTTTACTTCATTCTGTATTTCTTCTTTCCATGTTTTATGCTGCCAGAGGCACTTGGCTCTCGGGACAGCACTGGATTCCCGGACACACTCTCTGGTACCAATTATTCCTCTTCCATTGGGTCGAGAGCAGGAGTTGGCATGGTAATTGCTCCCTACTGCCACTTCTACTGTCCCAAACAAAGTTAGTTTGGCTTTAATCCCTGTCAGAATTCCAGAATGTATCATTAAAGGGATGGCTAAGGAATATCTAGAAGAGGAAAAGGTGCTTGCAAAGAGCCCGAATGGCTTCCCTCAGAACAAGTTGTGCCAGACTAGCCTCTTTTCCTTTTGTGAAAATGTCATTAAACTGGAAAACCAGGGAATTCTGCATGGAGCGTTTACCTAGATTTTAGTAATGCATGTGACAGCACCAGGAACCTCATTTGGCAAAGATAGAAAGATGATAGCTAAATGGTCATGGACCTTAGGCATGGTTAAATGACTCAACCCAATGTTTCATAATAATCTTTAAACATTAATTTTAATTGAGGTCTCTAAAGGAATGTTCCAGTAATCCATGATTGGCCTTGTATCATTCAACATCATTATCAGTGACTTGGATATAAAGGTATAGATGACATACTTATCAAATTTACATATGATGGAAATCTAGGAAGTAGTCTGTTGGATGACAGATTTAGCATAAAAAAAATCTTGACTTATCAGACCACTAGGCTAAATCTAATAAGATGAACTTTAATAGAGATGTGTAAGATATTAAATGTGGCTTTAAAACTCAGTTTCAAAGAGAAGGATTGGGGAAATGGAAGAAAAAGATTTGTGCATTTTATTGGATTGAAAATTCCTTATCAGTCAGTAAGTGTGCTACGGAAGCCCCCAAAGCTAATACAATGTTATACTTCCTTAAAAGAGTCAGAGCATCCTGTACTAGGGAGCTGATAGCCCACTTGTTGAATTACATATGGAATATTGTGTTTGATTCTGGGCACCATCTTTTAGGAAGGACATTGTTACAGCAACATGGTGTCTGGAAGAAGATGACTCAGATGATGGGGTGCTTTGAGATCCTTTCATGTGAGGATCAATTGAATGAACTGGGGAGGTTTACTCTGGAGCAGAGACTTTGAAGAAGACATTCTAGCTGTCTTTGAAATATTTAAAAGGCTAAAATCTTAGAAAGGGATTAAATTTGATCTGTTTAGCCCTAAAAGTCAAACACTAGAGAAACAGGTAGAACTAGCAGAGGTGGCAAATTAAGGGTTGGTATGAAGAAAAACTTTTTAAAACAATTACAGCAATACTCAAATGGAATGATTTTCTTTAGGGGGTAATTATTTCCCTCCCATTGGAAGACTACCTTTTGGGTATGTTGTCGAGGCATTGTTCAGATATGTATATACTATATATGTATATATATATATTAGTATATGCTCTGCGATGTCTTCCAACTCTGAGATTAATTGATTTAGGGATTCTATTAGATATTAAAATATCTTGTGCTGAGCTTTGTTCAGTACCCTGGGGTGTGGTCACTCTACATTCCTGCTTCTGGAGGTACTCACAGAGTTGGTGGACATGTATCATTATTCCCATTTGATAAATGTGAAAATTGAGGTATAGAGGCTTTAAATTACTAGGCCAAATTCACACACAAAATTTATGGAAAGAGGCAGATCTAAAACTAAGCTTTTTCATTTTGCCTCCAAGATGACTGGGAACATGTTTACTTATGTGTGCTATGGGTCCCTTTTTTAATCCCAGAGCTACTAGAATGAGAATCATTTGCTATTTGTTTATTGGTAATTTTGATATGTTGAAAGAAGTGAAAAAGGCTTGAAATTTTTAGATTCAAAAGACATTGATGATAAATTTAGCAATGGAAAGTATTCAGGAATCTGGGTCCATAGACTTGGCATATCTTCTTTTCTCTTACAAAAGAACAATCACAAAAATCCCTGGGTATATGAAATTCCATTCCTGTTAGTGGCTTGGAGAAAGGGTAGCATTCATCCTCAATGGCTCATTTCAGCCACAAAGACAAAGGAAAATGACTGCGGAGGCCAAGGTGATCCCTTAAGCACACATGCCTCCTCCCTCTTTTTCCCAACCAATCTGTAGCTTTTTTTTTCTGGTTTAAATGCTTCAGCAGCAAAACCAGCTCTGAGGTGGCTAAATAAGAAAGCATTCTAGTAGTCTCAGTGTTCAGATCATCCTAAATTTAGAGGCTATTTACTCCAAAATCTTCATTTTAGAGATGAGGAAAATGATGCACAAACATAATTGCTGAAGTTTATACAGGTATACCTGAACCCAATCCCACTAACACTAAATTCAAAGCTCTTTTTACTGCACCCCACTGTAGTTCCTACTAATACCTTTTTAAAAAAAAAATCCTTCTCAGGTCTCATATAGCACTTTCTTTGGTATCCTTTGAATGCACTTAAAAACAATAATTGTAAAAATAATAGATAGTATTAACATACTACTTTAAGGTTTGCAAAATGCTTTACAAATATTATCTCCTTTGATCCTCACAGTTATCATAGAAGGTAAGTATATTATTAATTCACGAGGTACTATAAACTTCACAGTTTGAATTCAAAGGGCCACACTTGAGGACCTAGAGGGCCATATGTGGCATCAAGGCTGCAGGTTCCCACACCTGTGGCATACTAGAGTCAATATCATATGTTATGAATTTTTCTTTTCTGAGGTTCAGTGTCTGTGTTGTTCCTTTTAAAGAATAAGCCAGTTTTAGGGGCTGCCAGGTGACTCAGTGAATAACAGCGCCAGCCCCAGTGTCAGGATGACCTGGGGATCGAATCCGGGCTCAGATACTTAGCACCACACCCAGAAAAAACTGGCCGTGTAACCTTGAGCCAAGTTACTTAACCCCGATTGCTTTAAAAAAAAAAAAAAGATAAAAGAATAAGCCAGTTTTGAACAAGGAGGTCCAACCCTCTCAACAATAGAAAGTTATTGTTCCCATTCAGTCACATGACTCATTGTTAGATACTTTTTTGGGACATATTGTTTTGCTTTGAGTGACATGGGAAATGGACAACTCATTAATTTCCTACTCACTTATAGGTAACAAGATGCCAATCGATAATTATAATATTAACAAGCAGGGTTAAACACGTAGAAGCTTAATTAAGAGAACAGAAAAATAAGGTAACCCTTTTAGAAAGAGAAAAGGCTTCTTGGGGCTTGTAACATTTAGATAGATCCATGTGTCTTTGGGTAAGTTGATTAAATTCCTTCATCAGCACAAAGAACACATTTACTGGATGACCTCCAAAGAGCTTTCTATCTCTAAATCCTATTGCCCTTCTTCAGTGTGGTAGGATGGTGGTGTGAAAGATTTGACTGATTTCCTGTGTCCAATCTACAGAGACAAATGAGCAGTAGGGAATGGACTTGGGAGAAGCCTGATGAACATGATATTTTTTTTTCTTACAGGAGTCTTTCTGACACTCTTGATGCTTCTCTGGTGATGGCAGACACACCTAGGGTTTTGCCCTTATCTCTGAGATCTCTGTTTTGCCCTCCCTGTGTTGTAGACTGAGGGAGACTGAGGCTGCTGGTCTTTCCAGAAAGTCATGTGGACCAGATTTTCTGTTCTATCTCCCCAAACAAGGTAACATGTAAATTTTAGGTCCAGGGAGCACTTTACTCTTGACTTTAAAAAATAGTATTGATTATTATTATTAATGGTTTGGATAGCAAAGACAGAATTCAAAGGAATATCACCACCCCCACAATGATAAACAGCCCAAATTTAAGTTTGCAAAATGCTTGCCTCAGAATATTTGAAGGCTATTGTGCAAATATTGTTATCCTTTCTTTACAAATGCAGAAAATAAAGGCTGCAATATTTAAATGACTGGCTCATGGTCACAAGTCTAGTAAATCAGAATGTGAATGTGAATCAAAGTGTTTGCTTTGCCCAAGTTTCAGGGTATTTTCATCTATACTTTTCCTCTTTGCCTTCCATACCATGCTGTCTTAATTTGTTGCTCCCAGAAATAAAGAGAATTGCACCATTGGTGGACACATCTTCCTTTTAGCACTATTTTAAATCTCAGAAGAACAATTTTTAAAGTAATAGTGAAAGGAATGGAAAAGGTAAAGCCATGATTTCTCTTTTTACAAACAAAGGCAGGGATAGGGTCCTCAGTGAAAATTGCTCTTTCCTTTCTAATTATTTCAAAATCTGCTTTTATGTTTACCTGTGGCTTCATGAGTGTTTTGTGAGCAGAGCAGATATTTTGGGCACCTGCCAATCTCTTAATGCATTTTTTTCAGTCTGTGAATGAAATTTTAAATTGCCCTGAAGGCAGTCCTCAGACCCTGGCAGTCTGTTCTATTATCTTTTCTGTGAAAGGATCTTCTTACATCCCTAAAATAGGGAGAGAAGAAGCTTTCCCATCTCAGAGAGACACGAGTTGGCTGCAAATATGAAAATTCTGTTTATGGAAGATATTTCTCATGGGGAAAAATAATTCTCACATACATGACTCAATGCTTATTTCTAGAAGAACAAGGAGTTCAGGAAGCAAATCTATTTCTAAATCTAAATGAAAGCTTTATTTAAAGAGTGTAATTGGAATAAATCTCTAGTGAGAAAGTGGTTAAAGTGCACAGCTGCTGGAACTGACTTCACACTCTTTTTTTTCCGCTATAAAATCGAGGTTAGAGAAGTGCAGCCTGCATGTATGAACAAAATGTCCCAATGTCAAGGCATGTTGAGGTGTTATCTTCCCCTGGCACTGTAATTATTAAAACCCATTGTGTAAAACAAATAGATTTATAAAAAAAATTGCTGCTTCTTAGAAGAAGAGGGTTACCTAGCTTAGGTGGCACTGATGTTGCTGCTATTGAACCAAAGAGAGCTAAAGGAAGCAAATAGAAGTTGATTTTTTAAATGGACCCCACATATGCATAAAGACTAAGCCTTTGCTACCCTTGGGGATGCATTTAGGGACACTTTTCTGATCAGAGTTGTTAAAGAACAGTGTCTATTGATATTCTCTTCTTGCCTTGGTAATATCCCCAAATGTTTATTCTCTTTTGGCTTGCCTTCCCCTTCCTCATCTCCCCTTCTCTCCTTGCCTTTTCTACCCTCTGTTTATTACTACTTTTTCTTCCATTTCTTTCATTTTTCTGCCCTCCTTTTTCATCTTTCTCAATTTCTTTCTTCTCCTTTCCTTCCCTCCCATTCTTCTTCTCTTTTTCCATTTATTTTTGCCCTGTTTCCTACACTTCTGATCTCTTGCTTCATGATAGAATCAGTTATTAATTAAAAATCAAAACCGTATGATTCTCTCATGATTTACTCAAAGCCCCCAAGTTAAGATAAAAATGATACCTGGCTACTTAGCCTGAGGTTCAAACCTCTGTTCTTTTTACTTTTGTGGACTTCATGCTTTTTATTCATTTACCTCTTCTGTATATAATTAATATCAGACATGAAGCCCACAGGCAACTAGGTGGCACAGTGGATAGAGTGCCAGACCTTGAGCCAGGAAGTCCTGAGTTCAAATTTGGCCTCAGACATTTGAAACCCTGTAAGTCATTTAACCTGTTTGCCTCAGTTTCTTCAACTATAAAATGGGCACAATAGTAGTCCCTACCTCCCAGGACTGTTGTGAAGATCAAATGATATAATAATTGCAAAGTACTTAGGACAGGTCCTGGCACATAGTAAATGAAATATAATTGCTAGTTATTATTACTATTATTTAGCATCTATGACCATTCATTTTTATATCAGAAATCAAGAATTAAGGATAACTCATAGAAATTGAGACATTTAGAAGTAAATTTTTGCCATCTGCACATAGCAGTTGGGGAAAGGACCTGGGTGGATTACTTCCTGGTCATTTCCATAGTATACCACGTCTTCTTGGGCCCTCATCCTCATCTCTACTATGTTAAAACCTTGAACTTCATCCCTTTACTCTGATAGATGTGCTTTCACCTTACCTTTACCAGAATGAGACCACTAAGACATTTCCCAACCAACTCCAAACCATGCCACTTCTACCCTCTTTCCTGTCCCTCCCCCCACTTGCCTTTTGGGGTCATCTTTCCCCATTATAATGTAAGCTCCTTGAAGGCAGGTTTTGTCCTAGGTGATCTCCCCAAATGTTTTTTTTTTCCTGTATTGGTATCCCTGGCATTTAGCCTGGTGCCTGGAACATAACAGTTTACAAATGCTCTATCTGGATATTTACCTATTAGATCTTTGTTGTCCTTTTGTTTATCTCAACTCTATTCTGAAAAGGCAGGGGGGCAGTGGAGAAGCATCAAGATATGAGTTGTAATTTCCATCCCAAGGTCCTACACTTCTGTCTTCCCTCTTCTTTGTGTTGCGCTTGGTCCTCCTGAATCTCACCTTCATCAGCTTTGGCTCATATATTTTTCAGTCCACAATCTTACTGCCTGTTTTCATGATTGTTCCAGCCATTTTATTCTGATCAGGGAAACTTATTTCCCTCCATGAATTTTTCCTTGTCCTGGAGGCACTTAGTTACAAATAAGGTACACTCAAGATACTGCCCAGATTTTGCACCAGTAATTATCCCTCTAATGTGAATTGATAAAGGACTTAACAAAATGAAATGAAAACTGTGGGAGTAAGAGATTAAGCAGCTCGTTTATGGTCCCACTGCTAGCGGGAAGCAACATGGTAGAATGAAAAATGGGAAAATCAGGGGACTTGGGTTTAAAATCCAGCTGTACCATTTATGACCTGTGTATGATTGGATAATTGACAACCTCTCTTTACCTCAGTCAATTTATCTGTAAAAGCAATCACTTCATATTAATTTATTAAGTTCCTATTATGTGCTAGGCACTATGCTAAATGCTGAGGAAACAGATAAAAAAGAAATAGTCCTTGTGCTCAAAGAGGTTACATTCTATTCGGAGAAACAACATTTTCATAACAATTACATATCTACATATATTTATCTGTCTCTATAGACATATACACACATATACATAAATACATAGAAGGTAAAATACACATAAGGTGAAGACAAAGTATTAGAGGGCAGAAATGACAATTGGATATGGTCTAATTTAGCAAACATCACTAGTCTTGGGTTTTGAAGGAAGCTGAGGATTTTAAGAGACAGAGTGAAGGAGGGAGTTTATCCCAGACACAGGGAAAAAAAAAAAACTTATGTAAAATCAGTGGTTGGATTAGATGACAGCTCTAAAATGATGATTCCATGACTTGAACACACTCCATGGTGGCCACTCTTCAGCGATATGCTGAGCTACTTTTCTGAGAGCTATCATCTCAAAATCTCATTCTCCTCTGCCTCTGGTGTCTGGTGTGCTCTGTGGCATAGATAGACTGTCTCCCTTTGGCCCTCTTCCATCCCTGCCACCTTGGTCTGAGGTCCTCCTTGCTTGTGAAGTAATAGACAAATAACATTTTATTACCACCTCTCTTGTCTGCTTTTATTCTACTCAGTGCTTTTGCTAATATGCTTCATTTCAGAATTCCTCCCATCCTCCTTCCCCCCTCCACTTCAAATACTCCATGTCTTCCTCATTTGAAAGTTCTATTGGATTTCAAGTCTCTGAATGCCTAGCAGGCAGGAGAAAGTCATTTGAGCCTCTCCTTTGTGCTGTATTCTTTTCTTTAGCATTGGAACAATCTCCTTTGCTCTCCTAACAGGTCCTTTCTTGTGCCCTTTGGTGAAAATTTCTTCATCAGCTGGTGTTGCTGCATTAATCTCTTCTCTGCTTATTCTATGGGGAGTCCAGGTGCTGGAGTGTCAAAAAATTAAAGATTGCATTTGGTGGCAGGCATGGTAGATTTTTAATGTGAAATATCTCCACTAGTTTTGAAGCTTTTAGTTATGGGATCTCATAGTCACTGTATTGAAAGTAGAGATTCTTTATCATCTATTTCATCATTCTGTTCTTTTGATTTACACCCAGTGCCTAGGAACTACAGGATGAAATGAGAGCAGTAAAGTTACTTTCTTGTTGTTGTCCAGTAAAAGAAGGTGCCAACTGTATGACAGAATTACAGCACAACTGCCTCTAGATGGGATCTCAGTCTAAGACAATACATTTCTGAATGCTGAGGGACAGAGAAAATGCTACCCCCTCAATCTAGGTCTTGCTTTGGAAGCCTTCCATGGAATCATATCAACTGAAAAGACTCCTTTTTCCAGCATGAGGAGTGGAAATTATGGTCCAGTGCAGCAACTGGTGAATCAAGCCTCCAGTGAGGAGTGGCTTACCTTTATGTAGGACTGACCAAATGACTGACAGACAACTGGGACTATAGATTGATTTTTGAAGGTCCCTGGGTGTAAATTACCTTTCAGTTGGGATATGGGGAGGGTCTCTATCTTAAATTGAAGTTTGATGGAATGTAGTTTTAGCACCAATCAGGAAGAAAAGTTTACACAGAAGAGACCAAGGATTAATGCATGATTATGTATGAATCACTCATTAAACTGGGCTCTGTGCCTTCTGAGTCCATCTAAAGTCTCTGCTGAATATTCCTAAAATGAAAACATACTGTGCAAATTCATACCTTTTCATATCCTTACAATGTTACAAGGGATTGTCCTCTTAAAAATTGTCATTTAGCCAAGTTTTTACCATTGATTTCTGAAAAGATGGTGCCCATAGCTAAGTGAATGTATAATGCAAATTCCTGAATGATGGACATATGGTAGAGTTACATGGATAGAGACTAGAGGGATCTATGACAACAGCAACAATAACAGCAATTATACTTATATAATTTTTTTAAGATTTGCAAAGCCCTTTATCTCATTTAAATTCTCCAAACAACCCTACCTAGTAAATACCATGTCTACTTTACAGAAGAAGAAATTTTGTTGTTCAAGTTGTTTTCATTGTGTCCTACTCTTTGAAACCCCACTTGGGGTTTTCTTGGCAAAGATAACGGAGTGACTTACCATTTCCTTCTCCTGATCATTTTACAAATGAGGAAACTGAAGCAAACAGTGTTACATGTCTGAGGGCAGTTTTGAACTCAGGAAGATGAGTCTTCCTGACTCCAGACCTGACAGTTGATGCATTATATCAACTAGTTGCCCTTAGTAGTAGCACAGAAAAGTTATGTGACTTGCCTGTGGTTACATAACTAGTCAGAAGGAAGGACAAAGTTGGAACTCAGATTCCAATGGTCTGGAGCCTGTTTCTGAGATGGGAATACCAACATGGATATTCATGATTTGGTAGCTCACAGACTATATACACCCAATGCCACCTAATGGTCATCTTTCAGTCACATGCCCTGGAAGTAATAAACACTAGTTTTTGATTCTTGGTAAAAGTTTTGAATGCCTTGGTTCTGTTTTAATTTCCAGCATTTCTCAGAGGAAGATACAGGCTGTTTAAAGAGATTCCTTTAAATAAAGGTGTAATCAGAGGACTTCAGCAGTAGTCTGGCCTTCAGAAACTTTTAATTAGTTGGGTGGGGATACCTTTTTGGTTGAAGTCTACTTTTACTTTAGCCTAGAACTCCAGACCCACAATTGAGAGGTAGAAATTGTCTTAGGTAACATATACCATTTTAATTGCACAGGTGCAAAGAAAGGCTCTTCCTGCAATTCTATCTGCAGCTGTAACAAAAAGGAAAGAGGCTGTTTTTGTCTTCTACATATGGTTACATGGATTCTAAGAGAAGCCATGTTCTTATCACCACAGGCCAGTCAGACTTTATAGTTCTTCAATTTCCTCATAATTAATTTGTCACTTCATTTAAAAAATTCTTCCCTCTGAGTCAAAGGTTAACTGTTGCATGCCAACATCCTCCCAAATGAAAGGAATTCCAGGTTGAATGAGAACTTCAACATCAGCTTTTAGATCATACATTGCCTTCCCAAAGCACTGAAAAGACTATATAGCCCAGGGAATGTTGAACCCAGCTTGGGTTGACACATGAGAACTTATTAAGTTTTTAGTGTATTTTATACCTTCAAAATCAACAAACACTGTGAATTAGCGTTTGATTTATTGTTTTGTTGTTTGAAAACTTAAGAAAGGGATGGAGAAAAAGTTAATAATGCAGATTAAACTTAAAAGTTTGTTGTGCATTTTTTGGTGAGACCTAGTTCCTAAACTTTTACCAGCATGCAACTGCCAATTGTATAGTGAGATCACCCCTGAGAGCAACTTTGAATGTATAGCAAATGCTGACTGTAGAAATGCACTTTCATTTTATGGATATATCAACTTCATTCTTTTTAGGATATTCTTGTCCATTTTGGTCTAAAACTAAAGACTTTTATTCAGTTATTTTCAGTCTTGTCTGACTCTTTGTGACCTCATTTGGGGTTTCTTGATAAGGGTTTGCCATTTCCTTCTCCAGCTCATTTTATAGATGAGAAAACTGAGGCAAGCAGGGTTAAGTGACTTGCCCAGGGTCACACAGATAGTGTCTGAGGCCAGACTTGAACTCAAGAAGATAAATCTTCCTGAATCCAGGTTTGCCATTATATCCACTGTACCAGCTGCCCCCAAATCAAGGCATTTTTGGTATATATCTCTTCCTGTATATTCCTAGGGCAATATAACTTCTGTTATCATGTTAGTGAAGTAGTATTCAAAGTTGATCTTTAAAGAAATGAGTGTTGTTTATCAAGGCCTCTGGTGATTGGACTCTGTGTTCCATCCAGACTCAGACTTTGTCATTCTGTGACTTCTGTGCACCCATGCCAATACCGTTGATATCCTGAATGACAGGGGGCAGAGGCCATTGATCTAGTTAGATATTACTGAGATTTTGAAGCATTTGTTCTTGATTTTCATGGTTATAAAAATATTGGAATAAATTGTATATTTGGAATAAAATATTGGAATAAATGATAACTTCTGTTTGCTAAGGAACTGATTGCACCATGTTTATCTTGATCCATGTATGTTCATTGTGTTCTGAGTCTGGTCATGGTACTCTGGCCCTAGAGTTAGGAAGCCCTGAGTTTAAATCATACCTCAGACACTTAATAGTTGTGTGACCCTGGGCAAGTCACCTAACTTCTATTTGCCATATTTTCCTCAACTGTAAAATGGGGATAATAATAGCATTTACCTTCCACAGTTATAGTAAGAATTAAATGAAATACTGTTTTTAAAGTGCTTAGAATAGTACCAGGTACATTGTAAGTGTCATATAAATGCTAACTCCTCCTCCTCCATTATTACCTTTTCAAGGGATAATATATATCAATCTCTTTCCTGTAATTGTATTATAGTTTTAATATAATGCTGCTGCTATGAATAGTACTTCACACATAATGAATAATTTCAAATGGTTGTATAACCTTTGTGATGTGGGTTCCCATTATGTAGGTGTTTGTGTGATTGTGTATATGGGGGGGGGGGATTAGTTCACTTGACTTGAGGTCTAGTGCAATTTTGGAAAAGTTAGTCCCAAATCTCTTGTATAATTTTTTTTTGAAATTTGAAATATTTTCCCAATTACATTTTAAACATTTTTAAACAGTTTTTTAATCTAAAGTTTTGAGTTCCAAATTTTATTCCTCCCTCCCTGCCCTACTCCCTCCCTGAGATAGTAAGTAATCAGATAAAGGTTATACATATGCAATCACATATATTCCATATTAGACATTTTGTACAAGAAGACTCAAATAAGAGAAAAAGAAAGTAAAAAATGTCATGCTTTAGTCTTTATTCAAACAATATCAGTTCTTTCTCTGGAAGCAGATAGTATGCTTCATCATTAGTCTTTCAGGATTGTCTTGGATCATTGTACTGTTGAGAATAGCTAAGTCATTTATAATTCTTCATCATATAATATTGCTGTTACTGTTCACTTCACTTTTTTCACTTTGTTTTTTTTTAATTTTTAAAGAAATTGTCCATTTTTTTAGGTTTCAACATTCATTTCTACAAGATTTTGAGCTATAAATTTTCTCCCCATCTCTCTCCTACCTCCCAGCCCAAGATAGCAAGCATACTGAATTCCCCTTCCCCCAACCTGGTGTAATGGGAATGCAAATTTGGAAGATCTTCCCTGCCCCTAGGCTAAAATGCACCTGAAGCCTGGGGAGGTAGGCTTGTTTTTCAGTAGATACTTCTTGATTGGCCAGTGAGTCAATAAGGTTGTTACATTCTCTGAGCCAGGAGAAGGCTATATAAGCCCTGATGTGTAGCTTTGTTTTGGGACTCACTTTGAGAAGTGTTCTGTGATTTGACCTGAATTATGGGAAGCTGTTGTTGAGAGTCCCCCGGCTTTGAAAAAACCCAGATGTTGAAACCCAGATGTTGACTGGGTATGGATGTAATGGTTGGACAGTTTGGAAATCTGTCTACTTGATCTGTTTCTGTCTTGATAATTCTGTCTGTGTATTCTGAAGTTCGGAATGCTGACCTTTTTCCCCTGAACAAGGTAAACGATATATGGTCTGACTGATTAAAGTAAGCTTGTTAACCCATTTTGAGTTGCTTTCCTTTAACAAAGCAGATCCAAGAACCTGTGGTAGCAGCAAACCCTGAGGACGCCGGGGTGCTTGCTGCTACACCTGGTCTGTCTCTTTTTTAATTTTAAATTAAATTTTGTGTTTATTTTTAGTTTATGTCATTCATTTCCAAAAGATTTTGAGTTACACATTTTCTCCCCATCTTTTCCTTACCTATCACCCCAAAACAGTGATCCCACTGCATACCCCTCCCCCAATATGCTCTATCCTATATCCTCCCCAATCCCCCCTCTGACTTTTCAGTAGGACAAGATGGATCTCTATACACCAGTGCCTGTATATCTTATTTCCCAGTTGCATGTAAGATAATAATATATTTTTAAACATTTAATTTTAAAACTTTGAATTCCAAATTCTTTCCCTTCCTCCCTCATCACCCACCCTTACTGGGAAGATAAGCAATTCAATATAGGTTGTACATGTGTAGCTACACAAAACATTTCCATAGTGGATATATTGTGAAAGACTGACTATATTTCCCTCCGTCCTATCTTAACTCCCTCTTGTTCTATTCTCTACTTTGACTCTGTCCCTTTTCTTTTCTTTTTAAGCATTTGGGGTTAAGTAACTTGCTCAAGGTTACACGGTCAGTTATTTTGTGTGGGTGTCAGGTATCTGAGGCCAGAACTGATCCCAGGTCTCCTAATTCTGGGGCCGGTGCTCTTACTCACTGCACCACCTGGCTGCCCCCGACTATGTCCCTTTTCAAAAGTGTGTGCTTCTAACTTCCCTCCTCCCCCAACCTGCCCTGCATCATCCCCCCTCTTATTCTCTTCCCCCCTATTCTCCTATAGGATGAGATACCTTATTTAGTGTGTATGTCATTCCCTTCCTAAGCCAAATTCAGTTAGATAAAGGTTGACTCATTACCTTTTGCCTTCTTATTCTTCCCCTCCATTGTAACAGTTTTCCCTTGCCTCTTCTATATGAGATAATTTACCCCATTCTGTTTCTCCCCATATCCTCTCATTATATTCCTCTCTCACATCTCAATTTCACCTTTTAAATATCATCCCTTCCTTTTCAATTGGTCTAATGCCCTTTGTCTATGTATACCTGTACACATATATACACACACTCACATATGTATTCATAAGCCCATATAACCTCCTATATAGACATATGTATGTATACACACAAAGACATACACACACATTTTTATTCCCTTCAACTATTCTCATACTGAGAAAAGTTTCATAAGTTACAATTTTTGTTTTTCTATGTAGGAATGTAAATAGTTCAACATTGATAAGTTTCTTATGATTTCTTTTCCCTATTTACCTTCTCATGCTTCTCTTCTTCTTGTATCTGAATGTCAAATTTTCTATTCAACTCTGGTTTTTTCATCAAGAATGCTTGAAAGTTCTTTATTTCATTGAATGACTATATTTTCTCCTGAAACATGATACTCAGTTTTGCTGGGTAGGTGATTCTTGGTTTTAATCCTAGCTCTTTTGACCTCTGGAATATCATATTCCATGCCCTTTAATCCCTTAGTATAGAAGTTGCCAGATACTGTGTTATCCTGATTGTGTTTCTACAATATTCAAATTGTTTCTTCTTGGCTGCTTGTAATATTTTCTCCTTGATCTGGGAATTCTGGAACTTGGCTATAATATTCCTAGGAGTTTTCTTTTTGGGATCCTTTTCAGGAGGTGATTGGTGGATTCTTTCAACTTCTCAGTTTTCTTTGAGAACTTGCTGGAGGATGATTTCTAGGTTCTTTTTTTGATCATGGCTTTCAGGCAGTCCGATAATTTTAAAATTATCTCTCCTGGATCTATTTTCCAGGTCAGTGGTTTTTCCAATGTGATATTTCACATTGATTTCTATTTTTTCATTTGTCTGTATCTATTTAATAGTATCTTGATTTCTCATAAAGTCATTAGCTTCCATTTGCTCCAATCTAATTCTTAGGGAATTAATTCTCTTCACTGAGCTTTGGGATTCTTTTTCCATCTGGCAAATTCAATTTTTTAAGGCATTCTTTTCCTCATTGGCTCTTTGAGGCTCTTTTGCCAATTGAGTTAGTCTATTTTTAAGGTGTTATTTTCTTCAGTTAGGTTCTTGACTCTCTTTTCATGATTTTCTTGCATCATTCTCATTTCTCTTCCCAATTTTTCCTCCACTTCTCTTATTTGTTTTTCAAAATCCTTCTTAAGCTCCTCCATGGCCTGTAAGCAGTTCAGTTTTTCTTGGAAGCTTTTGGTGCAGGAGTTCTGACTTTGCTGTCTTCTTCCTGTTCCATGCTTTGATCCTTTTTGTCCCCCCAAAAAAGGAATCCAAAGTCAGATTGCTGTGCTTGCTTTTCTTCCTTTGCTTGTTCATGCTGCCACTGAATTATTTCACTTTTGAGCTTTTTGCCACAGTAGAACTCTGCTTCCAGAGAGAAGAGCTTTGTCCCAAATTGCTGGGGTTTTCTCAGCTGCTGGAGGTATTAGTTGGGTGCCCTCTCAGAAGCCTCCACTGGCTCTGGTACACTGGTCACGCACCCCAGGTCCTCCACCCTAGACAGCAATCCAGATCCAAGCAGGTTAAAGGAAGAGCAATTACCCCTCAGACTGGTCACTTGGTCCCCCTACAATCTGCAGGCCAGGAGCTCTGAAAGAGCCATGCAGCAGTGGCATGGCTGTGGCTCCTCAACCACTTCTTCCTCCAGGGGTGGAGGCCAGACTGCACTCATGGACCCCCTGTTCCCACAAAATCCACACTGAGCTCTCACTTTGTCTTTGGCATTTATGGGTTGATAATTCTGGAAACTTCCACAGCTGCTGGTGATCCACTCTCCTGAAGTCCCTCCAGCTGGGGCTGGTAGTGGTCACCCTGAGGCTAAAATCTGCTCACTTCACTTTGCATCAATTCATGTAAGTCTTTCTAGGGTATTCTAAATCATCCTGTTTGTCATTTCTTATAGCATGATAATATAAAGTTTGCAAAATGCTGCATGTAATTTAATTCTCCAAACAAACTTAAAAGGTAAATACAAATATTTATTATCTCTACTTCACAGATGAGGATATAGTACCACAGAAAAGTTAAGTGACTTGCCTATGGCCATATAACTAGCAAGAATCAGGGACAGGATTGGAATCCAGACTCATTGCTATCTTGCTGATCTCACTGTCCCTTTGATCGCCACCTAGGTTCACTATGGGCCCAGAGGGTCACAGGAAAGAGGTTGGTGCCATTTGATATGGAAAGAAAACCTATTTTATTGTCATCTGAATTACAAATCAACAAAAGGTTTATTCCATGTAATTAATTTGATACATAGGTACTCATATCCCTAAGGGGAAGAGGAACCATTTTCCACAAGTACATAGAAATAATACATAGAAAACAGTCATGCTGGTTCACACTTGGTCAGTTACTGGTTCATCGGTCAGTTTGTTGTGTTTCAGGTGAGGGGACAGACCTTCTTATCTGCTAGTCTGGGCTTTAGAGATCTGAGACAGTAAAGACTCTTATCTTTTGGACATCCTTGCATGTGAACTGGGGCTAAACAAAAGCAAAATATAAGGATTAGATGTGACTGTTTCTTTAGAATTGAAATTGATGCTTATTCTAAGAACAGCTGGACTAATGTCAAGAAAGTGAAAATATAGTGACTTTCTTTTAATGCCTCACACCTTAAGCAAACCCTTTCTTTAGCAATGCCACATGGAGGATGGATTAGGCTTATTCTGTTTTGCTCTAAGGAAAAGAACTAGGAACAATGCTCAAAAGTTGAAAAGAAGGATATATGGGCTTGATGAAGAGAAAGAAAAAAAATCTTCCTGATAATGAGGGCTCTCTAGCAACATAATGGACTTTCTCAGGAGGACCATGGTACAGTAGAATGAACACTAGCTCTGGAATCAAAGCAAATGCTCTCCCTGATGCTTATTATTGTGTGCCCTCGAAGAAATAACTCAACATCCATAGGCCTCAAATTTTTCCTATATAAAACTGTGTTGTTTGACTAGATAGACTCTGATGGTCCCTTTGTCTCCAGATCCATAATCTCACAGTTCATCACTTGAGATCCTCAGACAGAGTTTGGATCACAATTTATCAGGTGTGTTGTAGGGAGTTTCTTTTGCTAGCATCACTGGAAGATCACTGAGGTCCCTCCTATTTATAAAGTTCCCTGATTCTTTCATTTATGTGGAGACTTATCTGAAGCCACTTTTGGTTCTTTTCACAGAAACTCACTTGGGGTTTCCCATTCTGGAGGTACTTAGCTGCTACTCTGCTGGTCTGTCCTTCAGTAAATACTCTGATTGGGTTATACTCACCTGGGGAGAGGGGAGAGGGAGTTCTTCTAGTACTACATGGAAACACTGTGTTCCTTTTTTTTAAGCAATCGGGGTTAAGTAACTTGCTCAAGGTTACATGGTCAGTTATTTCTGGGTGTGGTGCTGAGTATGTGAGACCAGATTTGGTCCCCAGGTCATCCCAACACTAGAGCCGGTGCTCTTACTCACTGAGCCACCTGGCCTCCCCTAAGCAATTGGGGTTAAGTAACTTGCTCAAGGTTACACTGCCAGGTGTTTCTGGGTGGGTGCAAAGTGTCTGAGCCCGGGATTCAATTCCCCAGGTCATCCCGACACTGGAGCCGGTGCTCTTACTCGCTGTGCTACCTGGCCACTCCCACTCAGTGTTCTTTATGAGGATCACATCTGAACTCTTCAGAGACTTTTGGGTCACCTTGCTTGGTCCTAAATTCATTCCCATGAGCCTTTGGGATCCATTATGCAAGTTATACATATAGAAACAGAGCTCAACAACCATTATGAGGAAGAGATGAATGAACTAGTCACTATAATTTTCTTTTCAGTATATCCACTTTTTTCTTATTCTTAATTCTTAACAAGAAAATATTCTTATTTATTTTCTACTTTGTCTCCTCGGGGGTCAAATTAACAATTTTATGGCCTTCTTGCTTCTGGATATCACATGAATAATTCAGAGATGGACTATTCACCTTTTTCTCACTTCTCCCACATGACTAAGGATAAATGAAGCAATGTTCTTGTACTCTCCGTTCTCTGGCCCTTCCCAGATTTTTAGGTACAGTTCATCTCCTAGCATGATCTAATATTAAGATCTTCATGTTTCCTGATCACCTGCTGGGTGCCTGTGCCTCGCACTGCATAGTCCCAAGAGGGTAAATAATGTAATTAATAATTCAGGTGTCTGAGCTCATGTTGCAAGAGTGGCATATATGTGCAGATGCAATGCATTATACAATGTTTAAATATATGAGTAGGCATATTTGGGGTTGAAGAGGTTTCAATTCAATGTTACAAACACTTATTAGATATACTGTGCTAAGTATTGGGAGAATAGATAGAAGAGATAAATATGTATTATCCTGAAAAAATCCAGAGAAGAGAGCTTATGTTTGTGGCATATAGCAGCATCAAGATTATGTCTTGAATGACTCAGCTTATGCTATTGAAATGCATATTTTTTCAAAGTGTTTTCACATATAGCAATGTTGTGAAAGAGTCAGGACAAGTATCATTCTCATTTGACATGAGATTGGTCAGTCTACAAGCTCAGTCCATCTAGGGCTTACTATGTGCCACAAAAACATGATCTTTACCAACAGGGAACTCATGAGAGAACTTGTTGGGAGCAGTCCCATGTGAGATACAAAATGCATGTGTGACATTAAATCACAGAAATATTGGGGACCATTCTAGCATTATGCCTCTAGCTTGCAATTCTGAGATGTAGGACCCGTGGCTTCTAAAAACATGTGAAAAGAGCCACCCAGACTGCTCATGCCACAAATATATTTCTCTAATAGACTTGGCAAATTCTGAATCCAACCCACACTTTCCCTTGCCAAGTAGGAGAGCATGTAAGATAGAATCATAAGGTGACTCTTTTCCACTGGTTATAGAAAGTTTCATGTAATAAATTTGATCAATCAAGTGATTGTGAATTTGGCTGATGCTCTTATCTTTTATTAAAATTGTTTTTAGAAGCTCCTCAGCTGGGGAATTCGCCCGAGCTATGGAGCTAAAGCAGACAGAGACCAGGTAGGCTTATTGTTAACTGTATCTCCTGTTTCTGGTCCTCTAGGGGCCTTCCCCAAGCTGTCGGATTCCAGTAACTCCCTGCCAAGTATGCAGATTACACTTTCTGAATTGGAATGTCAGGCACATCCTCCATCGGAAACACTGGATTTCTCCTGCTGCCTCCTGCACCTTGCCGTTTTCTAACATCAGGCTTGTCAGCAGCCCCTGCTTAGAATAAAGGGCCATAAATCATGGCTAACCTGGTGGAATTAGCTCTCCTCTGAAGGGGTGCACAAGACAGGATTTCATCTGCTTTTCAGCATGGCAACCTAGGAGGCATGTTGCATCAGCTCTATAAATCAGGGCTGAAGCAGGAGATAGCACGGTGACAGCAGGACAATTATCATCTCGAAAACAAGAAATGCAAATTTTCTTCCACTCTGCTGGATGGGAACCAGTGGACTTATTCTATGATGTTGATCAATGACTTTAATCTACACCCTCCAGCAGTTCATAATATTCATGTGCCACCTGTCGGCCTCTTCTGCCTTTTGGGTCAAACTGAACCATCTTTTATATTTCCCTAGGTAAGGAGTGGAGGGAATTGGTTGAGAGGAAAGCTGTTATGGATGCTTGGAAGAAAATCCCACTAGGTTAATGCTAATGGGCACCAGTACAAATGTATCAGCTCACAGACATAATTCCAAGAAATAAACTAATCTCTAGCTGGGCAGAGTGGACCTGTAAGAGAAAGACTATGTAGCAGCAGTTGGGAATGTCGGAAGGTCATAATTATGGTCTACCACACTAGGCTCTATTCTGCCCCCATATCTTATGAGATCTTGAAGTGTCTATCTCATAGCTATATTGGACAGGGGATGGAAACAGTAGAAAAAGCTCTGAATTTGGAATCAAAGGATCTGTTATTCGTTATGTATGTGATTGGGAGTAAGCCACTTTCCCTCTTGGAGCTTCAATTTTCTCCTCTGTAAAATGAGGAAATTTAACCAGATATCTTTTGTCCCAGCCCAAAGAATGTTGACTCTGATATCTGAGGACATAGTTCAAATCCCACTGTATTAATTACTGTATAGGTGTTCTTAAGCCAATCATTTAACCTCTAAAGGCTTCAGTTTTCTCTTCTGTAAGATTGGGGGTGGACTAGATGGCTTCCCAGGTCCCACCTATTCTAAATCTATGATCATTTGAAGTGCAAGAGAAGCAGCCCAATGGGTATGACAGAGGGGTGAATGGCCACAAAATAAGCAGAATAAATCAAGTGCATGGGGCTGGATTGACCAACAGCCTACTTGAAGATTTTGTACCATGAATGTTCAAAGATATTTGGAGGCAAGGCTCCACTATGTGGTGCCATTGTGTGACTTCTTGTAGAAGATTTACAAGAAGACAGTAGTTGCACATACACACACACACACACACAATCTCTTTCAGAATACTTAGAAATACGTTGCCTCATCTAATTCTTACAACTCTCCTATGAGATAGGCACGCAATATTGTGTAGAGAAAAAAAAGCACAGGATCTAGGTTTCAAACTTCTCTCTGCGATCTACTTTATATTTGTGTGACCTTGAAAAAATGATTTAACTCAATTACTTAACATTAAATTACTTAGCCTTACTTACCTTCTCTGACCCTCAGTTTCCTTACCTGGAAAATGGAGGTAGTAACTTCAAGGGGTTCTTGTGAAGATCAAGTGAAGTAATGTAACTGAAGCACTTTATAAACCAAAGCAATATACAATATATAGACCTAAATATCAGAGGAAACAAGGTGGTACTGTGGATAGAAACCTGGGCCTGGATTCAGTACAACTCGAATTCAAATCTGACCTCAGACACTCAGGAGCTATGTGACCCTGGACAAGTCACTTGGCTTCTGTTTGCCTTGGTTTTCTCAACTGTAAAAAATGAAGATTGTAATAGCACCTACGTCCCATAGTTGTTGTAAAGATCAAATATGATCATATTTATAAAGTACTTTGCACAGTGCCTAGAACATAGAAGGCCCTTAATAAATGTTTATCTCTTTCCCTTATTATTAGGCGGAATGGATGTTTTTGTTCACATATGACAGATAAAGGAAACAAAGTCAGAATCTAAAGTGACTTTCACAGGGGGTAACAAAGCTGGGTCTTATAACTCTTAGTGTCTAAAGGGTGGTGGTGGTAGGAGGAAGCAGAATCAAAGGATTATAGATTTAGAAACTGAGGGGA
Source organism: Petaurus breviceps papuanus (assembly GCF_028583685.1). Classification (NCBI taxonomy): domain Eukaryota; kingdom Metazoa; phylum Chordata; class Mammalia; order Diprotodontia; family Petauridae; genus Petaurus; species Petaurus breviceps. The sequence goes on from NW_027187330.1 coordinate 10,698,007, forward strand.
TTTTAGGAACATTGAGGCCAATCCTTTCATTTTGAAGATGAGAAATGAAGGAATTTGTCCAAGGAAGGAAATAAGTGTTTATTACATATCTCCTATGTTCCTGGCACTGTGCAGAGCCCTTTATAACCATCTCATCTGATCTTCACAACAGTTCTGTGAGGTGGGTGCTATTGTTATTCCCGTTTTTCAGTTGAGCAAACTGCAGCATACAGAAGTAAAGTGACTTGTACAGGATCACAAAGCGAGGTTGTGGGGCTACATTTGAACTCAATTCTTCCTGAGTCCAGGTCCAGTGCTCTGTTCACTGTGACACCTAGAAGCCTTAGGGGTCACCCAGGTATTATATAGTGAGCTGGGATTCAATCCTAAATCCTTTGACTTCAAATCCTGCCTTCTTTCCACTCCTCATGCTGGGAATAGATAAGAATTTATGTCACATAGAAGCAGCCATGATTACCTCAAGGATTGACACCTGCCTCTAACAATAGCAACAAAGATGGTTAAGACAGTTGGGATGCAGAGTGCAATGTATGCTCACGCTCTGTCACAGAAAACCTCAAATCCTTTCATCAATTTTCTGAGAATTGAAGAAAGGAGGGGCACATCTTACCCTGGCTGTAAATTACATTAGAAATTTAAAATTTTTTGATTAAAAAGAGCATTTGCTAACCTCCTGCTGACAACTGGCAAATACACTGAACAGACACATTATTTTTCATGCAGGGGTCTGGGAAGTCTGTATACCTGTATTGGCATCTTCAGTTTGCATGACTTAATAACCAATAGGCATTGGTCACAGGACCCAGGGTTGAAGAGGCAAAGTGGTCCTTGAGGGGATGCCTTGCAGGTGTTAAATGGACATTCCGACCAGAAGACTCAGCAATCACCTTGTCTCCCAAATTTCCATGAAAGGCTAAAAATCACAAAAAAAAATTAGCAAAGTTGGTCTTTAGATCCTTGCCACAGAATCATAAAGTCAGAGAAGACCTCAGTGGCCATCTAGTTTAACCTATACCTGAAACATCTTCCTATTTTAACATTGCTGATAAAAGACCCTTTCCCCTTTACTTGAAGAGTTTCTTCAGTGAGAAAGTCACCACCTACCATGGGAATTCAATCTGCTTTTGCACAGCTCTAAAGTTTAGGAATAATTTTTTCTGACATCAAGTCTAAATTTGTCTCTGCAATTTCTGTGTATTGTTTCTGATTCTACCCAAATAGAATGAGTCCAATATCTCTTCTAACTGACACTTCTTCAAAGAGTTGAAGCCAGCTGTCATATACTTCCTGAGCCTTCTCTTCTCAGATCATCAGGTTCTTCAATCTATCTTCATATGATATATGCTCAATTCTTCCCACCATCATGACAATCTATAGTTTATTATTGTTCTTCTAAAACTGTGTGACCCTGGGCAAGTCACATAACTCTGTTTGCTTAGTTTCTTATCTATAAAATGATTTGGAGAAGGACATGGCAAATCACTGTGATATCTTTGCCAAGAAAACCCTAAATGGGATCCTGAAGAATCAGACATGACTAACAGGATTTCACAACAACAGCAAAAACAACATAGTACTGTCTAGCCACACAACATCCATTACTTGATTATATGTCTTTTAATGATTGCTAATAGCTTCTTGTATCTAAGTCTCCCCTAAACTTGAAAGAATGAAAGGGTCCTATCTTATCCTCCTAGATCACCTTCAGCATCTAGTATGATGTTAACTGTGCAGCAAATGCCCAACAGATAAACCTATTTCCTTGATTAGTTGAATTGACCAAATTCTATAAGGTTCAGGTTTTAATGACATCCAGGAAAGGGTGGAGAACTTAGAGGAGCCCAGATGAATTCTGAGGGACTGGCTAATGGATGTAGTGAATGACAAGATTTAGAGCTGGGATAGACTTTAAAGGTCATGCTAGTCCTACTTCCTTATTTGAAATATGAGGAATCCAACACTTAGAGAAGTCCAGTGATTTACTTGAGGCAACACAGATAATAAGTGGCAGAATGGGATTTGAATCCAAGTCCTCTTACTTGGGATCATAGTTTCTTTCTACCATACTACCTGGCATCCTAATGTGTGTAGTCCTATTGAAATTCAAAGACCACTATCCTTATCTCCTCATAGGACCCTCAATAAATGTGTTTTGTCCTCAGTCATTTTCTTAGTATTATAATGGAAACCTAAAACTATGAATAAGACCTGGGTGTTCGGAATGGGAAGGGAGAATTTTTCAGAGAATGGGTGATGGAAATCACATCCTCATAGAGCTAAAGAAGCTTTTTTCTCAGTCTACTGAAACATTTATTAAGTGGCGTACTAATACATTTGATCAGAAAGATGCCGATGTGGCCCTAATGGAATTATTCAAAATCCAGCAGTGTCTTGTCCTAATGCAGTCTCTTACCTACCCATCCTCCCTCTGTGAAATACCAGAATCTGATTTGTAATGACATCTCTATATAAGCAAAACAAACAAAATGCTAACAGAGACAGGGAAACTTTATGGTTTATTAGGCTTCGAAAGGAAAAGATGCTATAGGCAAGAATCCTTTCAAAATCTGGAAGAATAGGCCTCAATGTGAATACCCCAGTAAAACACAATTAGTTTTCAAGAAGACTAAGAAGTCAGATTTATGTAGAGCTGTGAGAACTTCAGATTGCTTTTTATAGTCTTTTATATTTAGAGTTGGAAGAGACCCTAGGGGTCAAACGTTCAACCCTTTCATGTTCCTGATTAGGTCACTGAGGCCCAAGAGGTTATGTGACTGGCTTGAAGTTACTCAGGCAATAAAAAGGGGCAGAGCCAATATGTGAACCCAAATTCACACTGTCTTCAAGATACTATCATCCCTTCCTGCCTCTATAGCAAGCCAGGAGATATTGGGCTCCTACAATTTAAATGACTTGCCCATGGTTATCTAGCTAGTAAATGGTGGGGCTTGGATTTAAACCAGATCTGACTTCATTTGGTAAACATTCATCATCCATGGAGACATTATATTGTCTTCTCTCACAATATAGACGATAACATATTATATATTGGGAGCAACCTCATTTGTAATGTCTAGAATCTAGCATGGGCTGCCCATTGCCAACGAAAAATAGAAACTATTGTCTTTTCTAGCTTCTGTTATATTCACTTGTTGACTGTATGATTCTTATTGATACAGACTTATGATCTCTATTTTTTGTCTTGAACTGTTATTTAAAGTATTTGTTCACATTAAATGTTCTGTGTATTCATTACTTATATGAGAAGCAATTTTGCATAATAGAGACAGTGCTGGACCTGAGGTTGAGAGAACTTTGGGTAAGACCCCATCATTCCCACATTCTAGCTGTGTGCCTATGGGCAAATCACTAAACTCTTTCAAGCCTCAGACAGTCATCTAAAACTTACTTAGAGATGGCTTGCAGGTTTGTTACCTGTGTAGATGGAAATGATTTCCACAAGAATGAAATCACAGATACTTGATTCATATCTTACTTGAATAGCCTTACTGTAAAGTTCCCAAGGGCAGGAGCTATATTTTATACGCTTTTGTATTTCCTGTAATGATATGTGTGTTGCCATGTTGTATCAGCAAGCACCCCAGCGTCCCCAGGGCGGTTGCCAACATAGGTTCTTAGATCTGCTTTGCTAAAGGAAAGCAACTCAAAATGGGTTAACAAGCTTACTTTAATCAGTCAAATATGTATCATTTACCTAGTTCAGGGGAAAAAAGGTCAGCACCCCGAACTTCAGAGTATACAGACAGAATTATCAAGACAGAGAAACAGATCAAGTAGACTGTCCAACCATTACATCCATACCAAATCAACATCTGGGTTTTTCAAAACTGGGGGGCTCTCAACAACGGCTTCCCAAAGTTTCATCTGATCAAATCACAGAACACTTCTCAAAGTGAGTCCCAAAACAAAGCCTCAAATCAAGGTTTATATAGCCTGCTCCTGGCTCAGAGACTGTAATAACCTTCTGGACCCACTGGCCAATCAAAAAGTATCTACTGAAAAACAAGCCTCCCACCCCAGGCTCCAGGTGCACTTTAGCCTAGGGACAGAGAAGATCTTAAAAATTTACATTCCCATTACATTCTGCCCCAAGATCTTTCATGCCCATAGCATAGTCAATTTAGTTTTGAATTAGCACTAAACATCTCTTAGGTCACATTTTCAAGATACAGAGCTAAAGTTACCAAAGTGGCCGCTTGGCCTCAAACAAACACAAAGTACATTGCATTATCACTTCAATTCAAAACAAGAGTCCAAATAAAGTTCTCTTGGGCAGAGGGGGTGTCCTTCCCCTCACACAGCTCCAGCCCCTGCTTCCAAGTATAGAGATGGGGCTGGGCAACAAAACAAACAAAGTAGGGTCCTTGGGGGTCCAAGGCACTTCATCCCACCCACCATAGTCACAAGTCCATCCTCCCCCTGGGTCCCAAAGTGTGGGATGCAGCAAGGAAACACATGCAGTGCCCCTGCTTTGATACTCAGTTCCAATTTTTTTCTTGAGCTTTTTTTTTCTTTTTTAGCAATTGGGATTAAGTAACTTGCTCAAGGTTACATGGCCAGTCATTTCTGGGTGTGGTGCTGAGTGTCTGAGCCCGGGATTCTATTTCCAGGTCATCCCGACACTGGAGCCAGTGCTCTTACTTGCTGAGCCACCTGTCTGCTCCTGCTACTTAGTTCTTATCTTTTCCTGTGGATGAATTCCGAACTCCTGGATTCCTTCTCCTCCTGCAGGTGACAGCTGCTCCTGGCTTCTGCCCAGGTCCCAATGCAGGCAGCTCACCATTCCTGCTCTCAGCTCAGCGAAGTCTGCATGCAGGCCGTTCTTCTCTCCTGCTCCATGGCTCCACAGAGTCACAGCTACCACAACTGGGAAACAAACATCCCAGCCCCCATACTTTCCTTTTACTCCACAGATTCCCATCCTCATCGCCATTTTGTATCAGCAAGCACCCCCCAGCGTCCCCAGGGCGGTTGCCAACATAGGTTCTTAGATCTGCTTTGTTAAAGGAAAGCAACTCAAAATGGGTTAACAAGCTTCCTTTAATCAGTCAAATATGTATCATTTACCTAGTTCAGGGGAAAAGAGGTCAGCACCCCGAACTTCAGAGTATACAGACAGAATTATCAAGACAGAGAAACAGATTAAGTAGACAGGTTTCCAAAGTGTCCAACCATTACATCCATACCAAATCAACATCTGGGTTTTTCAAAGCTGGGGGGCTCTCAACAATGGCTTCCCAGAGTCTCATCTGATCAAATCACAGAACACTTCTCAAAGTGAGTCCCAAAACAAAGCCTCAAATCAGGGTTTATATAGCCTGCTCCTGGCTCAGAGAATGTAATAACCTTCTGAACCCACTGGCCAATCAAAAAGTATCTACTGAAAAACAAGCCTCCCACCCCAGGCTCCAGGTGCACTTTAGCCTAGGGACAGGGAAGATCTTAAACATTTACATTCCCATTACACATGTACACAGTAGATACCCAGTAATTATTTTGAATCTGATGTATAACTCCTTATTTTAAGATGTCTTGGCTTTTCATTTATTAATATTAATATGAAAACTACTTGGTATTTCTTTAATTTCACCAAATAATACTTAAAAATAATTTTAGTGAAATTTCTATAGCAATTTCATAGTCATATTCTGATTATTGTTTTCCCTATCTCAAATTTCTCCTCACTTCATTTAACCTTCCTCTCAACTTCCAGTCAGTCAGTTAGAATTTATGAAGTACCTACTATGCTCCAGGCAACTAGATGACTCAGTGAATAGAGTGCCAGGCCTGTAGTCCAGAAGACCTGATTTCAAATCTGACATCAGTCACTTACTAGCTGTGTGACCCTGGGAAAGTCATGTAAGCTCTTTTTGCCTAAATCCACTGGAGATAAAAGTGGCAAACCACTCCAGTATCCTTGCCAAGAAAACCCCATGGATAGTTGTGATGTGCTATGGTTCATGATGCCTTGAAGAAGAGTTGGACATAACTCAGCAGCAACAACCTGTACTAGGCATTGTGCTAAGCATTAAGGATATGAAAAAAGGAAAACAAACAATAAATATCCATAATATATGTACATGTATATTATACATATATGTATCTGTGTACATATCTGTAAATACATACATATGGGGGGAAGAGAGAGAGAGAGAGAGAGAGAGAGAGAGAGATTTCAGGAGGAGTGGGAAAGACATGTTGCAATAGGTGAGATTGTATTTGAGATTTGAAGGAAACCAGGAAAGTTAGGAGTCAGAGATGAGGAAGAAGAGAGTTTTAGGCATGGGCAACAGCTAGTGAAAATACATGGAGTCAGGAGATGGAGTGTTATATTAGAGGAACAGTAAGGAGATAAATGTCACTGGATCCAAAGTGGTCTTCCTTAAGTGCATGTCTGACATTGTCACTCCTTTATGTAAAAAACTTCAGTGGCTACCAATTACCCCAAGATGAAATATAAAGTAAACTATAAAAATCTTCTATTTGACATTTAAAGCTTTTCATAATATGACCCCTTTCTACTTTTACAATTTTCTCATACTTTATTCTACTTCACATATTCTATGGTCCAGTGACAACAGGTCCTTTAGACTCTTATATATTGACCTCTAGCCTGCAAGTGTCGAATCTTGGACCTTTCTGTCCACCTTGTAGTTACATGCTCCTGATTTTGCTGCCTCTCCCAATTAGAATGAATGCTCCTTGAGAGTAGATATTGTGATTTTCAATTTGCATCCAAAGCACTTAGGACAATGCCTGGCTTATAGTAAGCATTTAATGAATGCTTTTTTTTCATTCTTTCAGTCTGAGTAAGGAAGGAGGAGGGTACTGTAGATTACAAATAAAGTACACTTCCAGAACATATGTGTGAATTTAGGCAAGTCCACTGATTTCTCTGAGATTGTTTCATCATCTATAGCATTAGATTACTAGATAATATGATCTCTATGGTCTCTTTCTGCTCTCAAACCCTGTGAATCCATAGTTATAAGCAGAGTTTATGAGAGCACAGCTAGGTTCTTATGAGGCTTACTGGAGACAGTCCAGAATGAGCATGGTGTGTGTGGTCATGGGACAGTGAGGAGCCACATCTGAGTGAAATTGGGAAGGGGAGTGGAGAAAGTTTCCATTTTGTGAATTAATGATGGTTTAAGTTAGATATACAGAGTGGCACAGAGTGTTGTGGATATTAAAAGCTATTGAAAGAGTTTTGGAATTGATTCCATAGGAAATAAAATGTAGCTTGTATGAAACATGGAAAAGCTAAATGTATAATAGAAAAGATCAAAAGAGACAAGAATGAGAGTTATGTTCTCATAAGTTCTTTTCTTTTTGAACACTCATTATCTGCCTCCTTGTAAGTAAAATCCAATCTACCAATTCTTGAGTTCTTTTAAAATTACATCAGAAACACTTTCAGGTCTCTCCTTTTTCATCTCTGCTTCCCTACTTTCCTTTGTTTTTGTTCTTATTCAGTTGTTTCAGTCGTGTCTGACTCTGTGACCCTATTTGGGGTTTTCTTGGCAAAGATAATGGGGTGTTTTGCCATTTCCTTCTTCAGCTCATTGTATAGATGAAGAAACTGAGGCAAACAGGGTTAAGTGACTTGCCCAGGATCAAACAGCTAATAAATACCTGAGGTCAAATTTGAACTCAAGAATTCCTGACCCCAGGTCCAGTGCTCTATCCAACACACTAACTAGCTACATGTAGCTTCCTTGGTTTCCTTCAAATCTAAGCTTTCAAGAAGCCTTGCCAAATCTCCTTAATGCTAGCTCTTTCTGTCTGATGTTATCTTCAATTTATCTTGTTTGTCCATAGATGTTTGTATGTCATCTTCCTGTTAGACTCTAAGCCTCTTGAGAGGACAGATTGTTTATTATTATTTAATACATGAGAGCTTCCCAAAAGTGCTTAGTGTATAAAAGGTGCCTGTGGAGTCAATTTAACTTGGTCTCAACAAATATTAGGACCAGGAGTGAAGATTTAGAGTTGTATGGGACCTACATGGTTATCTATTTCAACTTCTTCACTTTACAGATGAGGAAATTGAAGCCTAGAAAGTTTAAAGTGAATTCCCCAGATTCACACATGTAGCATGTGGCAGAACCAGGATTTAAACCCATTTCTTCTGATTCTAGACCCAATACTCTTTCTACTGTCATGCTCCTTTTTGGGCTCACTCCTGCGATACAGATAAACAGTTGTTATCCGTGAGATGAAACTACTTCTGCTGGTGTTAACTTGCATAGTTGCTTCCAGAATTGTGACCCCTTTTAGAAGTAAGGGGAGGTAGAGCTAACAAGCAAAATCGTAGCCTTCACCTAGAGAAAAAGCAGTGATACATTGATATGGACAGTCAGAATGATTAACGAATGTCTCCTACTGTGAGGGAATTTTACTAACCTCTGTATTTAGCCTTATCGGATATACTCATGATTATTCAAAAATAGTTTGGTCTTTCTTACTCTATAATAAAGCATCTTAAATCCCTTTGTCTACCTCAGGTAAATTCTCATAGCTTTCAAAGATGTGTAGAATGTGCACTGGTCAGGCTATTATTTGGAGAGAGACAACCTCCTAGCAGCAGTTATGAATGCTAATTCATTTCCTTGGACCAGTGTATCAGCAATGCCATGTTCACAATGCCTATGGAGATTACAGATATGCTGATATAATTATCCATCACAAAATACGTCATGCTTGCCATATGGGGGAATAAACTAGAAAATTTATTAAGATACCAAAAGACTGAGTCCCAAAACCAGAACGTAAAAGCCATCAGAGTAGTTATGACATTGGCACAGGTAGATAAAGGAGAAAGCACCCACATTTTCAAGCCTTTAAAACAGAACAGGCTACCTCAGGCAAAGGTCCTCCTCTCCCCACTCACAGCAAACACCCAGCGTCCCGGAAGCGCACTCCCAGCAGCTCTGGCCCCTGGCAGTCCTCAGCAGGAGTCCTTAGCAGAAATTCTGGCTAACTCAAAAAGGGCTTCGTGCTGCCGCTGCCTCTGCTGCTGCTGCCGCCGTCGCCACTGCCGCCAGCCACCGCAGGAACGCTAGTTTGGCTTCTGCTTCCTCTTGCTCCGCCCCTTCCTGCTACGTCAGCAAGTCCAAGGGGGCATGGAAGATCTTTTAAATCCCATAACCCTTACAACCAGATACAGGTAGGGAGTCAGTAAATGACAGTGAAGTAGTCGTACATCTTTCTGTATCCTTTCTGTATGAGCAAATATTTTCACATGGTTGGTCTATTATTTAACAACTCTGTAACTGGAATAAAGTGTGTCTCTGATTATATCCATTTAAGTTCCAAATTCAATACTGACTTTTATGGGAATAATAAGAAACAATAATGCCACCCTTTGGTCCTAGACAAGAGACTTTCTATTTAAAGTAGTGATATCCATTGATATTATAACACAGAAATATTTTGTTCATTTTCTCAGGGGCATGGCTGGAGGATGTTTGTTTCCATACTCATGTTGCGAATGGAATAATCTGCCCTGAGCCACAGTTTTGAGAGAACACTTCTGTTTATTTATCTCTGTAATCTGGTGGAGCAAGCTGTATTGCAAGGGTAGCCTAGAGTCCAGGAAAAAAAAGTATCAGTTTTCAGTTGTAGGAAACTTGTACTACTTTTTACCAGAGGGAAAACTATAATTTTCATAGGGAATGGAAATGGTGATAACAATAATAAAATAGTGATGAAAGAAGAGAAATATTGATAGAGGCAATAAAAATAATAATTAAAATGAAAGAATGCCTGAATAATTTATAAACACACGAGAAATAATACAAATGAGAGGAAAAAAAGTGGAGCATTATCTAAAGAATTACTTAACAAGACAGATGTGGATACATGGGAGATTTACCAATCAAATTCGATTTTTAAAAATAAAAGTAAAGAAGATGGAAACAAATATTCTAACCAAAGGAGGGATGGAAATAGCACAAGTGAAAAAAATTCATTAATGAGGCTGGACTACTAAGGAAAAGTAAGCATAAGATTTCCCCCCCATGTCAATATTGGGGAAGAGTGAAAAATCAAAGAAGGGACAGAATTATTACTCTGAGTGAGGAGGATGATGGTATAACTGATAAAATAGAGAAAGCAGAGTTTCATAGTTTTTATTTTGCTTCAAGTTTTTCTACCTTTGGACTGGAAGCGATAGAAAGAAGGGGGAAATAGAGACTTGATATATACAGTAAGTAAGAAGACAGTAAGAGAGCGTCAACTTATCTTGATGAGTTAAAGTCATTGGATCCAGACCGTCTGTATTCTGAGGTACTAAAAAAATCGGTGGATGTGGAAGATTAGTATAAGGGATCTTGGAAAGATTGTGCAGGAAAAAGTCTTGGAGAAATACGTGTTTTGACTTTCAAAAAAGGGAAACGAATGGAAATTGTAAGTTATAGGATAGAAAATTTGACTTTGATTCCTGATGAAAGTCTGAAACATATTATGAGACAGTGACTAAACATAGAAAAGGAAGAGATAATAAAGAAGTTTCCTTAGGACAGGTATTGCCAGATTAATATTATTTCCTTTTTTGAGAAGCTGTGTGAATGCCCTAACTTCTCCGAGTTCCAGGCAACTCTCGAAAATTACATATTGTAGAGAAAGTGCTGACCCACAGTGGCCAAAAAGCAAGGAGTTCTCTAACAGGCTCTATCTGAATCCCTACACTAAGCTGGTAAATTTGGTACTGTTATAAATAGAATTTACTGGCATTTTACTGAAAGATTTAATAATATCTTGCCATTCTTATGGACAATATAGAAATATGTAGACTAGCAAATAATATAGTTAGATGGATTTGTAGCTGTTAGAATGGTTGTACCCAAGCAGTGGTCATCAATACTTTGACGAAGATGACCCCCAGTAGGATTCCTAAAGAAGTTGTGCTTGTCCTTGTGCTATTTCATATTTTCATGTATGACTTGGGATTCCCTTCAAATCTGAAGTTACTACAAAGCTGGAAGGTTGGTTACTATTACCCCACATGACAGAATCAGAATTTACATAAAAGATCTTTATAAGCCAGAACATTGTACTGACTCTAATAAGATGAAGATTAATAATGGTCACTATAAAATCTTCCACTTGGGTTCAAGAAGTTAATTTCACGAGGGGCGGCCAGGTAGCACAGTGAGTAAGAGCACCGGCTCTAGTGTCAAAACGACCTGGAGATCGAATCCCGGGCTCAGACACTTAGCAACCACCCAGAAACACCTGGCTGTGTAACCTTGAGCAAGTTACTTAACCCCAATTGCTTAGGGCGGCCAGGTGGCTCAGCGAGTAAGAGCACCGGCTCCAGAGTTGGGATGACCTGGAGATCAAATCCCGGGCTCAGACACTCAGCACCACACCCAGAAATAACTGGCCAAGTAACCTTGAGCAAGTTACTTAACCTCGATTGCTAAAAAAAAAAAAAGTTAATTTCACAAGTATAGTATGGAATCATTATTTCATTTGAAAAATAGATCTGGGTCTTTTGGTGAATTGCAATAACTGTGTTATTGCAAGTATTACTACTTCCATTTTTCAGACAAGGAAATTGAGGTTCAGAGACATCAAACAATTTGCTTGTGATGACTCAGACCCTTTATGTTCACCAAGGAATGTAAACAGATTGCACCATTCACTGAGATGTGAAGCACATCAGGTAGGTAAAGGACTAATGGAGGTTATGGCAGGCAAAGGTTTCCTATCAGATTGGATTTCTGAAATGCTTGTCCTTAATTACCTCTCACTGAAATTCCACCAAAAGAGATTTGGATTATTAATTTGAAGCTTTTGCCTCTATGGAAATGAAAATAACTTTTAGAAAGAGTCATACTATAAACCTTATGGGTCATTTATACTTCATTGTGAATGAATACATGTGCATTTAAGTGGCCATTAGGGAACTGGGTAGCCTGGTAATCATGTCTAGACTCAAACTAAGAGTGCAGTTATATTATAAACGCATGTTTCCTGGGCTCACAAATTCAGAAAAAATATAGAAAAAATTCATACTAAAAAAGGCTTAATAGGCCCCTGAGCAGTCATTTCAAAGATATCACCAAAGCAACACAAAATAGCCTTTGTTGTTTTAGGACTTGGGGAGTCCTGTAGGATATCTAGAAAAGAAGGGAGGAGACTTCACTCACTTCATGGTTATGAAGAGTGTGACCTCTGCTTTGGAGAAGGCTTCATTACCTGTGGGATGTAAAAGAGATTTGGGACTCTGATTTTGTCAGAATTTGCATTTTGAGTGTGAATTGATTCTATTCTTAGGTTTATACCTTTCATCTCTTGGCATAGGGAGATACTCACCTGATTAGATACTGTCCCTGATTAGACAGCATTAGGAAACAGACAAAAAACTCACCTCCTTCACGAAGCCTTCCATGATCACCTCAGGCTATTGTGATCTCTTCTCTTCTCAAAATCTTGAATGTTCTTTCTTTTTTTTTCTTCCCTTCATGTTTGCACATGTATACACATGGGGGTAAGTTAGTACAATATTAAAATTTTATTGTTTTATGGATTTTGTAAATGCTTTTTGTCTGCTATGCCAGTCATATCAACTGTCCCCTAAAGCACACACACACACACACACACACACACACACATACACACACAAACCATTGAGTCAAGAAATATGATTCAAACTGACCAAGGAGTATAGTGAAGTACTATAAGTGAAGAGAATTGGATGACCTGGGTTCACATCCTGGCTCTGTTTTTTACTATCTATCTCTATGACCTTGGTCAAGTCACTTTCTGCCATTTTTTCATATGTAAAATGGAGTATTGGATTACTTGACACCTGAGATCCCTTCTAGTTCTAAACCTATCATATAGAATCTAAAGTAACCTATCTGAAACCCCAGGTATTATTCTACACCTTCTTTCTCCAGTGAGTGGGGTGATGTTTGTTTGGTCTGTTCTCTGGGGGGTGGGGAATGGTCCTTGCTTTTATTCTGAGCCCAGTCTCTCTTTAATATTATTTTCATATCATTGTTATTGCATAGTTTTTATTTTTTGAACCTATCATTTAGTGCTTATCATCTCCCACCCTTGCCAATAATATATGGAAAAAATGCTCTGACTGCATGATTCAAAGGACTGAGAGCTGACTTGATTGAAGGCCCTTTTGCATTTTGTATCTGCCTCCCTGATAACTCTTTCAGGAAGCTAGATAATCTAGATATCTTTTTACAGAATCACAGAATTTCAGAATTATAAGACACATCAGAAGTCAGCTGATTTAACTTGTGCATAGCTGAGTCGTTTAGTGGCCAAATAATCTCCAACAAATCATTATTCAATCTTGGCTTGAAGATCTCAGTTAAGAGGGAACCTACTATTTCCCAAAGTCCCCAGTCTCACTTTTTCCCCCACTTCTAATATGTAGGAAGTTTTCCCTTAAATCTGACCATTAAATTCATCTGCTATTCTGTACTTCATTCTCTATCCTTGACCCTCATGGGATCTAGTACCCAAAATGACTGCCACATGTTACATTGTGTTTTATGGTAGAATCTAGATATTTGAGAACAATAATCAAAAAGAATAGGACAAAGCATAAAGTATAGTAAAACTTTAATTCTAGGGTGATGTTTATGAGCCAGATACATCAGCCTAGATTAGCCTCCCCTGAGGAAGATCCATCCCATGAAAGGAAAATTGACATTCTGGGTGATGGATGTTGTCTTCTATTTTCTATTCACTGGAAAAATAAAGGAACTTGATAATAAACTCTTAGCTAAGAGCTAACATTCATGTAGTGCTTTATGGCTTAAAGTTTGCCATATTATCTCATTTGATCTCCACCACAATGCAGTGAGTGAAATAATAAAAGGATAATTTTCATCATTTCACAGAGGAAGCAACTGAGTCACAGTGAGGCCAAGTGCCTTGTTCAAGGTCATATAGCCGGTAAGTGACAAAGGTGTCGTACAAACCCAGGTCTTCAGGCTCTGTCCAGTTTTCCACAACAGCTGTTTCTGTACTACTCATTGACTTCCCATATGGCTTCATTGAAACATGTAATTTAATACTTTTCAGACCCAGCAGTCATAAGGGTCCCAATATATACAGGGAAAGGCTGGTACAGCAAATGAAGCAGTTTCCTTGTATTTGATGGAAACCTTCTCTTCCAACTCCCCCTTCTGACCCAGGAACCTGTGTAATGTTTCCATGGCAAATGTATTTCTCAGCTAAGTAAGCAAAGTAATTACAGTGATTGAAACTTTAATATTTTATTAATGAAGGAGGCTGCAGGAAGGCTGAGGTACTGAAGGGTATCAGTGAGACTATGAATATTGATGTGGTGAATGCTTTTTAGATTTTCATAAATCTCACTATCCTAGAAAGAAGACTGAATCTGGAAGGAGCAGAGTCTTACCTTCTATAACTTCAGAGGGACCAGAGACAGGCTAATTCAGTAAGGTGAGGTTTTTTTGTATGTTTTCTTTTTCATTTGGTCCAAATCTGTGACTTATTGGTAAAGGGAAACTCCAGTGAGGAAACTCTTTTTACCAATATAAATTCGCACCTTCTCTGAAATTTCTTATCTTAGAGAGGTACTTGAAGCAGTAATAGTTTAAGTGACTTGCCCAGGTTCACACAGCCAGTTTGTATCAAAGCCAGGATTTTAACCTAGATTTACTTGACTCCAAAGCTGGCTTTCTTCTCACTACACCAGGGCTTTCTAAAATATAGCTAGAGGCCTGCAGACTGCTTTCATAATGCCTGAAAGTTTAGAATAATTTTTACATTTTAAAATAACATTTTTTCCATTTAAAAATATTAAAAATAGTTCTTAGCTCATGGGCTGTATAAAAATAGGCCTAGGAGACAAATTTGACCATAAGGCAATAGTTTGCCTACTCCTGGACTGAACCATGAGACATCGCACTGGGATGTATGTTTTCCTTAGAGAATTATAAAAGACAGTCACAGTGTACCTAATGAGGTTTTCCAGGAAGACTCTTATAGACTTGAGTTCAAATATTTCAAGAGCTAAAAGTGAAGCCAAGTATCATTCTTCTCAGTCCTTCAATGGCTCCTTGGCAAACTACTCTTCAGTTTGGGGCTTCTGTTCCTGTGGAGTTAAGAAGATGCATATAATTAGCAAGCTAATTAAAGAGTTAGATAAACTTTGTCAAGGAATATATATAGCAATTCTTCTCACCCCATTTTATTCTATCCTCTAATCTCCTATCTTCATTCCTGTGCCTTCTCTTCTCTTCACCTTCTTCCTTTTAAGATACCAGGTAGTATTCTGGAGTCAAGATGACCTGAGTTCTAATCCAGTGTCAGCCCCTTACTAGCTGTTTAATCCTGGGCAAATCACTTAACCTCTATCTGCCTCAGTTTCCTCAAATGTAAAATGGGGATAATAATAGCATCTACCTCCCTGAGATGTTTAGAGGATCAAGAGAGACATTTGTAAAATACTAAGCATAGTGCCTGGTACATAGAAGGTATTTAATAAATGCTTATTCCTTTCCCCCCTTTTTCTCCTTTCTCCTTTCCCTCTCTTTAAGACATTTACTTGACATAAAACCAAAAAGAAAATTTCAAGGTTATATATTTCATTTAAACCACTACAGATAATGGAACAGAGGTCCAAAGAACATTTGCCACAGGTCACCTAAGATTTTGGTGGCAAAGTTAGAATTAGAACCCAGTTCTCTTGATTCTCAGATCAGTGCTTCTCCAATTATACCATTAGTGGCATTTGGATTTGAAACTTTGCCACGAGGTCTCCCCACAGTTTTGCAATGCAGTCTGATTTCCATTATTTTATCTAAGTGGGATCATTATATGTGCATCTCCCTCAACAATCCCTTTTTTGCTGAAGTGAAGAGAAGAAAACAAATATGGAAAGAACTAGTTTAAATTCTTGTTTTCTTAACATTTAATTCCTTAAAGGAAGGGCTTATATAATCAATCCAATTTCATTAACGGCTACTTAAAACAACGGCTGTCTGCTTTTAACAAAGGTGTTTATAAGGCATATTTTGTGATGCTTCATAAACATGATATTATCCTGATGGGAAGGGCATAAAAGTATATTATCAGCTACTAATGACAAACTAATGAACAAAAATCACATCATTAACACATCCTCCATAGTCTTCGATGAACTCATTTACTTATTTACTGCCCTGTTTTATTTTAAAGAAGATTGATTAAAGTATTTTGACTAGCGTCAGATCAATCAAAGGAAGAAATATTTAAAACTTCTAAGAGATGCTTAGGTTCTTGGTCATGAGATACTAAGGAATGATGGGGCTTGGGAGAAGGAGGGGGTGGCTTTTTTTCTGTAGGGGAATAGGGAAGGTTAAAGATAAATATTTGTTCATCCTGTCCTTTCAACATTTGTTAAAGACTAGCAAATTAAGAGTTGTTCTCATTGCCAGGAATACCCAGGTTCAAGACCTCTCAATGTCCCCAAGTAATTCTTTAAGATGAATAGTTGCAGAATAGTTAAAATTTGCATTGGCAGAGAGTAGTTTCTCACTGGAAATTCTCTATACCAGTGAAACAAGAAGTATAGTTTTTAAAAGTCTAAGAAAGCTACATATTTCATATTAGAACAAATGAATTTCCTCTAAGGCAGCTCCACAAAAATTCTCCTCTGATGCCACATCATGGTGGAGGTAAAATGGGGTTTTCAAAAGACCTAGCTTAGAAGCTTCCCTTTAGCTTAAAAGTCTGCAAGTAGAAATGCAGAGACAGATTATATGTCTGCTCTCCTGGGCCTCATCTAGTCAAGTATCTGCAGGATCATTAACAAAGGATTATCTACTAGGTGATGAATTATTTGACATATAGCTCCCCATTAAATAGAAAAAAAAATGTCCTCTTTTGTAGATGAGGAAACTACATCTCTGAAAAGTTGAATACATTGATAGAAGAAACCTGAGGGAGCACAGCAAAAAGACATGAAATTAGAAAGCTCCCACCAACAATTTGTGTGGCCTGTTTTCATCAGTGATCATAAAAGTTTTAGATTCTCCTACTGTAGGAAGCAAGTATAACACAAAAGAAGATGGTATACTATACTATGAACCTCTCTTCCATAAATATCTATTCTATAGCATATACTTAAAAAAAATAAATTCAAACTGACACTTTCCAAACTGTCCTACTTATCTGTGCTTCCTTTTCTTTTTTCAATTTATTTACTTATTTTTAGTTTTCAACATTCATTTCCACAAGATTTTGAGTTACAAATTTTTCTCCCTGTCTTTCCCCTACCTCACCCCAAAATAGCAAGCCTACTGAATACCCTTTTGCCCAATCTGTTCTTTCTTATATCCTCCCCCATTCCCCCACTAACTTTCTAGTAGAGCAAAATGGATTTCTATACTCCAGTGCCTATATATCTTATTTCCCAGTTGCATATAAAAACAAGTTTTTTAACAATATTTTTTGAAAACTTTGCGTTCTAGAGTCTTTCCCTTCTTCTCTCCTCACTTACCCCCACTGGGAAGATAAGCAATTCAACATAGGTTGGACATGTGTAGTTACACAAAACATTTCCATAGTAGTTGTATTGTGAAAGACTAACTATTATTTACCTCCATCCTATCCTGCCCCACACTTATTCCATTTTCTACTTTGACCCTGTCCCTTTTCAAAAGTGTGTACTTCTAACTACCCTCTCCTCTAATCTGTCCTCCCTTCTATCATCCCCCCTCTTATCCCCTTTCCCCCTATTTTCCTGTACAGTAAGATACCCAATTGAGTGTGTATGTTATTCCCTCCTTAAGCCAAATTCAATGAGAGTAAGGTTGACCCATTCCCTTTCACCTTCCTGCTCTTCTCCTCGATTGTAAGTGTTCTCTTGCCTCTGTTATATGAGATAATTTACCCTAATCTATCTCTCCCTTTCTCCTTCTCCCAATATATTCCTGTCTCACCTCTTAATTTTATTTTTTAGATATCCTTCATATTCAACTCATCCTGTGCCCTCTGTCTATGTATACGTGTATGCAATATGCGCACACTTACATATATTTATACACACATACACCTTCCTATACATACATATATACTCCCTTCAACTATCCTCATATTGGAAAAAGTCTCATGAGTTACAATTACTGTTTTTCCATGTATTGTAAATAGTTCAACTTTAATATGTTCCTTATGATTTCTTTTTCCTGTTTACCTTCTCTTGCTTCTTGCATTTCAAAGTCAAATTTTCTGTTCAGCTCTGGCTTTTTCATCAAGAATGCTTGAAAATCCTCTATTTCATTGAATGACCATATTTTCCCCTAAAGCATTATACTCAGTTTTTCTGGGTAGGTGATTCTTGGTTTTAATCCTAGCTTCTTTGACCTCTGGAATATCATATTCCAAGTCCTTCAATCCCTTAATGTAGAAGCTGCTAGATCTTTTGTTATCCTGATTGTTTTTCCAACCATACTCAAATTGTTTCTTCCTGATGTTTTTCATTTTCTCCTTGACCTGGGAACTCTGGAATTTGGCTATAATATTCCTAGAAGTTTTCTTTTTGGAATCTTTTTCAAGAGGTGATTGGTGAATTCTTTCAATTTCTATTTTGCCCTCTGGTTCTAGAATACCAGGGAAATTTTGCTAGTTAATTTCTTGAAAGATGGTGTCTAGGCTCTTTTTTTGGTCATGGCTTTCAGGTAGTTCAACAATTTTTAAATTATCTCCCCTGGATCTATTTTCCAGGTTAGTGGTTTTTCCAATGAGATATTTCACATTGCCTTCTATTTTTTCATTTGTTTGGATCTGTTTTATAGTATCTTGATTTCTCATAAAGTCATTAGCTTCCAATTGCTTTAATCTAATTTTGAAGGAATTATTCTCTTCAGTGAGTGTTTGAAATTCCTTTTCCATCTGGCAAATTTGGCTTTTTAAGGTATTCTTCTCCTCATTGGCTTTTTGGGCCTCTTTTGCCATTTGAGTTAGTCTATTTTTTAAGGTGTTATTTTCTTTAGCATATTTTTGTGTATCCTTTAGCAAGATGTTGACTGGCTTTTCATGATTTTCTTGCATCTTTCTCATTTCCCTTGCCAATTTTTCCTCCACTTCTCTTACTTGTTTATTCCAAATCCTTCTTGAGCTCCTCCATGGCCTGTGACCAGTTCATTCATTCACCAAGAAAAATTCCTTGGAAACTTTTGATGCTGGAGTTCTGACTTCATTGTCTTCCTCCCTTTTGTACCCACAAAATGATTGTATGGTCTGATTGTGCTTCCTCTGCTTTCTCATCTTTCCAATTACTTGATTTTTGAGCTCTTTGCCATGGTAAAGCACTGCTTCCAGAATGGAGAGAGCTTTGTCCCAAATTGCTGGGGTTTTCACGGCTGCCAGAGCTGTTAGTTTGGTGCCCTCTCTACTGTCCCCACAAGCTCTGGAACACTGGCCACACACCCCAGAACTGCCACCCAAGACCATAATCCAGATCCAAGCAGGTCAAAACAAGAGCAATTACCCTCTGAATGGTCACTTGGTCCCCCTACAATCTGGAGGAGCCAGGAGCTCTGGAAGCAGTCACAGGGCAGCAGCTGCAGCTGCCATGCCTCTCCACTTCTTGTCCTGGGGGCAGAGGCTGGACCACACTCTTCCTTTACCCGTCCATCAGAGTTCCCCACTGACCTTTTATTTTCTCTTTGGTGTTTATGGTTTGAGAAGTCTGGAAACTGCCACAGCTGCTGGTGGTTCAATCTCATGAAGTCTGCTCTGGCTGCTGCTGGTAGGGGTTGCTCTGGGGCCAGAACTGTGGCTCACAGGGGTCTGTGCTTGGCTCCCAGCATGCTGCAATAGACCTTTCCTGTTGGCCTGCCAGTTTGCCTTCACCAGGAGATTTGTTTCTGTCACTTTTTGGGTTCTATAGCTTTAAAATTTATTTAGAGTCATTTTTTACAGGCATTGGAAATGATTGGAGCCTGAGCCCATGCCAAGTTTGTGCTTTTACTCCACCATCTTGGCTCTGCCCTGTGCTTCCTTTTAAACTATGTTCTTTATTCCTCTATATACATTTTAAAATGTTTTAGTTAAGGTGGTGAAGTAAAAGTTGGGACTTGCTTGAATTCTCCCTTAACCCCTTCAAATACCTGTAAAAATGACTCTAAACAAATTCTAGAGCAGCAAAACACACATAATGACAGAGCAAAACAAATTTCCAGCCCAAGACAATGTGGAAGTTTGAGAGTAAAAGTCTGTTGCACCAGTCTGAGAGATGAGTATAGTCCAGTGTGGTCCTTGCCAGCAACAGATCAGTCTTGGGTGAACCCAGAGCAGGCCTCAGGGGACTGAACCAATGGCAGTTGTACCAGTTTCCAGACTTAACAACAAACAAATTCCAAAGACAACTCAGAAGGTCAGTAGGAAAGGTCTGTCAGATCTGAATGAGAAAGGAGCATGGTCCAGTCCCAGGCCCAGGGCAGCAGCAGTGCTGGATGTGGCAGTGGCTGCTTCCAGAACTGTCAGGGCTGTGGGGGTATTGAGTGGCTGATCAGAGGGGGATTTCAGGGATCTGTGTTGGCAATGATGTAGGATTCTCTTGCTTTACCTGTGCTTGGATCAAGGTTGCAGTCCTGGGGTGAGGAGGAGCACAGGCATGGCAGTGGAGAGGGAATCCTCCTCATAGTTCCAAGGCAGAAAAGAGTACTCATGGTTACTCATAGACCAGAGCACAGGTTAGGAGATGAGTAAACACTTCTCCTTTGATCATAGCACCTTGGAAGAACTGAAAATTTATAGCTTCCTAGAAATATCTCTGAAAACAACTGCACAAAAGCCCTGAAGCTTGGGACAGAACACTTTCCACACTGGAACCAAAGACCTACCTTAAAAAAGAGCTAAATAGTCAAATAATTGGTTAGGAAAATGAGCAACCAGCAGAAAAAAAAAATCAGAATATAGAATCTTACTTTGGTGACAAAGAAGATCAAAATATACAACCAGAAGAAGGCAACAGAGTCAAAGCTTCTACATCCAAAGCCTCCAAGAAAAATAAGAATTTGTCACAGGGGGGCGGCCAGGTAGCACAGTGAGTAAGAGCAGCAGCCCCAGAGTCGGGATGACCTGGGATTGAATCTGGGCTCAGACACTTAGCACCCACCCAGAAACACCTGGCTGTGTAACCTTGAGCAAGTTACTTAACCACAATTGCTTAGGGGTGGCCAGGTGGTGCAGTGAGTAAGAGCACCAGCCTCAGAGTCGGGATGACCTGGGATCTAAACCAGGCTCAGATACTTAGCACCACACCCACAAATAACTGTCCATATAACCTTGAGCAAGTTACTTAACCCCAATTGCTTAAAAAAAAGAATTTGTCACAAGCCATGGAAGAGATCAAAAATGATTTTGAAAATCAAGTAAGAGAAGTAGGGGGAAAATTGGAAAAAGAAATGAGAGTGATGTGAGAAAATCATGAAAGGTGAGTCAACAGCTTGCTAAAAGGGAAACCCCCCCAAAATATTAAAGAAAATAACACCTCAAAAATCCACCCCAAATGATGAAAGAGGTACACAAATCCAATGAAGAGGAGAATGCCTTAAGAAGCAAAACTAGCCAAATGGAAAAGGAGGTTCGAAAGCTCACTGAAGAAAATAATTCCTTAAAAATTAGAATGGAGTAAATTGAACCTAATGACTTTATGAGAAACCAAGAATTATAAAACAAAACTAAAAGAATGAAAAAAATAGGAGACAATGTGAAATATCTCATTGGAAAAAAAATTGACCTCTAAAATAGATCCAGGAGATATAAAATAAAAATTATTGGACTACCTGAAAGCCATGATCAAAAAAAGAGCCTAGACATCATCTTTCAAGAAATTATCATGGAAAACTTCCCTGATGTTCTAGAATCAGAAGGGGAAATAAATATTGAATGAATCTACCAATCACTTCCTTACAGAGATCCCAAAAGCAAAACTCCTAGGAATAGCATAGTCCAAATTCCAGAGTTCCCAGGTCAAGGAGCAACTATTGCAAACAGACAGAAAGAAACAATTCAAGTATGGTGGAAACACAATCAGGATAACACATGATCTAGCAGATTCTACATTAAGGGATCAGAGGGCTTGGAATATGATAAGAGCCATCTGTCCAGCAAAACTGAGTACAATACTTCGGTGGGTGGGGGAGTGGATTGGACATTCAGTGAAATAGAGAACTTTCAAGCATTTTTGATGAAAAGACTAGAGCTGAATAGAAAATTTCACTTTCAAATACAAGACTCACGAGAAGCATGAAAAGGTAAACAGCAAAGAGAAATAATAAGGGACTTATTAAAATTTAACTCTTAACATTTCTACATGAAAAGATGATATTTGTAATTCATGAGACATTTTTCAGTATTAGGATAGTTGGAGGGAATCTATACATACATATACATATATATGCATATATGTATACACACATATATACATATACCCACATATACATATACATGTATACATACAGACACACACATATATAGAAAGGACATAGGGTAAGTTGAATATGAGTAGATAATGTCTAAAAATAAAATTAAGGGATGAGAGAGGAGTATACTGGGAGAAGGAGAAAGGGAGAGGTAGAATGGGGTAAATTATCTCACATAAAAGAGGCAAGAGGAAGCTTTAACAGTAGATGGGAAGAGCAGGGAGGTGACAGGGAATGAGTGAACCTTACTCTCA
The DNA here is from genome assembly GCF_028583685.1 of Petaurus breviceps papuanus. NCBI lineage: Eukaryota > Metazoa > Chordata > Mammalia > Diprotodontia > Petauridae > Petaurus > Petaurus breviceps. The sequence goes on from NW_027187330.1 coordinate 10,720,700, forward strand.
TCAGATTTGACTTAAGCAGGGAATAACATACACACTCAATTGGGGTTGGAAATCTATCTTACCCTACAAGAAAGTAGGGGGGAAGGGGATAAGACAAAGGGGGATGATAGAAGGCAGGGCAGATTGGGGGAAGGGGTAATTAGAAGCAAAGACTTTTGAGGAGGGACAGGGTAAAAGGAGAGAGAATAGAATAAATGGGGGTGGAATAGAATGGAGAGAAATATATGCCTTTCACAGTATGACTGTTATGGAAGTGTTTTACATAACTACACATGTATAACCTATATTGAATTGTTTGCCTTCTCAATGAGAGGTTGGGGTGGGGAGAGAGGAAGGAAGAGAATTTGGAATTCATAGTTCTAAAAATGAATGTCAAAAATTGTTTTTACATGCAACTGGGAAATAAGATATATAGGCAATGGAGTGTAGAAATATATCTAGTCTTACAGGAAAATAGAATGTAAGGGGATAACAGAAGGAGTGGGGGTGATAGAATGGAGGACAGATTGGGAAAAGGGATAATCAGAATGTATGCCACCTTGGGGTGAAGGGAGGGGAGATATGGGGAGAAAATTTGGAACTCAAAATCTTATGGAATTGAATGTTGAAAACTAAAAATTAATTAATAAAAAGATTACCACTTTTAAAATGTTATAGTTGCCCCCCCTTCATAAAATTTACTTTCTCCTCTTTAAATTGATCTAATATATGTACTTTTTAAGTTTTATTAAATTTTGTATCTGCATTCACAAGATCTAACTCAAGTCTAGTCTTTTCTTAAGGAATTGAAAGTTCTCTATTCCAATAAAGATCATTTCCCCCCACTTAGCTTTAAGCTTTATATGGTTAATAATTTTTGGTTGTAAGCCTTTAAGAATAGTATTTAACAAGATTGCCTCTCATTTGTAGAAGAAGCTCCCAGTTCTTGTGTGATCATAAATATGATTCTTAGGTCCTTGAACTTTTTTCTACCTGTCTCTGCTATTTTTCCTGTGATGTCAAAGGTAGATTTTACCTAGTAAAGTCCTAAGACTTTTGTTTTTGGAGTATTTTTCTCTTTCATGTTTCCCTCTGTTTCTCATAGATTTGGGCAGTTTTCAGTTAAGATTTCCTAAAATGTTATGTCCAGCCTTTTTTCAAATGTTTTTGTTGGGCAGGGCCTCTGATTACCTATTTTCCAGGTCAGTTTTTGATAGCAGATACCCGACATTTTCTTCTTTTTTTAACTATCCAAAAATGTTCTAATAGTTCTTGCTATCTCAGGGAATCATTGATTTCTCTTTGGTCTATTCTGGTTTTAGTAAGTCTACTACCTGAGAAAGTTTTCTCATCTATGCTAATTATCAACCATTCTTGCCTAGAGGTTTTATACCATTTATCTCTTGCTTTATTTCTCATAGTATTTCTTTAGTTTTATGGAAAATCCAACTTTTCTTTGCTTCTCTTTTTGTGCTTATGGATAGTTATTGTCTCCTAGGTTGAATTTTTGGGTATATTTGAGTCTTTTATGGTTCACCAGAATGGTCAGTTTATTCTACTTATTCTCTATAGCTTTTACTACTAAATTTGGGTTTTGTGCTGGGGCCAAGTTCCACCTTCTGCTATGTTTTGAGTGGTGCAGTTAGTTCTTTCACATCTTAATTTGAGTCATCTGGGTTAATTTATTGACCTCCACATCCAGGAGATACCGTTGAATCTTTGAGGTTCAGAATAATCGATCTTTAGCCCCTTCTATGGCACCCCAGGAAAGAAATACAAGGGCCTGACTTAGTGGTATCTCAGTATAGTGGTGCTGTTGGGACTGGTTGTTGCTGCTGTAGGTGACTTATAAGATCCTTGTTGTGGGTTTCCAACCACTCTGGGTTTTTTGGGGGGTTGGTCCTCTGCTCTTAATTCTTTTTAATACAGAGCCTTGAAGGATACACACTTCTCTGACTGGAAATATCAGGGAGACTACCAGAAGCATTGATTAAGAACTTAGACACTATGCTATATCCTGAAAATATAAAGAAAGGCAAAAGCATGGTCCTGATTCTCAAGGAACTCATATTCTAATGGGGGGAGACAACATACGAATGACTGTACATATAAGAGATATGCAGAGCAGATGGAAGGTAATCTCAGAAAGAGGGTGCTAGGAGTTGGGGGAGTTTGTGGATTCTGGGGCTGGGAAAGACCTTTTACAGATACGGGACTTGCACTAAGTCTTACAGGATCTCAGGAGGCAGAGTTGAGGAGGGAGAAAATTCCAGGTATATGGGAAATCTAATGGAAAACCATGGAATTGGGTTGTGAAATGTTGAGAATGAGAAATAGTGAGAGGACCAGTGATGCTGGATATATTACTAAAAAAGACTGGAAATATAGGAGAAGTCAAGGTTTGTCTTGTTTATGCTGATGCTGGTATTTGTGGAAGTCCCCTCCTTTATTTTCTGTGAGCTTCTGGCTGACTTTTTGTGCAGAACAAGGGTGAAAGAAATTACTCACATTAGTTTTCTATTCAATTTCTTGGTCATTATTTGGTCTGTTACTATTTTTACTAGAGTATCCTGGGAAGCTGTCTTGGCTCCCTCCTTTCAAGAAGTCATCTTGGCCTGGTAGGTCTCCATAAATATAGTCTTACAAGCAAATAAAATGGTTGTGATTTTTGTTTTTTTTTCTTTTTGGAGGGCAGTTGGGGTTAAGTGACTTGCCCAAAGTCACACAGATAGTAAGTGTGTCAAGTGTCTGAGGCCGGATTTGAACTCAGGTCCTCCTGACTCCAGGCCGGTGCTCTATTCACTGAACCACCTAGCTTTCCCCAGGTTGTGATTTTTTAAAAGGATTTTGCATAATGATTGTATTTCTCTTTCTATCATTGCAGTGATGATTGTAACAGTCACACAAAGACCTAGAGAAAAAAAAAACACACTCTGATGTTTAAAGTGCATCTCATTCAGTGGTAGAGCTGTAGAGTTTAAATACATCTTCTGTTTAGAGGACATTTGAGGAAACTTCTAATGAATTACCTTGACCGCTGGAGCCATCTTCCTCTTTGCTATTTGAAGTATCATCATAGGGATGGTTTTTCTTAAAATATACATACAGTCACAAAATGTATGATGTGAATAATGGCAAAAGCAGTGAAAATTCCTGAAACTGATAGGAACAGTGAGGGAAGTGAGGTCACATTTCTACCTTACTTCTCTGATATCCATCCTCCAAGTCGATTTGAAATCTGACCAGGACTCCTGAAAGTATTTCTTGGTAACAAAACTGTTCTTCACCTCTGACCTAGGATGCAGAGAATAAAATATTATAACTTATTGAATCAATCAACAAATATTTATTGAGCAGTTATTATTGAATGGTCATTAACTGATCATTTTCCTCCTTTGGTTATTTTTGTTTTCAAAGAGATTCCTATAAAGATAGAATCCATTTTTAATTCACCAAATAATTATTAAATGCTTCTCTTGCACCAGGTATTCTCTTGGTTGCTAGACAATTTAAAGACAATTAAAAAAAAGAAAAACAAAGAGTTCCTGACTTCAAGAAGTTTATATTCCAGTGCAGGATGCAACATATAAATAGACACTTTGAAGTGAGACAAAGAATTAAGAAATAGTTATGAGAGGCAGGCTAATTCTCAGCCACAATATTCATACACATCCTAGCTCAGAGTTCAGTACCTTAGAAGAAAAGGAAGTAGAAAGGAAACATTTCCTTGAGTTTAAAATGGAACCCAAACAAACTTTTATGTACAAAAAGGCTATATATCTGTCTGAAGTTTTCTTATAGCTGACTCTTACAGTGCACACAATTTTACCTGAATCATAGAGCCTGAGATATATCGGACTATATGGGAAATTTCAATAGTGAAATCAATAATAACTTTTTGAAGAAGTTGTATAGTGGAAAGAGATCTGTAGTCAGAGATTTGTTGTTGTTGAGTCATTTTTTAATCATGCCAAACTCTCTGTGACTCTATTTGGGGTTTCCTTGGCAAATATACTGGAATGATTTCCCATTTCTATCTTCTGCTCATTTTATAGATGAAGAAACTGAGGCAGAGTTAAGTGACTTGCCCAGGGTCACACAGCTAGTAAGTATGCTTTAATAAGTCAGATTTGAACTCAGAAAGATGAGTCTTCCTGACTTTATGCCTGGCGCTCCATCTACCATGCCACTTTGCTGCTCTTGCTACATGGATTAAAATCCCAGTTGGGCCACTTTCTACCTGTGTAACCTTGTGTAAGTTATTTAACCACTGTAAAATGTGGGAGCTGAACTAAATGACTTCTAAAGACCCTTTCATCTCTAAATCTATGAAACTATTATATAAATGCTTAGTTTAAGGAGATTATATTATGATATTTTATATTTTAAAATTTAAAATATCATTGAGATTGCAGCCATCATTTTTTAAAATTCTTGTTCCTTTTTCCATGTGCTCTAAGGTGTTCTTGGGAAATGTGAAAAAGGTGACATGAACATCACAATTATTATGTGAGGCATGGTGGTTGGAAGCCAAAGGACAGTTATCTTTGGAAAGAAGGAGAATAATCAACCTACCATTGCTAGTGAGACACAGGATATTATTCTATAAATATTGACACAACTAGGCAGAGATTTAGAAAAGACATTTCATTGCAGAATTCCTTTTAAATTGAGCATCTGGGTACAAGAATAAAAAATTAGCTTCATATTCTGTCTCTGGTCTGTAATGTGTTACACATCAATTAAAGGGCTGAAAAAGAATCATTAATTAAAGTAGCATCTGGTTTACACATAGGACCCCAAAAAGAAAAGATGAGAAAAGATGCTGGTGTGGCAAGTTTCCTTCTCTTTCCCCCTATATTTCTTATCACATGTAGACACAAAGAGAAGATACAGAATATGTTTTAAACCAGAAAAGAAAATGTCACAGATAACAGTTATTTTTCTAACTATAAAGACTTTGTTAGGCGTGGAGATAATGAAGCTCCATAATGTGAATTGGACTGATATGAACTCCTGTCTTCAGTCTTTGGCTCACATTTCATGAAGGATTTATTTCTCCATAACACAAATGAAGTAACTGAATCCTATATCAACAATATGAGGAAAAACAATGCAAAGGAAGACACACATAGTAGTTGCTTAATAAATGCTTGTCCGTTGATAGCAATGTGTGTTTCTGATATTGCTTCCCCATTGAAAAAAATGTATCATCTTCATGGAACCCAAAGATCTGAGTATAACTGAGAGGTAGACAGGTCATTCATAATAAAGAATATGGACTGAGAATAAGGAAGACCTCAGTTTTAATCTTGTTTCAGAAACTTATTAGCTATGTGACCTTAGGCAAATATTTTAGCCATTTCCAGCCTCAATATTCTTATTTATAAAATGAAGGTGATAATAGCACCTATCCCTCATGGTTATTACATGGATCAAATAAGATAATATATGTAAAGCACTTTGCAAATCTCAAGTACTACACAAATATTATTATTAATACCACTTGGTTAATCCCATTTTATGCTTAGGGACAGTTCAATTCCTGTCTCTGGTTACAACTTTGAAGAACATAGGTCTACTGAACAATGTTGTTACTCTAAAGTGTCAGAATCACTCTCAGCAATTGTTGGGAAAGTGTTGTGAGGAGAATGTCTGTAAGGGGTGGAGAGGGATGGCTGAACGGGGCCTTCTTTTGACTTTGCAAACTAGAATCTGAAAACCTCCTTCTGAATTGGGAGCTTGCTCTAAACAAGCTTGTCATTTGCCATCAAATGTGGGTTTTCCTCTTTCATCAGTAGAGTTGAGACAATGAATTTCTGCTTAATGGAGTTGGACAAAGACCAAAAGTGGCAAGCTGAATTTTGGGTTTTGTTGATGACAGTGGCCAAAACAGAGAGATTAAGAGGTACAGATTGCTCCAGAGCTGACTAATTAGACCCCTTATGAAATTCCACATGTCCCACCAACAGACTGTTGGCAAGCAGTTTACTGGTAATTGAGACTGGGCTGCTTGGAACTATGGCTTTGCCTCGGGTGGTTCCCAACCCTAAGCACCTGCCAGTTTTTCCCTGTTTTTGTTAGCTCACTGGAAATATTGGCTTCTGGAGAAAAGAGGCAATGGTAGGAAATGTTGAATAAAAAGGATTTTTTTAAATGGCCCACATGCTCAAGCTCAAAACAAAATCAATAAAGCCCAGGGAAATTATATTTAGAGTTATTAAAAACAACAGCCACCTAAGAACAATTTAGAGGAAACTGAGGTCCAAGGTTATAAAGCTAGTTAATTAATTCATTCAACAAACCTTTATTAGTTATTTACAATATGTTCAACACTGGAGATGCCATGACAAAACCAAACAATTCTTGCCCTCAAGGAGTTTACATTCTACTAGGGTGAAACAACATACACATAGAGAAGTAAATATAAAATATCTATGATATAGTACAAATTATTATAAAGGAAGAAGGTCTTAACAATTGGGGTCAGGGGAACTTTGAAAGGTCTTATGTAGGAGGTGAAGCTTGAGTTGAGTCTTGAGGCAAGCTAGGGATTTTGAAAGATTAGGAAATGCCTTCTCCTCTTCTCACAGGCTCCTGTGCAAAAACATGGAAGTAGAAGATAGAATATTGGGTAGGGGAGAGCAAGGAGGCAAGTTAGGAACAAAGGAATAATGTGTAATAAGTCTAGAAAGGTAGTTTGGAGCTTTAAATACCAGAGTAGATAGTTTTTTATCCTGAAAACAATAGGGAGTCATTGGAACCTTCTGAGCAGGGGAATGATTCGACCAGATATGAACAGTGAAATTGAGACGAAGCCCAAGTTCCCTAGACTTTGTGACCAGTGCATGTTTTACTAGACAATGCTGCTTTTAAGAATGACTTTCTTCTTTTTGGTTTCTTTGATTAGGTTTCTGAGATGTGTGATTTTGGAAAAGTCACATAAACTCTGCAGATCTTAGTTTCTTCATTTGTCAATTAAGAGGGTTGGATTAAATGCCCTCTAAGCTGTTCATAGCTCTACCCTTCTATAAGTGCAATTCTTACCCAATCAGGACCTGAGGAGAACTTTGAGGGAGGGTAGTATATGCAGATGGTTGTGATTATCCTTCCTTATGATATATTCATATACTGAGAAGCAGGAGCAGGAACAATACACAATACACAATGAAAATGCGCATTTGTGTAGGACTTTGAGATTCCTAATAGGCTTTGCTTATAACTCTGTGAGATATGAAGCCCAAGTAATGATATTTGCCATTTATATACTGCTTTTGCATTTCACAAAATCATTTACATTCATTTTCTCATTTGATCCTTGCAACAGTCCTGTGAAGTCTGTATTAGGAGGCATTATTTCCCATCTTACATATGAGGAAACTGAGGATCCAAGAGGTAAAGCTATTAGATTCATAAACATACAGCTAAGAAGTAGCTGAGGTGAGACTCAAACCTAGTGGTCTTGATGCCTGATTCAGGCTTTTACCCATTGTACTTCACTGCCTCTGTGATGGTATCAGGGAGAGATGAACACACACACAGATGTGTGTGTCTGTATCCATATCTCTTCCTGATGCATATACACAAATTATCTATATGTATGTATATATGCATACATATGTATATATGCATGTGTATACACACAGACACACACATATATAGGCAAGTTCTTTGGCTGGTAAAGGAACAAACATCTTTGTGCAAAATTAAGGAATTTTCTAAATGCTTTCCTAAAGGCTGTTGTGAATTACTGGTAGGATGTATATGTATGTTTGAGGGTGCCTATGCATGGAATTTGTGATTGAGGAAATAGGGGTTGAGATGATAGGATCATTCAGGAACATTAATCCAGAGAAGTAGAATGGTTATCGGTCTGGCAATCAGTCAATAAATGTTTATTAAGTAATTACCATGTACCAAACTCTGTGCTAAGTGATGGGGATTCAAAAAGAGGCAAAAGATAGTCCCTTCCCTCAAAGAGCTCACAATCTAAATGGGGTAGGTAACATGAAAACAAATACAAACAAGCCATATGTAGGATAAATAAAAAGGCAAAGCGCTGTCTTATTTAAAAACACCTATCACCCTAGTTTCCAATTATTAATAAGGAGGATAAAAATATTCTCAGTAATGGCAGGGGAGGAAGTTCAATGTGGAGAGCTTAAATTTCCAAAGATAAAAGCAATTGCTCAGCTCAGAATGCTAAGTAGAGTAGCAGATAGCCAACTGTATTCCCTTCATTGTGTCCCATGAAAAAGTGCCTATTATTTCTATTTTTGGTTCAATATAATTTCATTACATGAAACACTGGTACAGACTGGAGGGTCATCAACAAGACACTCTGCTTGTTTCATTCTGATGGCATTGATGAGGCCTAATATTCAGGTAATTTGGATTTACAGCACAAACACAATGTCCGCCACAGGATAGCTATTTTATATGGTGATAATATACATAATCCATGTTTCATTCTTCCTCTACTTGAGTTTGATATTACAGCCCACATCTTTACATATTAACTCCAAGAACAGAGGTTCAGGTGACCCCAGGAGTAGTCAGTGGCAGCAATCCATTGCTAATCTCTGGCAAGCCTCTAAGGATACTTCTGTGATGTTGGTTAAACGTGATTATTGCAAGCTGAAGACAAATGGTGCCATAATAATGTGAGCTAGAGGTGGAGCTCAAAGCTGAGTGAATAGTTCTGCAGGCAGGATACCACTCTTTGAAGATACTTTTCCTCTCCTATTTTCTCAGCAGCTAGCCTGTTCAAGAACCAGCATCCGTTGAGTCTCGATGCACAATTCCTTTTGAGCATAGCTCTTGAAATCAAGCTGTGTGCTCATAAAGCTGCCTTATGGTTTCCTTCTTATTATAATGCTTTTGTTCTCAATTTGTATTAGCATATTGGAAAACAAAATAGTAGTACCTGAGTATTAAAGGATTGTATTGGATTCAACTCAATTCAACAAGCATCAATTAAGTAACTACTGTATCGGGAACTATCCTAAGTGCTGGGGATGCAAAGGCATAAATGAAAGATACCCCACTCTCAATAAGCTTACTTTGCTTAGAGATCATGTAGTAAACTTCCTTATTTTACAGATGAAGAAAATGAAGCTATGGATATTAGTGCCCTCCATTTCACTGGAGAAAGTGGAACGAATATTTCAAATAGCATGATGGGAAGAACTTGGGGGTCAAGAACAAGGATCCAGTTCTGGGTCTACTATTGAATTTAATGTGGCAATCACTTTATATGTGAAGAATTAGTTTCCCATCTATAAATTGGAGATAGTTTTATCTGCCCTCCCTTCCTTTTAGAAGAGTAATTGAGATAATTAGTATTTGTATGAAGCAGCTATATGAATGGGTTTTTATGTAGTCGGCATTTGTATAGTCTTTCCTAAAGTAAATTGGCCATTGAAGAGCTATGGAATAATTCTGGAATAAGAGTGAATCTGGGGCATTTTAAAGCAAAATCAAGGAAATGAAACCTTTGACCACTTTGATCACTATCACTGATATCTACACTGTATGTGTGTGTATATGTATATGTATGTATGTGCACATATATATAGGTATATATGTGTGTGCATGTATATACATGCATATGTGTGTATATATAGGTATGTAGATTGTGTGTGTGTGTAAGGGATATGGAATTTCATATTGTCTCTTCCTTTTTAATATCCCAAATTCCTGATTGTCTAAGGTAGAATAGATTCTGAGACATTTTCTATTGTACAGACTACCAATTCCTTCTTTAATAGAAGACATAATAGAATAGGAAAGTTGACTTTGGTTCACATTCTTTTTTGGAACTTCTGGACAGAGTTTAGATACCACCATAAAGGCAGGAAGGAGAGACATCAGTGGGGACTGTGAGACTCCATGGTTGATCATTAGAGAAAAACACACAATGGTCAGCCTCAGACTGAATTGCTATAAACCCTTCACTCTCTACTTTAAGTATTCTTCTATTCAGCTCAATCATTTCCACAACAAACATTGTTTCTGTAATTTACTTGGTCTTCAGGTGACTGGAAGAAGTACATTCACTTGAAGAGTCTACTACTGGACTCACGGTTTTTCTTTCCAACCCCTTCCCTTATAAGTAGAGATTTTATTATGCACTGTGATGTTCCTTTGAACACTCTGCACTTTCAGGACATCAGAATCCTGAATATCCATGACCTATGTAACAGATCTGTTTCAGTTATCTAGAGGGAGAGTTGTACCTTAGATATCAGTACCACTCCAAACAGTACCTCTTTCATGACCTTTAATATTGAGCCCCTAATTTATTTTCTCTTATCATAACCTTGTCAGTCTATCTCACCCTTTTTCTCATCTCTTAAGATCACTATTTGTCTTGCCATGACCTTCAGTCACTTGATTCCTACCTCTTCTTGCTATTCTTTTCCCCATTCATAGTCTTAATCCTCTTGTTAACCATTTGAGTTCTGTTTTGTCCCTTAAATTCTTTGCCCCTTTGTCTTGTTGCCAAGCCTCATCTTCAATTTCTGCTTCTATACCCAAGATGTTAAACATTGCTGGAGTAATCGTTACCTGTGTCCACAATAAATTCATATTATAACTGGGTCCAATTATATTACCCATATCTCATCTGGGTCTCTATGCTGCACAACTATGTTTTATTCTTTCTTGATCGAATCTCTAGCATTCTCCACACATGCTGATTTTTCAAAACTTTCTAGTTAAGGGTGGATGTTGTGAATTTTCTCATGTCTATTATTCCTTAACTCAAAATTCCTGTAGATCAGGTGTCAGTATTCTTTGACCTGAGGGCCAAATCTGACCATCTTCTCCATCTCCCTCTCTCTCACCCACTCCCCTTCCTCCTTTCCCTTTCCCAACTGTTCTTCTTGAACTAAATTATTCCCTGGTTTCCAATAGCTGTAGGTACATTTAGTGTAATTGAATCAATGTACCTACTGGGAGGCTCTTGAATTGTTGCAGCATCCTCAAGGTGTCTGATAACATTGTTCATTGGAAAGCCTTACCCATTTCAACTTCTTTCTGTTATTGCACTGTAGGGAAACGGCTTTCGGAGAGGTGATAATAAAGAACCAATTTGGGATGCAAACCCTTTGGCTCATTAGCTTTCTTGTCCCTCCTTCTGATCCTTGGTTCTAGATATTGAATTCTAATGGATAAACAATAAATGACAATGTGAGTTCAGGTTAGGCTTGCTTATTATCTGAAATATGACCTTAGAATGTAGGTTTAATTTTGCCTCAGGAGACACACATGCCTCATAGGAAATTTCATTACGCTTGATAATTGCAAATATTTTTTAAAGTTAGAATTAAAGCAGGTCTGTCCTTTATCTATAACCACTTAGACTTGCACACAAAATGAAATTCTTTTCTTCCCTTAAATGGATGTCACCTGTTTCTTACCTGGGAGTCTTATAACCCCAGGTTAGTAACACTTAAGCAGTTACTATGGAGACAAGATTCTATGACTTCAGGTATAGGTGGTAGGATTCCAGTCATCATGTAGATGTCCTCAGAATGATGAATAAGAAATGGGAAACATGAAAATCTGAAGATGTGATACATACCCATATTTACTGGTATGCTAACCCTGTAATATAAATGACATGGGGAGGATTCTTTTCTATAGCAGTTTTAATATCAACTCTGTATTATTTATATGTACATTCAACTCTTGCACATATGAGAGAGACCTTATTTTCTATGGCTCTCTAAAAGAAAAATAATCACATGTTGGAGACATTAAATAGAAATTGATTTTCTCCCTTTCATAACCATATCCTTTGTTTATTTTTATTTTAATTTCATCTACATTTCCCAACAGATACTCTAAACCACTTTTCCCATTAACATATATATATATATATATATATATATATATGTCCTTACCCTTCCTTTTTTCCTGTGGAAGGAAAAAAAGTGAGTTTATTAAAGGGGAAAAAACACTCTTCCTAATTCATTAAAGCTGCTGACTTGATCCATTGCCATATAGGAATAAACATCTGACCACCATCTCAACCAACCTTTTTCCTTCAGTTTTTCTGCCATTTTTCCTTCTCAGAAATATATTTGCAATTCAATAGGGTATAGTAGCCTCTAAACCTGTTAAAAGATCTCTACTCCTAGGCTAGTCTAAATTAACTGGCAATTTGTAACGCATAGCTCCACCAATCTGGTCAAAATGGTTGATCTGAGCAATAGTATTGTGTAGACATAGCCATAATCATGTAAATTTCACCTCTCAATACATCCTAATCCATTTAGAGCTGTGTGTTATACACTGGCAAATATGGTACCTATATGTCGTTTCTTAAGGCAAGACAGCATTCATTTATACTCTGGATTTTCAGACAGGTTGGAACAAGTGGAAATTTTTCATATTGCCCATTGCAGTTGCATCCAATGTTAAGTACTCTATTTCTTCCACACCCAGTAAATGAGTTATTTTCCATATTTTTTACTTGTTTCTTTCATCAGAGGATGTTCTTCATAAAAGAGTAAAAATATCCATATACATAGTATACTTCGGACATTTCTTTCAGATCTTTTACTTCATTATGTGGGGAAATTGTCCCACTATTTTTGTAGTGGTTTTTCCAATTATAGGCCCAATGCCTTCACTTAAATGGAATTACAGCTCTACTTGATAATGTCATTTTGTTCTGAAAAATCTCTCAAATGGAATATGATTAGCATTAGTTTGGAAGGTATAACATATAGTACTATTAATCTCAGGCATTCAGTTTAGACATGCTGAAACCAATCCTCCCTCCTTAATAGAATGTAATCCTCTTGAGGGCAGGTACTATGTCATTCCTGACAGAATGCCTTATACACAGTATACCTTTAATAAATGCTTGTTGAACTGAATCATACTATTCATAAATGTATTATGTCAAAACTCCTATGATAGGGACCTATAATTTCACTGATATGGAAGCTCCTGCTAGTGATACATTTTGTAACCCTTCTTTGTTTGCCCATCCTTTGTGGCTCCTATCCATGTCTTCCCATAAACTCAACCCAGGGGCCTTTATTTACTTTGTTTTTACATTTTGAGTAACTCAATGGAGCCCACTGGCTCTCCATTGCTTATTTGTCCCTCTTTCCATGTGACTACCTTGCCTTCCTTTTCAATAATGCCTTCTTTGGTGACAATCTTTAACTGTCAATTTTTTATACTTGCATGTTTGGTATGTCTTGCAGCCTGCTTCTACCCACCATGAATGTCTTCATTTTAATTCTTTGGAGATAGATATAACTATATAACAAAATCAACAAAATATTGGTGTAAAAAGATGGGTCTTTGCTTTATAGAGAAGTTTGGGGTCTTTTAATAAACTTGGCAGTTTCCCAAAGGCAATACATCCTCATCGTGTTATTGCCTGCATTTATACATCTTATTGAACAGAGAATTTTACATTCATTAGTTTGCTTGATTTTCACATCAACCTTATGTGTCAGGCAGGGAAAAAATTATTGCTATCCCTTTTATAGAAGAGGAAATGAAGATTTATTTGGATGAATTTGCCTAAGACCTCCAGGTATTTAATTGGTAAAGCTAGAACTTGAACCTAGATTTCCTAGTCCAAATTTAGTGTCTTACTCCTCCCCCTTACTATTAAACTCTTCTCTCTCTTGCCCTCCTTCATTTTCCATTCACCCAGCAAAATTAAAGACTAGATACAAATAGGTTCTCTTAGGGCATCCAGAGAGTGTGATCTAGGTTGGGTGATATAAGCCCTCCTGTAGTATAGCTTGCCTTTGCTGTCAGTCACACAGGGACACCATAGAAGCATGACCTTACATATCTAAATTCATATAGAAGAGATAAAACATACAATGAAAATCTGAGAATAATAGCTCTCCTGACTTTTCACATCATGGGGAGCAACAAAGTTCCTTCCATTTGTCTTCTAGCCTCTTGTTTATTTCATCCTGATGCCATCAATTTAATAAATAATGCTTCAAGCTATCATTTTCCAAATATATTAGTGTTAAGGATATGTATGCTCTTAGAAAGTAGGGAAATTGTCAAAAGGAAGATTAACTACACTTCTGCATTTTTAACATTTGAGGAGGTACACTATTACATTTACACATTGCATTTTGATGTTTAGTATAGTGTTTTCATTATTGTTACCTTTCATTTAATAATGTCCTTCAGAAAAGGATTTTATCCTGTTGACACAGAATACAAGGTTAACACTGTTTAACAGGTAATGTATGTGATTTTATGTCTACTGTAAAAAATGCATGATTGAGATTTTAAGAAAATATGTTGTCAGGAAATGATGTATATTTCTGTGAGGGGACCAAAATCACTTACAGAGATGAATCTGAATGGTTGCAATCTTCCTTTACAATCTCACCTATTTATGTCTGTAACTGAAAGTTTTTTCACCCAAAACAACATTTTAATCACAAATGTAGATCAGTGTTGGACATTTTCCTTAGGACATTCTTAAGATTTGAAATTGAGGCCCAACTGGAGGTCAAACCAAATATAGTGTTTTCCAAAAATCTTTGTGATATTGTAAACTATCAAAAAGCTTAAAACTACAATATATATTTTTGGTAAACTCCCTATCATAAAGCTTCTTGGCCCTGTAGTCCCACCAAGCTCTAGTCCTTCCTTGCTTTGTGATCGAAGGAAATGTATACACTTTTGCTAGTAGGCTCCTTAGTTGCTTAGCAGAAGATGACATTTGATTAAATGTAGTTTAAGTTGGCTAATCCTTCACAGCTAATGCCAGTATCTCAACTCCCCTTGTGGATGTTAAGGGATCATTGGTTGGGCCTGGGCTAATATGGTATAATTCGGATAATTATCGTTAGCATTAAATGTTTACTGAACACTTATCCACTGTGTGTGTAGGACTCTGGCCTGGGCTCTCAGATATGGAATTTCTATTCCTGAAGTTATAGTCTAAGAGAAATATATAAATGAGAAGAGTATACACATATACTCAGCTTATAAACTCAGAGTGTATTATTAGAAACCTAATAACAAGTTATGATTCTATAGCTCTTTCCAGTTCACAAAGTACTTGCCTTACAACAACTGTGGTTGTGTGTTATTATCCAGATTTTCCAGATGAGACAACTAAATTCTCATAGAGCTTGAGTGACTTTCAGATCACTTAGCTAGTAAGCACAAGGTCTGGTAGTCAAGCCAAGGTCCTCTGACTATGACTATCATGCACTAGACATTTCGTCATGCTTACATTTAGGATGGCTTTCATAATTTTGCTAGCAAAAACTTTTCCCTTCCTCCCCCTCCCCCAATTGCCCTTTGATTTAGTTAGTTGGTGTAGTTAATGGGGCAGTTACATGGCATAGTGGATAGAGTGTTGGACCTGGTACTTGTGTGACCCTAGGCAAGTCACTCAGCTGCCTCAGTTCCCTCACTTGTAAAATGAGGATAATAAAAGCACTGACTGCCCAGAGTTGTGAGGATCAAATGAGATCATATTTGTATAGGCCTTTGCAATACTATATAAATGTTAGTTTTGTTATTAGTATCATCATTAATATTGATTTTGTCCCTGAGGGTGCTTGGGAGGAAAGATGGTAGATTCACATGGCTTGGAGTTATCTGTATGTGGGGTTTAGTTCTGCGGTGACTATGGTACCTTAGAACAATATCATTTATCTGCAAATTTTCATCACCCTTGGGAGACTAGTTGAGATGAAAGTCACAGAAAGGCTCAGAAGGAATGGAAATTCTTGATTATTTTGTAGTGTTTAAAGACTTGATTTTAGAGAGGAAAGGGAGGGACATAAGTAGAGTAGATAGTAAGTAGATAAATAGAAAATAGATGGATGATAGCTGACTAGATGATAAGTAGATTGATGATAGATAGAATTGATCAATAGATAAGATGGCTTTGAGTTAGAGGGGTTTTCTAAGGAAAAAAAATTAAAGGCAGGATAGTATTAGGATACTATGCCATATTTAAGAGAAGAGTCTAGAAATGTGTGTTGTGTGAATCTTATCTCCTAGAGCATCTACAATAAAATTAGTGAGCATAGACTTCCCAAATGATGGCATTTTTACTTTTGTCTACATCCAGATGAACCCAATCAATTAGTCTTGTCCTTTGGGGATTGGATAGTTAAAGGAACTAAATCTTCATTGGAGTGAGTTGTCTCTTAAAGAGTCATTATTGAAAGTTACTAGCTGCATGGCAGTACAGCTAGTTCAAATTCCAGCATATTTTCCTTTAATGGGGTGATAGAAAGGATGGACTGTATCAATGCAATGAAATACCAAAAAAAGCATCAGACAGGGTGAGAAGAATAGATTCTAGGTATCATTCTGATAACCCCAAATGAAGATTTTGGGAAAAAAGAGTGACAGAACTTCTCCTAGAACTCACCAGATTCATCAGAATTGTTGGACTTTGTTTATAGCTTGTTATAACTTCCCAGTGTGAATGCTAGGAGCTGCAGGCTGCTGTTAGTATTCATGAGATGGGAAAGAACAAAATTCTTGACTTTTGGTAGTAGTTGTGCTGTAACTGGAATGAAAATGCTTCCTTTCTGGCTAAATTTGGCTCCAAGTTTGTCCTTGATCAGACTTTCATTATCTATGGTGGTGAGCTGAACTGGGAATTGTGAATCTGAATTTGAGGTCCATGGCTTGGTTGGTCAATCAACAACTAATGATCTAGTTATCATGTTAGAGCTTGGAGACTCAAAGACAAAACTAAAACAGCTCCTGTCCTCAGGGAGCTAAAATTCTAAATGAGGAAATACGTGTATAGACGTGTGTGTGTGTGTGTGTGTGTGTGTAGGCATGCATGCAGTATTCAGGGTGTCCCCACTAAAACACACATGCAGATACTTAGACATGTACAATATGCACAGAATATTGTAAAATAATTGGGAGTATGTATGGGAAGATTCTAGAAGCTGTAGAGATCTGGAAAGGGATAATTTAGTAGGTATTGCTTAAGGTGTCAGCAGGGCTGCCTGGTCAAGGCCTGAAAGTTCTCTTTTGGTATTCTCACAGCCAGAAGAAGAACTAGGCAAATTGATCAGGGTTATGGTCCTGGTGAACCAAAATATAGAAGTCACCCACAACACTTACCCTCCTTTAACAACATAGAAACAACTGAATTAATCCCATATTTAGCAAGGATAATTAGTTAAAATAGGAAACTCCCAGATGGTGACCCTCATCATAATCTCTGGAGTGACTTTTGGTCTCAATCAAAGGGATACAGGTGTTCTGATCCCCTCCACCCTCAAAATTAGTAAGCCCCACCTCAGCAAACCAGCAGTACATCCTAAGCCCCACTATGATGGAGCAGGCAAATGCCAATACCCCCCACATGCCTCAGCAAAGCCAGGGAGGCAGGCGTACAACCAAGTGTTTCGGCATGATCCCAGACAAAGACGCAACCTCCAGTGGCCAGACTCTACCTGCTTCAGTGTATCCCTGGGCAAATAGGTAGATGCGATGGGTGCCTAAGCAAATAGGCAACTGCCAGTGTTGGGCCTGCCATGTCTTTCAGTGTAGCCCCTTACAAACGGATAATATAAACAAAATTTTTAGTTCCAAATTCTATCCCTCCATCCCTCCCTTTCTTCCTCCCTCCCTAAGATGATAAGCAGTTAGATGTAGGTTATACATGTACAATCATGCAAAACATTGTCATATTAGTCATTTTGTATAAAAATGAATAAAAGAAAAAGAATGAAAGAAAGTAAAATACTTAAGTCTATTCAAACAAAATCAGTTCTTTCTCTGGAGAAGGATAGTATACTTCATCGTTAGTCCTTTAGGATTTTCTTTGATCATTGCATTGCTGGAATAGCTAAGTCGAATAAGTTCTTCACAGAAAAATATTGCTGTTACTGTGTATAACATTTTCCTGGTTCTGCTCACTTCATTTTGCATTAGTTCATGTAAATCTTCCCCAGTTTTTCTGAAATCATCCTGCTTGTCATTTCTTATAGCACAATAATGTACCATTACAAACATATATCATAGCTTGTTTATCCATTCCACAGTTGATGGGCATCCCTTTGATTTCCAATTCTTAGAAACTACAAAAAGAGCCACTATAAATAGTTTTGTATGTATAGATCCTCCTCCACCCTCCCCCATTTTTGGAAATTTTTGGCAAAGGTATTGTCAGGTCAAAGGGTATACGTAATTTTATAACCCTTTGGGCATAGTTACAAATTGCTCTCCAAAATGGTTGGATCATTTCACAACTCTACCTACAGTTTCTGTACATGTTCTCTTAGTTTTGACATTAATGTCTCTTGACAGATTGTACTAATAACACATTCATGTAGTTCCTATGTAGAAAACAGAAGGGCAAATCTAGTAAGCAAACAAAATCTATAAATTGATCATATAGGGGGCATTTTAACTCAATGATAGCTATATGCATTAGAGCAATTAACTCAATTAGACAGCTAATTTGCATGAAGAGCTTAACTTTGACAGCATTTAGCAATAACTTACAGACACTAGAATTATGCAGAGAAGACACAGAAATGAAAGACAGATGAGAAGGGCCAAATGGCTGTAGGTAGCATTTCAAAGTACATTAAAGAAGATAGGTGAGAAAAATAAAGATGACTTTCCAAGGGCTGAATTGTTATCTTCTTGTATCATAGTGCATTGAAACGAAAAAGAAAGGCATATTTTCCAGTGAAAGAGAACATGTAAACCCCTCTTAAATCCTTTGATGCCACTTGCAAATGACATTTCTGGTGAAAAGGAGATCAACTGGTTGGTTCCTATTTAAGCCACACACAGGTACACAAACACAAAACTGCCTATCCCAACCAAAAAACAAAAACAAAAGCAAAACACCATACCACTTGCCTGTACTCTTCAGTTCTACATATACTTGTATTTACATTTTATATATATGTGTGTGTATATATGCTTTACACATATACATACATACATGTATATATGTCATTGACATCTACTTTCCCATGGTGGGGTGGTGTATACATTTATCTATCCATCTATATTTTTTCTTCATTCTATCATATCTTTCTTCTCTTTTTTGATTTTGTATTCTTTATTACATTGTTTAAAAAATCCTTTAGAACAGTTAGGTATTGTCCTTAAAGTCCAGAAGAACTTACTTTGGAAGGGAGAAGGCATTCCATAGGCATATTTTATGTAATATGTTTGACCTCAGGATTATAAGTTGATAATTCTTAGTTTTTCTGGGCCTTGTTTTTAATCTGTTTAAATCATGGGTAGAGTACAGTATCAGAATGATCATTTCATAGGGATTCGTTTTAAGCTAACCCCAGTGTTAAATAGTTTAGTCCAGGGAGAACTTCTCTTCTTCAGGGAGGAAAACTGTGATTTCCAAAGAAGTCTTACCACCACCTTTGTTTCTCCATTTGTGCCCATTGCTTGATAGATATATACCTGGGGCCAGACTTCTGTGTTTCTTTCATGTATACTCTATTAACATGACAACCAATAGTATGACTTTTTAGGATCCCAAATACATCCTATGGAAGATCTTATGCCATCTGCAAGTATGATAGTCAAGCAATAGTTGATGCCTTTGTTTCTCATAACTCTCATGGTAGCATACAAAGAATGAAACCTCAGTCCAGAGGTTTGGGACTTAAAGTCCTCCCTGATGTTACTCATTTTGGGGGTAGTTTCCTGAGTCTCAGGACAACAGTTACTTTAGAAAAGGTTAGGTTTTTCTTTTTGTTTTGTTTTTTACCTTGGGACCATTTAGTAACCACATTCTGCTGAATCACATATATGAAATCATTCACTCAAAAGAATACCTCCCCCTCCCCCCAGTCTCTGAAGTCACCTTTAAGCCTTAGGTCAGGTGACTGAAGATTTCTCCTCCTCCCTCTACTTATTCTCCCCACTTTCCATCTCAACTGCTTTAATCTTAGATATTTTTCTGTCTCCACATGAAAAGGAAGGGCTTCATTATTCCTTCCCTCTTGCAGTTTTCTTATGGGACACACTGAGACAAAGGCTGTCATTTATTCCATTTTGTTCTGTAATTGTCCTTAAGGATCTTAAAAATCATAATTCTTTTTTTGAGTTTTATTTTCTTGCATTTTGCTAATCTTTTCATTTGACAACATTTTTGAGCTGCAGATGGAAGATGAAACAGCAAGACCAAGTGGTCTCTATATGATCACTTCCCTTCTCCCCTCCCCAAATCTGGAAATTTCCCAGAGCCACAGATCTGAATGAGAGAAAGCAATCTGGGCAGGATTTTCTCTGATCTTTCTAGCTTGCCCACTGACTTAGCAGATGGAAAGAAGGAAGCTTCATTGGGCAATCTTTAAAACATAAAGTCAAGCAAAATAGAGAAATTTTTTTAGCATCATTTTATGAACTAGAGATAAATCTTCTAGGCAATAGTGTGAGGGCCATTTGGGAATCAATGTAGTTGAATTTATGTTCATCTTAACAGATTGGGTTGTGGCATAATAAATAGTTTCAGATTTTTCATTAGGAGGTATTAGAAGAGATAGTAGGGAGTATATATTCTTAAGGAAATCCTTTTCCTTGGGTACCCAGAAAATGGTCCTGGGATAACAGGCCATGTATTGGGAGAATAGGGAGGAAGGGAAGAGAGGAATATAGAGGACAGGGGAAATGAATGAGAAATACAGGGGAATGAAAGACATAGGGAACCATTAGGAAGAGAGGAAAAGAGGATAGGAATGTAGAGGCAATATGGAGTAGAGGAAGGAGACCTGAGTTTGGATTCCAGCTTAATCATTTAATATCTTTGTGATCTTGAGCAAATTATGATAACTGCCTCAAGGCCTCACCAGGAATGAGGGGGTTTCTTTTCCCTTTTTCTTTTCCCCTTCCCCTTCCATGTTTTCCCTTCCTTTTTATAAAGCCAAATGATTTGTCTGACTGATATTGTTGAGTTTGGGATTGGTTGATAAACTAGTCTGTGATCACTACAACAGAGCTCTAATATCCTTAATAAAAATAACAGTTGAAACACTTCTCAGTATAAAAGACATTTCCTGAAGAGAGCCTTTGGAATGGGAAACCTCAGTATTAATTCAGTATATTATCTCCTAAATTGTTCCATATAAGGTATTTATCATGTAGAGACTGCTATACAATTTGGTTTTAGTGAACACTTGCTACCATGTAATAATCATATAATAGAGACCATCTCAATATAATGTCTACATTTCCTGTATTAAATACTCTTTTCTATACTTAACTGCCATAAAATTTATGTATAACATCATATGAAAATTGATGCTTTGTCACAACCAACTGTAACCATGAACTAGTTTATTTTTTAAAATCAACAAACATTTTTTATTTATTAAACTACTCTGGATATAACTTTCTTTACTCACTATTTGTGACTGTTTCACTTGCTCTGAAATGGAACTGGAGGTATTTTGATAAATGGATGGAGAATTTCAACCCTTTGTGCCTACATAGTAGTTTAATAATATAGGATGTCATTCTTCTAGCCATTGTTCCTTTTGTCACTGATTCTATGGGTATTTTTATTTCTTTGTACTTGAGCACATGACAGTACATTAAATATATATGCAGATATACATATGCATGTATTATATATGTATATATATATGTTGTTGTTGTTCAGACATTCAGTTGTGTTTGATTCTTTGTGGACCAATTATCCATGGGGCTTCCTTTGCTTGTGGTTTGCCATTTTCTTCCCCAGTTTTATACAGGCAGGGGGTAAGTGACTTTCCAGCTAGTAAGTGTCTGGGGTTAGATTTTAACTCTGGTCTTTCTGACTCCAGGCCCAGTGCTCTAAACGCTGTGCCACCTCACTGCTGCATATTTGTATGTGCATGCATACATATATGTGTATATATATATGTACCTATATATACACATGTACACAATAGATATATAAAACACACATATACACATACCTACACATGCATATTCATGCACACATATATACATATACATGCATGCATAAATAATGAGGGAAGAACAGCTCTGGTTTAGGAAGCTTCTTATGAAAAAGAAAACAGTAAAGAGTGTGTTAAAAGGTTACTTTTATATTCAGACCAAAATGGAGCTTTCCACTTTCTTGGGACTCTTTAGCTTTCTGACAAACCAACTCTATAAGGATAGGTTGATGATCCTTAGACACACAAACTTTAGGCCTCCCCCCCCCAAATAAGTTTTTCCTAATATTAATAAATCTTGATTTCCTCTAACCTGACATAGCCATTCACTTTTCCCTTCTTGAATAATGGCTCTAAATGAGAATTTAGCTGTAGTCCTACAGGAGCTACTTGGCTCTCTTTAGCTCAGTCTGAATGACAAAGTTACAGTACTGTAATAATTTAAAGTAAAAGTTAGGCTGAGCTGTCACCTGTACACTCATTATTTAGGGAGTTAAAAATTTCATGAAGAATGGGGATTTTTTTCCTTTGTACCTTTACTACATTTTTTTTTAAAGAAAGTTCTTTGTCTACTGAATGTTCAAATATGTAAACGTGTTTTCCACCAATCCTTATGCAATGCATTATGCACAGCATAGAAGAGACCTGCAAAAGCAGTTGTTACAGAGACAGAGCAGAATGGAGAGTTAGCCAGAAGAAAAATCAGCAGAGTGGCTAAAGTTTCACATGATATGGCAGATCAAAGGCAAGAACTTATTAATCAGTGACCAGGTCTCAGAGTTGTCATCTTTGTAAGACTGGGGTGGAAGGAGGCTGAATCAAAGGGTGGTAGAAAGGAGAAAAAAAAGACTTATCACTGCTGGAAACTTAGTTAAATGGTTTTGTATCCAAAGGAGTGGACTAACCTCACATGCCTATACATGGAAGCATCAATACTATATGCTGAGTCAAGTTAAGGAGTAAGGATAATTTATTTTGGTGAAAAGATGATTTAGGAGGAGTTTATCATGTTGTAGTTATGGAATTCTGCTTTCTATGAATAAAGGAATGAATCTTATCTGTAATAGGAGAGAACTGGGTGACAATAATAATTGTAGCTAACTACTAATCCAGGGTAGTGACAATCTCAAAAAAGATCCCCATCGATATAATATGCTTTTGACTGGAATTCATTTTCAGTGTGCTACTTAGTGTGATTTATTGAGCACCAATAGTGTAACAGATGCTATAGAAAATAAGCAATTGAGTGCTGGAACCCATGTTTAGCAGTCTCAGGCTCTGCATGTGCAGAATTGACTCAATTGTCTTCTTCCTTTGCCATGATAAATATTATGAACATATTTCCAATGCACGAGGATAGGAGTAGGTAAGTAACTCCCAGGTTTAAGGCAAATGAGGTGGGAAAGAGACTTAAGAACTTGTCTTGGTCTCATTTATTGCAAGAATTAAGGATGTTTAGACTGGTAAGGAGAAAACTAAGTGTGAGGGAACAGGTAATGACCTCTTCAAATCAGCAAGGTGGTGTTCTGGGCTTGGAGTCAGGAAGACCTGAATTCCAATTTGGCTACAAACACTTACTAGCCATATATGCTTGTGTAAGTCACTTAGCTTCTGTTTGCCTCAGTCCCTTCAACTGTGTAACAATGATAATAATAGCACATACCTCTCAGGGTTCAAATGAGGATTAAATGAATAATATTTATAAGTCATTTAACCTGATATGTAGGGGAACTTAATAAGTGCTTGTTTCCTCCCTTCCTAGTTTTCAAGTATTAAAATGGCTATAGTGGAATAGTGGCAGCTAGGTGGCATGTAGATAAAGTGCTAGATCTGGAGTCAGGAAGACCTGAGTTCAAATCTAGTCTCAGACACTAACTGTGTGACCCTGGGTAAGTTACTTAACCCTTTTTGCCTCAGTTTCCCCATCTGTAAGATGAACTGGAGAAGGAAATGCAAACCACTTCAGTATCTTTGCCAAGAAAATCTCATATAAGGTTGTGAAGAGCTGAACACCACTGAACAACAACAACAAAAGTGGATGAGAAATGAGCTTTGTTCAGCTAGATCCGAGAGGATATAACTAGGACTGATGCATTTCAATTGTAGATAAGCTCACTGGAAGCACTGGAAGTTTCTATTAATTAGAGCCATTTATATTTAAAGAACAATTAATTTCAATACTATATAAACTGCACAAAAACAGATAAAGGAGTCCTACTAAATTTCTATGACACAGATATGGTTTTGATACCTAAATTAGGGAGAGGAAAAACAGAGGAAAAAAACTATAAATCAATTTCCCTAATGAATATTGATACAAAAAATTAAACTGACTACTAGCAAGGAGATAACAGCAAAAGATCATATGCTATGAACAAGCTCAATTTATTCTTGGAATATAAGCATGGTTCAAAATATGAGGAAAACTATAATTGACCATATTAATAAAAATTACAAAATTCATATGGTTATCTCACTAGATGGAGAAAAAGTTTTTGACAAAGTAGAGCACTCATTCCTATTAAAAAATACTAGAAGCATAGAAATAAATGGAACTTTTCTTAAATTAATAAAAAGTGAATGAATGGGGTCTAGTAGTCTAGTCTTTAAATAAGACTAAATCCAAGCTAAAACTAAAAACTAAAACTAAGCATTATCTGTAATGGGGATAAACTAAAAACCCTTCTGGTAAGATCAGGGGTAAAACAAGCATCATCACCATTGTTTTTCAATATTTTGCTGGAAATGCTACCCCTAGCAATAGGACAAGATGAAGAAATTGAAGGAATAAGTATAGGTCTGGAGAAAAACAAAACTACCGTTTTTCATAGAAGATATGATAATTTACTTAGAGAACCTTGGATAGTCAATTAATAAAACCTAGTCAAACCAATTAACAATTTTAGCAAAGTTGCAGGATATAAAATAAATCCACATGAATCATCAGCATTTCTATATATAGCCAACAAAACCTAAAAGGTAGAGCTAGAAAGAGAAATTACATTTAAAATCAAACTGCAGACAGTATAAAATACTTGAGAGTTTACCTGCCAAGGCATTCATAGGAGCTACATATATGAAAATTACAAAATACTCTTTATGCAAATAAAGACAGATCTAAAAAGCCAGAGAAACATTAATTCATCATGGGTAAACTAAGTCAAAATAATAAAATGAAAATACTACCTAAATTAATTTACTTATTCAGTTTGTTGTTGAGTTGTTTCAGTTGTGTCAGACTCTTTGTGATCCCATTTGGGGTTTTCTTGGCAAAGATACTGGAGTGATGTGCTATTTCCTTTTCCAACTCATTTTAAAGATGAGGAAACTGAGGCCAATAGAGTTAAAAGTGACTTGCCCAAGGTCACACAGTAAGCATCTTAGGACAGATTTGAACTCACAAAGATGAGTTTTCCTGACTCCAGGCCCAACACTCTAACCACTGTGGTATCTAGCTGCCCCATTTATTCAGTACTATACCAATAAAACTACCAAAGAATTACTTTACAGAGCTAGAGAAAAGTAACAAAATACATCTGTAGGAGCAAAAGTTCAAGAATATCAAGGAAATCAATAAAAAAGTGAATGAATGGGGTCTAGTAGTACCAGATCTCAAACTATATTATCAAGCAGTAATAATCAAAACATTTGGTGCTGCATAAGAAATAGATTGGTTTATCAATGGCACAGATTAAATGCATAATATATGAAAGTGAATGATCACAGTAAATAACCATTTGATAAACACAAAGATCCAAGTTATTGGAGCAAGAAGTCATTTTTTTTGACAAAATCTACTGGGGAAACTAGAAGGTAATCTGGAAGAAAATAGGCATAAACCAATCTCTCATAATGATACCAAGATAAACTCAAAATGGGTGCATATTTAGACATGAATGGTAATGTTATAAGAAAATTCGGTGAGCATGGAAGAAGTTATCTGTCAGATATATAGAAAGGGGAAGGGCTTATGACCAAACAACAGACAGATAGATTCATGGGAGAATTTTGATTGCGTAAAATTAAAAAAAAGTTTTACACAAAACAAAAATGCAGACAAAATTAGAAGAAAAGCAATAAAATTTGGGAAAGTATTGTGGTAAACTCAGACAAGAGTCTCATTTCTCAAATAAAAAGGGAACTCAGCCAAATTTATAAAAATAAGATCCATTCCCCAATTGATAAATGGTCAAAGGATATGAACAGTTTTCAGAGGAAGAAATAAAAAAAACTATTTTCATTTAAAAATGCTCTAAATCACTAATAATTAGAGAAATGCAAATTAAAACAGTTCTGAGGTACTACCTTACACTTATCAGATAGCTTACATGACAGAAAAGGAAAATGATGTATCCTGGAGGGATGTGGGAAAATAGATACACTCATGCACTGTTGGTGGAGCTATGAGCTAGTTCAACCACACCACAGAACAATTCTGAACTATGCCCAAAAGACTATAAAGCTGTGATCCAGCAATGTCATTACTTGTTCTACACTCCGAAGAGATTAAAGGGAAATAAAATGTACACAAATATTTGTAGTAACTCTTTTTGTGGTGGTAAAGAATCAGAAACTGAAAGGATGCTTATCAATTGGGGAATGGCTAGACAAGTTATGGTATATAAATATACTGACATACTCTTGTGCTGTAAGAAATGATAAAGGTGGTAGTTTCAAAAACACCTAGGGAGACTTACATAAACTGATGCAAAGTAAAGTAAGTGGAATCAGTAGAACAAGGTACATAGTTACAGCAATGTTGTAAAGCTAATCAACTGTGAAAGACTTAGTAAGTCCCGTCAGTACAACAATATACCACAACTCCAAAGAAATTGTGATGAAAAATTCTATCTACTTCCAGAGAGAGAATTGATGGACTCAGATTGCAGATTATTAAAATTATTTTTCCTTGATTCTTTTTTTTTTGGCTGGGGGAAGGATATGCTAATGTGGAAATATGTTTTGTATGACTTCATATGTACAATGGGTACATTATTTCTTGCCTTCTCAGTGGGTGGGATGTTGTTTGTCTTTCTTTCTCATAGAGGACCCTGACACCAGCAAGGTAATGCCATGACTTGCAAATGTGAGGAAGGGCTGTGCAAAGTCACCAACCTTACTTTCTCCTCTGGAGTCATCTGGGTCGAGTGTCGAGATATATAGATCAGGACAACTTGAGATGACCCCATATGCAGTGGGAGACCTTGGCCTTTTTAAGCTAAGGTCTTTTCCTAGGTATCAGTCTGACTAAAGCAAAATCCATTTGGAGATTAAGGCTAGGTAAGAAATGAAGCAAAGAATGACCTCTTCTACCTAGTTAAAAAAAAGTCAACCTGAAGGGTAAGACCCTCAGGGTTTCTGGTCAAAACAGAAACAAGTGCTATTTACATTCAGTCTGAGAAATCAGGTATGACCTTGTGGGCTTGGGCTGGGACCTATTGTTGTCCAACCAATGACAGCCAGAGTGATTTGGGTTTAAGATCAGGTCCTTAATAAAGAAAAATAGCCCACTAATCCCAAGATGTCTTTGGAGGTTTCAGTGACCAAAATTTACATTACTTTGGGCAGAGCACCTGCAGGTAAGTGTATGATACCCCATGTGCACAGAGGAGGAAAAGGAAAAGGGAAGGGAAAGAAGAAGGAAGGAAGGAGCTGTGTTGCCTAACTGGCCAGTTCTAGTTGGGCCCCAGTGGGGCAACTGGAATTGCTACTCACAGATTGTTGTTTGTCCTTTGTTCTCAAAGAAGACCATGACATCAAGAAGGTGATTCCATGACTTGCAAATGAATTGGTTTTAAGTGAGGGAGGGCTGTGCAAATTCACCAGTCTTACTTTTTCCTCCAGAGTCATCTGGGTCCAATGGCAAGCCATAGATTAGGGCACCTGGAGATAGGTCCTATGAGTGGAGTAGGAGGAGGTGGAGGAATGGAGAGAATTTAAAGCTAAAATTAAAAAAAAAAGGAAAAAAGAGCTATCTAAAGTAAAATGAGCTACTTCAGAATATAGTGAATTCCCCTTCACTAGAGGTCTACAATTGAAGGCTGGGTGAGCAATGGATAATTTTGAAGAGATAATTCCTAAACAGATATGAGTTGAGCTAGATAGTAGATAAGGTTCCTTTAATTTCAAGGTCCTGTGATTTTGTGAAGTCCTTGACTTTCTCAAAGCTATGTGTCTTTTGAGTGACTTAAAAATCTTTGGCACATTAATTTTCCCATTGTTAAAGGGAACTAAAGGTTGTCCCTGGGAAAGAACTTTGAAAGACTCTCAAGTCAGTCAACAAATATTTGAGCATCTAATCTGGATAAGGTACTTTCAAGTATTTTTTATGATTTAAGGGCGAACTACACTAATTATCCTCAATGTTGTCTTGACTAAACTCTTGTTGATTTCTAAAGAAAGTGGTCTGTCCTTCACTCACATCCTTCAAGCAAGTGGCATGGATTAACTAATGTAAAAAGGGTGCTTTGGAAAAGTGACCTAAGCACATAGGCTGAAAAGCTGTTTACTGCTTACAATGAAGATAAGAAGTACAGTGAAAAGTCCAAATAGGAAAGAGATATCTGGTAGACTATGAGACACTCCCAGTGGTCTTGTTTATATCTGACATTGTGCTCATTGCAACAAGCTCAAGAACATTGCAGAGAATACCAAATGGGAAAGCCTAGCACATAGCAGGCACTTAACAAAAGCCCATCTTTTTTTTTAATCACCATTAGTTTTCCTTTGATATTGTATGATTATGGTTCATTGAACACTCCAGTCTCTGAAGAACTGAAATGAATTATCATCCAAATGGTAACTGATAGAAGAGTGTATGGTAGGTATGGGGAGATTGCAGCATATTTGCTGTCGTTATGTAGGAAGAGTCATACAAAAACTCTCATTAGATAGATATATGTTTGAATGTATAAATGGGTTGATCCTGCAATTAGAATGAAAGAAAATAGATAAAACACTACCACTGGTGTCCATGCTATTTCAGGAAAGACTCAGAACATTAGGTTTACCCTCTATGGGAGATTTGCAGATGGAAATGTACAAATCTAATGGGATGGATAGGCGTGGAAATGTTGGTCTATATCACTGGAGGGAGTATGCACGTTGATAAGATCACAGATCTATCTGTGCATTGCTGTATAATAAATCAGTAAAAACATATGATTGTTGGTTAGTGGAATTATAGTCTTCACTTCATCTAAAATAGTCTGAGGCTTTTCTAAAGTGGAATTTTTATTGTTAAAAATTAAAAGAAGCAGTCTAAATAAAGCAAACAAAAAATCTTAATACTATCTCATTACCATCCTAGAGAAGCACGAAACAATCTGAAATCTATTTTTTAAACGACATCTTTGCTTCCAGATCATGTTAAGTAGATTTTTAAATGTGATTTTATAAAAATCAATCTCTTTGAATTGTTAAACTGAGTGGAATATTGCAATCTGAGAGTTTTGAAGCTTCTCCTTTATCCTACAACCATCTTGACTTGTCTCCAGGGATAGTCTTGGATCAGAGCAACTCACGATTGCTTACCACTATCTGTTCTCCATTGAGCTAGGGGCCTAAGTGTATTTTTAAGTCTGGTGTCAGATGGTCACACTTTCTCTTTTTGTGACCTGTCATTTGGTCCCAGACCTTTTGCACTCTAGAGACTGAAAAAACTCTTCCTAACATTTCTTTATTAGTTAGAATTCCTTTAAGAGTTTATAAATGAGCCCCTAAATATTTCATGTGCTCATCTGCTTATTTAATTATGTCTACATGCTAAAAAGGCTTCCTGGGTAGGCATGCATTTTGCAATGCCATTATATAAATGTTTAAACAGCTGTGCTTCAACACATCCTTGAGAAAAATCCAAGCTTTTGCAGAGGTAGAGAATGAAGAAATTGCAGAAAAATATGGAGATCATAAACAGATCTCATAGAATGAACCCGGTTTACCTTTTATTTATCATATTTCTTTAGGGATCATGATCATTTGAACTTGTAGGTCTAATACTCCTGCATCTACATATTTATGAATTTGGTCTGTACTTATTATAAGCAATCATCGTACATATGATGAAACCTTGGCTATGGACTCTGGTCTGAAAAGCTAGGCTCTGCATGGGCATGATTTACAATATCAGTTAATTAGTTGAAAACATTTATTATGCACCCATTTTGTGCTAGGCTTAGGGGATCAAAAGGAAAAAAAACTGAGACAGTCCTTGCCCTCAGAGAGCTTACATTTTATGTAGGTGACACAGGAGATAGAGAAATGGCCTTAGAGTCAAGGCCTGATTTCATATCCTTTCTTGGGCACTGACTAACTTGGTAAACCTGTGTCTGTCATTTAACCTCATTATCTTTCTGTCTCTACCTGTTCCTGTTCAGATTTCCTTATTTTGATTTGGGGATACAACCTTCTTCCCTGTCATTCATGTCCTTATCCTTGGATTAATTCTTGACTCTTCCCTCTACCTCATCTCTTGTATTCAACTGAATTCTAAGTCCTGGCAATTTTACATGTCCAATATCTCTTATATTCTGAGGCCCATTTTGAACTCATAAAGATGAGTCTTTCTGCTTCCAAGCCTAGTGTCCTATCCACTCTACCACATACTTGCCCAAGTGGAAATTAGAAACAACTTTTGTTATGACTTGAGTAGTAAAAGGGCGCCCAAAAGAACCATCCTAATGTAGAATAGACTGTCTGCCCTCTTAAGTATCAGGTTCCTACTCTTTAATGATCTTGAAGTGAAGGATTAGTGGTAATAGATCAGTGGTAGAGGGGATTCTTTAAGACATAAATCCTTTTCATATATGGATTGGACTAGCTGGCAAGTGAGGGCGCTTTTAACTCTAAGATGCTGTGTTTCTTCTGACTCCAAGTCCAGCATTCTTTCTACTGTCTCCTATTGCTCCTAGATAAACTAGATCAGTTGCACAATCTCTAACTACATGGGCAATGGGAGTTGAGGATTTTGTGTTTCTCCTGTCTCTAGTGATCAAGGGTTACCATATGATGAACTTAATTAGAAAGTGAAATACTATAATACAGGTAAAGAAGGCTTAATGATGGAGGCTGAAATAGTTAAAAGGACAGTATGGGGATCAGTCCTGAACTCTTGGGATAAGACACCAAACTTGTGTTTTGCTTTGGATCTGATTTCATATTATATGCAGGTGCAGTAGGTGGCAATTTATATGCTGTGATTTGTTTGCTTTTCCAGATATTTTTTTCCCCATAGATCCATCATATAGTCATATGCTTGACTTTATACTAATAGTCTTGAGAAAAAGTTTTGGGGGATATAAAGTGTCAGTAATTGATGAGGAAGGAAGAGCTAACTAGAATCTAGTGTTATCACCTTTTATGTGGAAATTTCTACCTCTAGAGAGTGCTGGAGTAGACAACAAAGATGAAGAACATCATACCTAGAATGTGATTGAAATGTGCATGAATATCCTGAAATATGGAGAGGGAAACTTAACAATAT
The DNA here is from genome assembly GCF_028583685.1 of Petaurus breviceps papuanus. Lineage (NCBI taxonomy): Eukaryota > Metazoa > Chordata > Mammalia > Diprotodontia > Petauridae > Petaurus > Petaurus breviceps. The sequence goes on from NW_027187330.1 coordinate 10,752,080, forward strand.
CTCTCAGTCATCTCCCATTAACACAGAACCATCATTTTATTCAGATTGGTTAATTCTCATCTTGGAAAGCAGAAAGATCCTAGACCTGAAAGGAGTTAACCCACAGGTTATTTAAATTTTACTTGAGTAAGGGAAACTTTCCAGTTATAGTCCTAGGATACCTGACTGAGAGAATGGGATGATGAACCTAGATGCTAAGCCTTGGCAGAAAAAACTAATTTAGATTCCTGAGTAGCTAAAGGGGATTAGCTTAAAGATTATGGCTGGGAGCAGGCACCTGAAGGGTGGAAGGGTAGAGAGCAGATTTTTATTTCACCCATGTTGCTTATTAGAGACCAAACTCCTGGGTTACATGTGTGATTCTGTACTGAAAACAGGAGTCACCGGAATACCCAGAGCAGGTACAGTCAATTATTCTTCTCTGTGATGCATCATAATTGCAGATCCCCACTGCAACAAGGGGTGAACAAAAGGCAGAAAAGGATGCAGTTTTGTTTATAAATTCTTTTTCATTGTGCTGATAGGCCTCCAGTGTAGGAGGAACTTAACTAAGGAAGGCTTAAAAAAATGGTCAGAGTGAGCTCCTGAGCGCTGATACCTTTGGAAGAGAAGTGGCAAAATGTTATCAGCTTCAGGAGAAGACAGATGAATATTCATTCCTAGCAAGCAGCACCAGTTGGCCTGATAAATATGGCTACAGCTGTGGACACCACGCACATTTACCATGCTTAACCTACTGTAAATATCGCAAAGCATAATATTGGCCTTATACAACATTGATGTACTATGGGGCATGTCAAGCTGAAAATCAACATATGCTTCTAGGGCAGCTGGCAGGAGTCAAACCTCATGTTAAATACATTTTATTACATAGCATTACCTACTCCAGTGCCCACACTCTCTTCTTTTTCTCCCAAATCTCTTTCTTCTCACTTCTTTTCCCTCTATTCTTTCTAGTTCTGCTCTCCTTGGAGTCTCTTTCTTTCTCTCTTTTCACCTCTTTCCTCCTTCCTCTCCTCTCTTCCTCTTCTCCCTTCCCCCTCCCTCTGTCATAATCTCTTATAAAGGGAAAATTCCCTCCTTGGACCTCTGACTTGTCTTCCTCTTCCTGTGCATCTGATTCTTTTTCTTCTTGGCTCTGTTTAAGAGAAAAAAAATGGACAAGATGGCACTAAAACCCTTCTCTCTTTCTCCTCTCCAATCTCAAGCTTGAAACAGACTAGGCAGGAACATTATTCCTCAGCAGTTCCTCAGCTCCATTTCATGTGAAAGTATGGGACAGCTCCATGTAAATATTCTTGTTCTGTATAAGTGTACTTAATTCTACCTGGTTTCCCTTCTTTTTCTTAACTTTGAGTTTCTTTGTAATGTGACGCATGTTTAATGAAAGACCCATTTCTACCTTTTGCATTTGTTCTTTTCAGACATTTAAAGAAGCTATTACTAAAAAACTGTGAGGCCAAACAAGGCTGTAGAATTAAGATTTGCTTTTAACATGTATTTCTTGTTAGCAGATTGTGCCTTCTCAAACCCAACATTGATGTTTTATAGAACTGGAATCTGAGCAAGTTTTTTTTTTTCCTTTGAGAGGAAGTGTTGCCCGAGTAAACTCCATCTTGTCATCTATTAGAGACTCCTTTTATTTTCCTGCTTGAAATGGTTGTTAATTTATCTTGAATAGAAAAGAAATTAAATAGCATCCTTTTCTTAGAACAATTCAGGGTATCTCAATCAACGAAGTGCAAAATCCTTTTTTTTCCTACTCAATGGCATCCTATTTATTTTCACTCAGGATTTAATGCAAGTCTACATGCCCAATTTTACTTGTTGATAATTCACCGGGTGAACTCAAAGGTGTTCCCTCTCCCTAGTGATAAAAGCCTGAATTCTTAATGGAAATGCACATTTAATGGAAAAAAATATCAATCTACTGATTGTTTTAATCTTAAAGACTGACTTAAAGAGATAGCATGGCTGACCCACTCAGTATTACAGGACTTTGAGTTTGAAGGAGCCTCAGTGGCCATATAACTCCATGCATATCTCCTCAAAGAATACACATTACAACATACTCAGTAAGTGGTTTTGTAGTTTCTTTTGGATGTTATAGAAATCACAGAATGTCATATTGTAAGGGATTTTAGGTAGGCATATATACATATTATATAAATACATACATACATATGTATGTATGTATGTATTATCTTTCAACATCACTAGCAAGTGAGGACAGAACTGCATGCTTTCTAGCCCCTCAGGCTCATTTCCTCCCAAACCCAGAAGCATGGATTCTCTGCTTGGTTCTCATGCCTTTGATAGGTCAGGTTTCTTTTGCCTAATCTTGCTAGGGACCAGACTTTCATGTTACATTTTGCCATATTAAGTAAGAAATAAATGCTCTATCATTCATCCATCTACCCATCTGTCCATTTATCTTTAGTGAATAGAAACCAGGGGTGTGCTACAGCCAGTTCTAAAAGGCTTATGAGAGCTGATCCTTAGTGTGAGCATTTACACATTAAAAATCAGAAACCACCACAAATCACTTGATTTATGGTTTTATTGAATTTTAGTCTTGCAAAAAGTGTTAATGCAGATTAAACTTAAAAGTGTGCATATGTATGTGTGTTTTTGTGTGCATGTGTGCATACATTCCCCCCTTCTCCCTACAGAGCCCAATTGTTAAACATTTACCACTTCCTACCTGTACTGCTCTCTAAACATTGCTTGAACTCAGCAGTTCAGTAGAAGGCTGGGGGAATGAAATAATCAGCAGATTGGAGCTCAGGTACTTATAGGCTAGTAATAGTAACCATAATAGGAATTTATATAGCACTTTTCATTTTACAAAGTGATTTATATCCATTAATTCATTTGAGTCTCATAACACCCCTAGCAGTAACCCATTACTTCTCAAGACAGGCCATTCCACTTATGGACAGCTTATTGGTAGGAAATGTTTGTAACATTAAGCTAAAATATGTTCTCTTACAACTCCCAAGTATGGCAAAAATGCTTAATTTAGTGACTGTCTAAAGAAAAGTCTTATAACTATCTTTATTTTTCTTCTTTTTTGGAAAAATTATCTATTTTTAGTTTTCAGCATTCACTTCCAAAATATTTTGAGTTCCAAATTTTCTCCTTATCTCTCCTCTCCCTCTATCCCAAGATGACATGTAATTTGATATAGGCTCTACATATACATTTATATTAAACCTATTTTCACATTAGTCATGTTGTAAAGAAGAATTAGAACCAATGGGAGAAACCATGAGAAAGAAGAAATGTGATTGCCACATCCTTTCAAGGATTTTTTTCTCTTTCTTTGTATCCTCAGCACTTAGCATAGTGCCTGACACATGATGAGATGCAGGCTCTGGGAACCCCCTTGAACTCTGATTGAATCATCCCATTTGATGAGGCATTTGCATGAGGCCATAAGCCTTTCATTGTGGCTCTGTCCAAACTTTTGTTACTAGCTTGGCCCTCCATTGTCCAACTATTTCCCACCCTTGAGCCTATCAAAATATCTATACCCAAATCAACTGTTACCTGACTTCATTGACTCCTCCAGAAGACCCTCCCCAAACTCCTCCCCTAAACTACCCCTAGATTCCTCCCACAACCTTTCTGTATATAAGACCCCATCTTGTCCCCATGTGGTGTGAGAGCACAATAGAATTTTCTAGCACAGACTTACTCTGTGTCCAATACAAGTGAACTTTTAATAAACTTTGCTTTTCTTTGGCTGAGAGAAGATTTGAGTCAAAATCATTTGGCAGGACCTGGCATGTTGGTATTTTGGGGTCTCAAGCACCCCTAACCCTATATGATGATCCTCTTCAGTGAGTACTTACTAGCTGCCTATTGACTGATGGACAAGAACAATCATGTACATTTGACAATCTCAGAAGTAGAAGCAAAATAAAGGAGGGCTATACAGCATTGTTGGCATGGTGTAAGGATAGCCAGAGAACAGGATTATGAGGATTAGAAAGTGTAGAAATGTTGAAGTATCAACATTTAGAAGCTGATGGCTCCACTGAGGTTTGGTGGAATAACTTTCTGAAGGTGGAGTCTAAAGTATGGGAACATAATAGCAACGAAGACAGATGAATAGAAGTATGTGTATAGGAACAACAGCTGCATGACATGGTCATACATACACTCAGACAATTACTTGGGTGGAGGATAGATTGGAATGGGAGAGCTTTGAGATTTGAGGCCAATTAGGAAAGTATTGCAATTGTTCAGGTAGTGAGGGCCAAAATTTTTGAAAGTAACTGTGTGAGTAGAGATAACAGGGCATATATAAGAGGTTGTGGAGATAGAAATGAAAGATTTGGTGATTGATTGGATATGTGGAATAAGAGTGAGAAATTTAGAATGATGCCAGGGTTATAAAACTGAGTGGCTTGGAGGATGGTGACACCCTTGACAGGAAAAGGAAACAAGAAAAAGTTAGGGACTGGGGGAATAGATAATGATTTCTATTCTGGACTGTTGATTTTGGGATGCATATTTGAAATGTCCAATTGAAATTTGGAAATGAGATAAGTTCAGTAGTTAGACTAGTTTTGGATAAATAGATCTGGAAATCATTTACATAGAGATGATAATTGAATTCATGGGAGCTAATAAGATTACCTAGTGAGAGAATATAGAAAGAAAAAAAATAAAAGGGTCCAAGATTGAGCCTTGAGGGATATTCACATTTAGTGGATATGATTTAGAGAAGGAGTAACCAAACAAGAGGAGAATCAAGGTAGAACAGTATAATGAAAACCTAGAGAGGAGAGGTTGAATAAGGCCAAATGCTGAAGAGATGTTAGAAAATTGTGTTAAGGCCATTTGATTTGGTAATCCAGAGTTTATTAGTAACCAGAAAGACCAATTTCAGTTGAGTGATGAGGATGGAAGTCAGATTTGAAGAAATTTAAAAGAGAGTAGAAGGAGAGAGTTAACTGAGGAGGGGAGGATGGAAAAAGATATAGGACAGTAGGATTCAGTAACCTTTTTTCAATGATGGGGAGACTTGGGAATTTTTGTAGATACTGTGGAAAGGGCTAGTAGATAGAGAGGGAAAGAATAAAGATCAGAGGAGAGAGAGGGATAGAGGGAGAGAGAGAAAGAGAGAGAGAGAGAGAGAGAGAGAGAGAGAGAGAGAGAGAGAGAGAGAGAGAGAGAGAGAGAGAGAGAGAGAGAGAGAGAGAATATGAATATGTTGTGGAGGCAGTCTTCTGGAAAAAGATGTGAAGGGGTGGGATTGAGGGTATGTGCAGAGGAATTTACCTTGTTTGAGAAAGCTCAACTCTTCATCAAAGATTGTAGTAAAGGAGGAGATAGTAGTAGATGATGTTAGAAGGATGCAATGTTAAGAGAAGAGGAGAAAAGGGAGATCAAGGTAAATGGCATTGATTTTCTTGGTCAAACATGAGTCAAATCCTTAATTGAGAGGATATTGGTAGGGGATGGTGAAGGAAGAGAAACAATGGTTTGGGACAACTGCTGTGGTGAGTCAGATAGAGAATCAATTAGGATTGCCTGACTACCTTGAGGTCCCATATGAGATTAGATAACAAATTTGTAGGGGACTGAGCATGATTTCCTACAGCTCTGTTTAGCAACATGAGAGTAGAAGCAAAGGACTCAATTGGAGGCACTAATCTGGGGTTTTAGCTTGGCACGATGTGAGTGATGATGGAACAAGGGAACATAGAATTCAATACTGTAGAACAGTGTAGTATTGATATTATTCACTAAGGAATTGACATTGGAAAAGCAGGAGGGTAGATTCAGAGCAGGGGTTATGGCCTGGGAAGGTACTGTGGACTGGAGGAATGAGATGTCACAGTGAAGATGAAGAATAGGTCTAGAATTAGTAGAATACAAGAAGAGATAGAATGATAGGAAACTGTGAGCAGATAAAGACATTTCACACTTCCTGAACATGATAGTGGAACACTTGTGGCTAATGGCAGGATTAAGGGCATAACCATCATTTCGAGTACCTGAGAAGTATACTGTCTATTCCCTTTCTCATGTATGTGCTATTAACAAATATAGGTTAGTAAAAACTGTAACTAAGTATTATGCTAGATACCCTAGTGAAAAATGACCACTTCCCAGGGAAAACCCAGATAGCAGTATACAGATTCTTAGTACAATAGTGGGTAAGGAGAATGGACTAGGAATGATATGTGCCTCTTCCCCTTGCCTAGTCAAACAGTACAGCATCTAAGAGCTTTGTTATATCAGGAAATTAGACCAGGATAGGCAAACAGCACCTGTGCTACAAAAGGTGAAAGTCCTATGAGGATCATATCTTCTGGAAAAATGTGGATAGGAAGGAATGTTAGCATCATTCCAAAAAATGAAGTTAATTCAATCTGACACACATTCAGCCCCAAAGTGAGCTGAATAGAATCTCTTGCTTTACAATTTATGAACCCATCTGGTATAAGGGATTTTAAAATTTTAATTCAATGAGCATTGAGTGCATATCTGCAATGCTCAATGTATGTGCTAGGTTCTATAGGATACTCAAAGATGAAGAAGACATAGTCCTTATCCTCAAAAAACAAACAAACAAACAAAAAAGAACAAGACAAAACCCTTACAATCTTGCAATCAGGACAAAGGTACATATCCAAACAATAAAACACAAACCATGCTATGATAAATGACATAAGAATATTTGGGTACTTTAGAGGAGGGAGAAGTTGCAGTCGGTTGTGGTAATCAGGAAATGCATTAGGAAAGGGGTGGAATTGAAAATGGGTTTAGAGGAAGGGGCAATATGATATAGTGGCCAGGTCAGAGGACCTGGCTTCAAATGCTACATGTGTTACTATTACTTCTATGATCATATGTAAACTCTTCTCTTTGACAATTAAATGTCTACATAACTTCACTCCAAATTACCTTCTCAATCTTCTTACATATTACTTCCCTTCATGTCTAGTCAAGGTACCATTCTCATTGCTCCTGATACATCTTGCTCCCTCTTCTACCTACATGCCTTTGCACTGACTACTGTTGATGCTTGTAGTGCTGTGCATCTTCAACTCTGTGTTTCAGAATCTCTTGTTTCTTCCAAGGCTCAGCTCAATTACCCAATAAGCTCTTCCACAATTCCTCTAGTTGATAATGCATTCCCTTAAAATCAACTTGTATCTATTTGGTACCAACCAATCTATGAATGCACAAGTTGTCTCCCATGACTAGACTGCAAACTCCTTGAGGGCAAGGACTGTTTTCACTTTTGTCTTTGTATCTTCAGCACTTAGTATAGTGCCTGGCACATGGCTGGCAATTAAAAATATTTACTGATTTATTGCTTGATTAACCTTGGGCGAGCCCATTAACCTCTCTGTTTTTCAGTTTCCTAATCTGTAAGAACAGATTAATCTCAATGATTTCTAAGGTGATTCTAGCTTCAAACCTTTAATTTCAGCAAGCAGTGTGTAGGGAAGTAGATGAAGGATACTTGACAGGTGGAGTAAGGAGGGTATGGGGCATATTCAAATAACAAAGGGTACTTTGTTTGGCTAGAACTGTGGGGGCAGATAAGGGGAAAATGAGTTGGGCACAAACTGTGGCAAACTTTACATGCCAGAGAAGTTTAATTAGACAATGGGAAACCATTGAAGGATTTTGACAAGAAAAATAACATGATCACAGTCATGCTTATCTAAGATAAATTAGAATCTTTGGGTTGTAAAAAATTGGAACTGGGACTCCAATTTTCTCATCCTACAGATGAGAAAACTGAGGTCCAGGGAGATTTATAGAATTTGCAGACTTTTAAAAATGCTTTCTGTTGTGAAGAAGGAGTACTTCCAAATAACAGAAGTATAAGTAGAGGAGCTGGTCTTTGAAAGTTCAGGACCTAAACACAGAAAAGGAGGCAATAACATGGTATTAAACTAACTTTTCCAATTAGACTAGGGTCTGTAATTCTTCTATAAAGATGGAATGAGTTCCTTGAGTAAATTAGAGTGCAGTGCCATGAGTCAATGATTGACCATGTCCAAATATGGTCTTTATAAGATTGGATTTCTGACTTTGGTGCTTACTAGTATGACCTTAGACAAGTCACTTAATCTCTGTGTGCCTCAGTTTTACTTGGCTGTAAAATGAGTGTGTTGACATAGATGATCTTTAGTTTCCCTTCTAGTTTTAATTGATACTCTCAAGTAAAGTTTTCAAGATTTCAATTTATCAGAAAACTACCTTAAGAGGTAGCTCTAAAGGATAGAGTGCTAGACCTGGAGTCAGGTACATCTGAGTTCAAATTTTGCCTCAGACACTTTAGCTTGTGTGATCCCAGGCAAGTCACTTAATCTCTGTCACAGTGGGGAATTAATAATAGCATCTACCTCCCAGGGTTGTTGTGAGAATATAATATTTATTATGAGAATTATATTTTGAGAATTATGAGAATATAATATTTATAAAGTGCTCCACAAACCTTAAAACATTATGTAAATGATAATTATTGATAATAATAACTCTTATTATCCTATTTAGAGGAGACATTTCCTTGAGCTTGTCCAATTCCAAGGATGCACCCTATTTGGTGCCTGTGGCCTCCTACACACCATATATATATTATAGTAATTAGATAGATGGTGTTTTACCTGTTTCACATCTGAAAAGTAGATTAGAAACTGAAAGTAAGCCTGATAAAGACTCCCCTATCAGGAATTCACTTCCTTTTAGATAAAGGTCTCTTCTTGGAGGACAGATATATAGTTTTCCTCTAAGGATAGATACTCTGATTTGAAAGTGCTGTGACATTCTATTGATGAAGAAAGGTGAGTTCTGTGGGTCATTGTTGTTGCTGTAGTAGGTAGAAGAAAGAAGACTTGTTGTGAGTCACTGATGAGGATCATCAAGAGTTAAAAGATGGAACAGGAGGGAAGAATATGGTAACAATTTATAGGACCTACCCTCAAACAAGGTAACGTTTCACTTCTTTTATCCCAGTGCTCAGTTTCATTCCAAGGCTGCTGGGACCATAAATATTGGGAGAAGAAAGTACATTTGCAGTTATGAGACCAAGTAAATAAATGTCCCACTAAGAACCTGTTGTCTTTGAAATTGAACAAATTGAATTTCTTTCAAATAAATTCAACAAACCTTAATTGTTTATTGTATGTAAGGGTCTATGCTTGGCTCTGCATTTGAGATACAAAAATGAAAAACCATATAGCCCCTGCCCTCAAAGAGTTTACTAATCTAACAGTTTCTTTAAACAAACAAATCCTTTGCCTATCCTCTACTGCTTGGTCTTGATTAGTGATGATAAATTCCATGAAATCATTGTGTTATGAATTTTACTGGGGCCATATTGGGGCTGAAACCAATCACCATATTTTACACAAATATAACTTTGAATAGTGAGAATTTGAACACATGAGATCACCTTGAGGGATTCATTATTCAAACTAACCAAGACCTGGAGGAGCCTTAGAAACAACCTGAGGGGAGCAGGTGGGGCATTGGGATGCAGATTATGAAAGGCCAAAACAAAGCACATTTACAACATGCCCAATATTGAGACCTATTGAGTTCACAAGACTTTCAGTGTACTCCCTTATTCCTTGTGGTTGAAGGTCTAATTTCCATTAATCATTGAGTAGTCTTATAACAATGCATGATGCATTTCATTTTATCTTTTGGTCTTTCTTCACCTATGATGTGGGAGTGTAAAGTTCATCTAATAGGGATCTTGAAATCAATAGCTCTATAATTAGATTTGTGGAATTTTGGAGCTCCTTCCCTTCATGTGAATGTCTAAAATTTCTGTTATCTTCTTGACCCAGGAAGCTTTTTCTTGTGTCTAAAAAAAATCCTACTACCAATTCAAATGTAGTGCATGATGTCAATAGAAGTGGTGGGTGGGCGGAGAGTGAGACAATTTCATTGTCAGAAAGAAATCCAAACCTTTTTATGTTTGAAAAGAGTAGCAGCGTATTGTTCGAAGGGTACTGATTTTGGAAGCAGGACTGCTGGATTCAAAGTCAGCCTCTGACGTTTACTAGCTTGTGTGACCTTGAGTGAGTCATTTAAACTGCTTCAGCCTCAGTTTTCTCTTCAAAGATCAATATAATAATACTTTTACTTCTTACCTCATAGGGTTGTTATGAGGAAAGTTCTATGAAAGCCTTAAAGTTCTTTATAATTTTGATGGGATTAGACTTATGATTTGATGGTCTCCCAAAAAGGAATGCCATTTACTAATGCAACTCACTATCTTTGCAAACTCAGATTTTCTTGGGAACTGAGGTTAAGTAAGTTGCCAGGTTTCTCCTATCAGTATGGGATTTGAACTTAATTCTGCCTGATTTTGAGATTGTCTTTCTATCCACTACTCTACCCTGCCTTTTGCAATCTAAATATGTTATTATTATTAGGACCATAGAATCATATATTTAGAGTTGGGAAGAAACTTAGAAATTACCTGGTCCAACAGTGAAGTTAGCATCAACACTCCTGCAGTTTTATCCACATTAAACTATCTTAATTCTTCATGCTGTTATCAAATGACTCCTTTTCCTTCATTCTTTTATTTTCATCACCAAATAGGAAAAAAAATGTGAGCAAATGACAGTAATGTGCTTTGAAAAATATGATAGACCACAGAGATGTTTATTACTAATGAGAAATTGATGGATAAGATAAAGTACAATATATTTAATTCAGGCTATTCTTGACTAGCTATTGCCCGAAGGCATCTACTCACATGTCCAAAAGTTAGTCAGAATCCATGGCCAATAAAGTTCCTAGTTATAGAACTAACAAAGATTTCTCTCAACAGACTGGAAGTTAGAAGCATCTTCCTTGGAAAGAGGCATTTTGGACTGTGATCGTAGTTGATCTGTATATCCTTGTCTTGTCCTTTGTAGTAATGCATTTGAATGAGGAAGCTTTGGAAGGCTCTGATGCCCAGGCACCATTTAATTAGCCAAGAATTTGTAGGAGTTCAATATCCTGATGCTTTTGTTCAGTGGGTAGAGGCCTGTTGCACATATCCCTCTCTTCTGTGCCTCACATTTGTCTCCTGTTAACAGATGTCAGGGCTTTCCTTTTGGTCCACAGCTTCTCATTCTCATTGCTTAAAGTTTCTCAGAACCATTGCTCCTACTAGCTGGGCCTCCTTGTCAATTAGTTTTGCTTGTGGGAGAGGATATGTATGGGCTTTTCTCTTCTTTCATGTACTCTTTCTGGAAGCAAAGAACTCTCCTTCAGGCTTCTTAAAAAGGCTTTTCATTGCTAATCACCATGGGAGATAAATAATAGCTTAAAACAATAAACTGATTTGAGATGGTACTGCTTTTGCCCTGCAGGTTTATCATTCCTTTGGAGAAGAGGAAGAAGGGTCTTCAGAGTTATTTTTTCATTTAAGAAATAATGTCAGGGCCAGTTCTCATCAACTGTTGGCCCTAGCAAATTGGCCATCTCTGGCCATTTACCTAGTTCCTTCCCATTATCCCCAGAAAGACAGAGATAGATTAATGTGTATCCTACTCAGAAATTTCTGCTGTCCTTGACCCAAACAGAGAATACATACTTCACTGAAGCCAGTCCTAAATGCTATATTCTGAGGGATAACTCACAAGCTCACATAATGGGTCAGGAGAAAATGTGATTCCAAACACAGCAGGTGGGGAAATTCTTGATTCACTATATCCTACATGTAAGTCTTATCTAATAAACTACACAGAGTTCCTCTCTACAATAAATTGTCTCTGCTATTCTGAGATAAGTCACTCAACACCAGAGGGTTCTCTGACATTGGTTTTTTAAAGTCTAAGTCTAATTGCCTCCAATGGAAATAGTTGCCATTGAGAACATGCCTCACCTGTGCTACTTAAAAGATTATTCTCTATAGCTATATGCCTACATTCCCAATTTCTCTTGGCTTCTCTGTAGTGAATAGTTATACACTTTTCAATTTAACACATCTAATAAGCACATATTATGGTCAAGATATAGCTACAGGTGTTATGGATATAAAGAAAAAAAATAAGACTCATTGGTCACTCAAGAAAGCTGCTTTCTAATGGGGAAGGAAAATAATCAATCAATAAGTATTTATTAAACACCTATTATGTGCCAAGCACTTATTATGTGTTGCAAACAACACACAAACAGGGAAGTAAATATAAGAAAATACAATCTTGAGGAGGGAGAAGTCTCTTGGTATCATGCATAATAATAATTTTTCTAAATGATAACATTTGAAATATTTGAGCATTATGATTATGTTCACTCCTAGTCACCTCTATATTAGGATGAACATCATAAGTTCTTTTGCCTTATTATAGGAGAGTCTCTAGACTGCTCAAAGGACTAGTTTCCATTATCTAAATATTCTAAAGCCTGGAGACATTCTTCTCAAAATTTTGTGCTCCATAGTGAATGTAATACTCCAGACATCTTCTCATCAGCAATGAATATTGCAGACTATCATTCCCATGCTCTAGATACTACATTTAAAAATTGATTCAGCCTAAGATTTATTAACCTTTGTTTGGGGGGGGAATCATAATTTCAAATTTTAGACTCACATCTTTTAATAACTTGAACTATTATCTATCCACATAGACATCTGTCTCCCTCATCTTATATCTGTATAGCTGATTTTTAAACCTAAGTACAGAAATATATCCTTATTAAATTTCTTCTTATTTGATTCAGCCTATATTACAACCTGTCAAAATATATTTGGATCCCAACTCTGCCTTCCTATACATTAACTATTCCTCTCAGCTTTGCCTCACTAATATGTTAAATACACAATCTATGTCTTTATCTTTGTAATTGATACACAGAACAGGGAATTCTAAAACTATCAGTGATTTAGGTCCTAAGTTATTCAAAGCTGTCATAGAATCAAGTGGTATTATGGGGGTATCTTTGGTTCCTTATTTATTTGGTAATGCAGTGGAGATGGTGATGATAATAGGTTTCACCAAAGCACCAATGGGGAAGATTTTACTGAGGTATTCTAATTTCATCAGTGTGTGTCTCCTTCCACCAAACCGAATTACAAACCTTCTATAATTTAGTAGGTAGACTTTGAAAGTTCATATGCCACCAACTTGGTGGTGAGCCTTGCTGAATTTGTTTAGGCTAGTACATATATCCAACTAGATATACAGTCTATTATCTGGTCCACATTCAGTCTTTCTACCTTCTTAGGATTTGCCAAAGTTTCTCAACTGCTGTAAGTGTGTGAGTCCAAGATCATCCCTATGCCATGATGAGATATCAGAGTTGGATCTTAATAGGCATAGGCACTGGACCTATTAAATTACATTACATTACATCAATGCAATGTCATTGATATAGAAAGCTTCCAAGTGAGGAAATACCCTCCACCAATACAAGTCAGTATGTTCTCTTCGACTTACAGTTGTAGAGAGTTGCCTAGGACATTGAGAGGTTAAATCACTTGCCCAGGGTCACACAGGTTATGTGTAAGAGTTGGAACTTGAACCAAGGTATTTCTGACTTTGAAACATGATCTCTGTTGTCTCTAATAAAGAACTTTAATGAATAGAACTAAATAACTTAAAGATAAAATGATTGGTAGATATCCAGTTTGATCTGTTTCAGTTAAATGAAAAGTGGCTAATATTGTCTTATTAAAACTAACTTTGTAAATGACTTCATTTTTCATGTTGTTTATTAAGTTATTATTTGGTTTGGTTTGTAGTATTTACATGATTTATCACTCCCACTACCGCCCACACTACATGCCTCTTTTTAAAGAATTCTTCTAATATCCAGTATTTGTAGAAAATAGGATGGCTTCTCATAACACATTAAGTCTAGTGCCCTGAGGGGGGTAGAGCCAAGGTGGTGAAGTAAAAGAAAGTACTCACTTAAGCTCTCCCCCAAACCCCTCCAAATACCTGTAAAAATTATTCTAAACAAATTCTAGAGAAGCAGAAACCACAAAATGACAGAGTGAAGGAAATTTCCAGCCCAAGACAATCAGGAAAGTTGATAGGAAACGTCTGTTATACCCTTCTGAGAGAATAGCCCAGTCCAGTGTGGGCTGCACTGGCACAGAGAGGCCTCAGGGGAATGAATCACTCATAGCTGTGGTGGTTTCAAGACTTCTCAAACCACAAATGCCAAAGATAACTTAGAAGGTCAGTAGCAAAGGTCTGTCAAACCTGGGTGAGAGATGAGTGTAGTCTAGGCCTAGCCCCAGGGTGGAAGCAGCAGAGGCAGCAGTGGCTACTTCCAGAGCTCTCAACCCAGAGATTCTGGTAGGATAGAATTGCTAATCAGAGGGGGATTTGCAGGGATCACTTGCTTTGCCCTTGCTTGGATCTGGGTTCCAGTCCTGGGTCTAGGAGGAGGGCTAGCATGGCAGAGCTTGTGGCAGTGGTGGAGATGGAATCCTCTTTACAGTTCCAAGGAAGAAAAAAAGTGCTTGTGGTCACTCACACGCCAAAGCACAGTCCAGAAGAGGAATAAACACCTCTCCTTTGATCATACAAACTTGGAAGAACTGAAAAATTACAGGTCCCTAGAAATATCCCTGGAAAGAGCTGCACAAAAGCCCTGAAGCTTGGAACAGTACACCCTCCACACTGGAACCAAAGATCCACCTTAACAAAGAAATAAATAATAAATAATTGGCTAGGAAAATGAGCAAACAGCAGAAAAAATCAGACTATAGAGTCTTACTTTGGTGACAAAGAAGATCAAAGCACACAACCAGAAAAAGACAACAAAGTCAAAGACTCTACATCCAAAACATCCAAGAAAAATAGCAATTGGTCATAGGCCATGGAAGAGCTCAAGAATGATTTTGAAAATCAAGCAAGAGAAGTAGAGGAAAAATTGAGAATAGAAATGAGAGTGATGCAAGAAAATCAGGAGAAATGAGTCAACAAGTTGCTAAAGGAGAAACAGAAAATGTTGAAGAAAATAACACCTTAAAATATACACTGCCCCAAATGGCAAAAAGAGGTCCAAAAAGTCAATGAGGAAAAGATTGCTTTAAAAAGCAGAATTGGCCAAATGGAAAAGAAGGTCCATAAGCTCACTGAAGAAAATAATTCCTTAAAAATTAGAATGAAGCAAATGGAAGCTAATGAATATGAGAAATCAAGGAATTATAAAACAAAACCAAAATAATGAAAAAAAAATGGAAAACTATGTGAAATATCTCATTGGAAAAACAATTGACCTGGAAAATAGATTCAGGAGAGGTAAAATAAAAAATTGGACTATGTGAAAGACATGATAAAAAAAAGACCTTAGACATCAACTTTTAAGAAAGTATCAAGGAGGGGAGCAGAGTCAAGATGGAGGAGTAGAAGGAGGACCTCCAAGTGGCTCTGGCTTCCACCTTCCCCAATCAATGTAAAAAGGGGATTCTGAAAAAATTTGGAGCTGCAGAACCCACAAAATGACACAGAGAAGCTAACCTCCTGCTGAGGACAGCCCGGCAGGCTGGCAGTAATGGGAGCCAAGCCCAGGCCCACGTGAGCCGGAGGTTTTAGTCCCAGGGCAGATCTGATCAGGCGCTGGCCATAGGGACTCCAGATCAGCAGCAGCTGTGGTGATCCAGAATAATCAAGTAAAGGACAAAGTGAGAAGTCAGTGAAGTCTGTACTTTGGGACCCAGTGAGTTGAAGTGAGTGGCCTTTGCCCCTGGGGCGAGAAGATGCTGAGATGCCTGGCACAGCCAGCCAGTGCCAAGTGGTAGCTTCAGCTCCTGGCCTGCAGAGTGTAGGGAGACCAAGCAACCAGTCTGAGGGGTAATCGCTCTTGCTTTAACCTGCTTGGATCTGGATTGCAGTCTAAGGTGGAGGTCCTGGGGTGTGTGACCAGCTTGCCAGAGGGTGTGGAGGTCTCAGAGAGGGCACCCATCTAATACCTCTGGCAGCTGAGAAAATCCCAGCATTTGGGACAAAAGCTCCCCTGTCTGGTGGCAGAGTCCTACTGTGGCAAAAAGCCCATATTTCAAGTGACTGAAGGGCGACCTGACCAGGCAAAGGAAACAAAGCAGACAGAAGATTCCAACATTAGACTCCTATTTTGGGGACAAAAAGGAGCAAAGCATGGAACAGGAGGAAGACAGTGAAGTCAGAACACCTGCACCAAAAGCTTCAAAGGAAAATACGAGCTGGTGATAGGCCATAGAGGACCTTAAGAAGCAGATAAGAGAAGTGGAGGAAAAACTGGGAAGAGAAATGAGAACGATGTAAGAAAATTATGAAATGAGAGTCAACAGCCTGACTAAGGAAAATCATACCCTAAAAAATAGACTAACTCAAATGGCAAAAGAGGCTCAAAAAAGGCAATGAGGAGAATAATGCCTTAAAAAGCCGAATTTGCCCAATGGAAAAAAGAATCTTAAAAGCTCACTGAGGAGAATCATTGCTTCAGAATTAGAGTGGAGCAAATGGAAGCTAATGACTTTATGAGAAATCAAGATGCTGTTAAACAGATCCAAACAAATGAAGGAATAGAAGGCAATGTGAAATATCTCATGGGAAAAACTACTGATCTGGAAAATAGATCCAGGAGAGATAATTTAAAAATTAATGGACTACCTGAAAGACATGATCAAAGTAAGAAGCTAGAAATCATCCTCCAGGAGGTTCTCAAAGAAAACTGCCCTGATGTTTTAGAACCAGAGGGCAAAATAGAGATTGAAAGAATCCACTGATCACCTCCTGAAAAAGATCCCCAAAAGAAAACTCCTAGGAATATTCCAGCCAGGCTCCAGAATTCCCAGATTAAGGGGAAGAAGCAGCCAGGAAGAAACAATTTGAATATTGTGGAAACACAATCAGGATAACCCAGGATCTGGCAGCTTCTACACTGAGGGATCAAAGGGCTTGGAATATGATATTCTGGAGGGCAAAGGAGCTGGGATTAAAACCAAGAGTCACCTACCCAGCAAAACTGAGTATCATGTTTCAGGAGAAAATATGGTCATTCAATGGAATAGAGGACTTTCAAGCATTTAAACCAGAGTTGAATAGAAAATTTGACATTCAGATACAATAAGCAAGAAAAGCATAAGGAGGTAAACAGGGAAAAGAAATCATAAGGAACTTATTAAAGTTGAACTATTAACATTCCTACATGGAAAACAATAATTATAACTGATGAAACTTTTCTCAGTATGAAAATAGTTAAAGGGACTATATACATATACATATATATGAGGGTATATGGGCATATGAAAACATACGTGAATGTGTGTGTATATGTTTACAGGTATACATAGATAGAGGGCACAGGACCAATTTAATAGGAAGGGATGATACTTAAAAGGCGAAGTTAAGAGGTGAGAGAGGACTATAATGAGAGGAGATGGGGAGGGACAGAATGGGGTAAACTAACTCATATAGAAGAGGCAAGGGAAAATGGTTACAATGGAGGGGAAGGATAGGAAGGCAAAAGGGAATGGGTCAACCTTATTCTCATTGAATTTGGCTTGGGGAGGGAATGAAATACACACTAAATAGGCTATCTCACCCTACAGGAGAGTAGGAGGGAAGGGGATGAGAGGAGGGATGATGGAAGGGAGGGCAGGCTGGGGGGGAGGGAAGTTGGAAGCACCCACTTTTGAAAAGGGATGGGATCAAAGTAGAGAATAGAACAAGTGGGAGGTGGGATAGGAGGGAGGGAAATATAGTCAGTCTTTTACAATATATCTACTATGTTATTGTTTTGCATTAGCTACAGAAGTACAACCTATACTGAACTGCTTATCTTCCTAGTAAGGGTGGGTGACAAGGGAGGAAGGGAATGAATCTGGAAATCAAAGTTTTAAAATCAAATGTTAAAAAAATATATATACATACTATTATTAATACTTTTTTTGCATGTAATTGGGAAATAAGATGTACAGACACTGGGGCATAGAGATCCACCATGCCCTACTGGAAATATTGAAAGGGGTATGGGAGAAGATATGGGAGAGAGCAGATTGGAGGATGGGATATCCTGTGGGACTGCTAGTTTGGGGTGGTGGGTAAAGAGTAAAATGGGGAGAAAATTTGTAGCTCAATATCTGGCGGAAATGAAGGATATAAATCAGAAGTTATTAAAGCATTTGAAAAATGAAAAAAAGAGAAAGTATCAAGGAAAACTGCCCTGATATTCTAGAACCAGAGGAAGAAATAGATATTGGAAGAATCCACTAATTGCCTCCCAAAAGGAAAACTCCTAGGAATATTATAGCCAAGTTCCAGACTTCCTAAGTCTAGGAGAAAATATTGTAAGCAGCCAGAAAGAAACAATTCAAGTATGGAAACACAATCAGGATAACATAAGATTTAGCAGCTTTTATATTAAGGGATCAGCAGGCTTGGAATATGACATTCTAAAGGTCAAAGGAGCTAGCATTTTAAAACCAAGAATCACCTACACAGAAAAAAATGAGTATAACATTTCAGGGGGAAAAATGGGCATTCATTAGCAATAGAGGACTTTCAATAATTCTTGATGAAAAGCCCAGAGCTGAATAGAAAATTTGACTTCCAAATACAAGAATAAAGAGAAGCATGAAAAGTTAAACAATAAAGAGAAATCATAAGCTACTTATTAAAGGACAGGATATTTGTAACTCATGAGACCTTTCTCTATATTAAGGTAGTTGGAAGGAATACACACACATGTAATATATATGTGTGTGTGTATACACATATACTATATACACATATGTATGGAGATGCATGCATATATGGACAGAGGACTATATATGTGTACAGGACATACATACACATATGGACAGAGGGCACAGGGTGAATCAATTATGAATGAATGATATCTAAAAAATAAAATTTAGTGGTGAGAGAGGAATGTACTGGGAGAATGAGAAAGGGAGGTGGTAGAATGGGGTAAATTATATCACATAGAAGAAGTAAGAATACTAGCCTTGAGTAAGTCCACATTTCTTCCTTCAGTGACACACAGGAAAGCATTGCATTGGGGCACTCAACATTGTCAGCATAAAACTAAAGGGTATTTAGAAATTGTCTACTCCATCTACTTGATGAATAACAATTTTGCCAAGGGTGGCACTGCCCATAGTGACTTGGATGATGAACAAGAAGAGGAGAAGCAGTCATCTCTGAGAATTCAACTGCCCTTTGGAGTAAAGAGATTGACTCAGTAGAAACTATTCTTCTTTGAAAAGCTATTACATATTAAAGGTAGAAAAAAAGTGAAACAGAACATAGGATCAAGAATTGGAAGTGTTTAGAAATCATGTATTCACAAACCTCTTTTCTTTCCTTCCTTCCTTCCTTCCTTCCTTCCTTCCTTCCTTCCTTCCTTCCTTCCTTCCTTCCTTCCTTCCTTCCTTCCTTCCTTCCTTCTTTTTCTTTTCCTCTTCATTAATTTATTTATTCATGCCTTCATTTATTTTTATGCTCTTATATTGATATTTTTGGATTGAAAAAAATACCAAGTATGTTTTCATAAATTCTCTTCCTATTTGGATAGACCCTTCCCTTATAACTAAGACAAAGTTATAAAAAACCATCATATAAAACAGCAGGGCAACTATTGCCTGCCATCTCTTTCCTGAGAAGAAAGAACTATGTTTCATCCTGATCTCTCCAGAGCCCTAATTAGTCATTGCATTTAATTTACTAATGGGATTTTCCTGAAACCAAAATTGATTCTTGCACTTCAATTCCCCCCACCTCCACACTCAGTAAACTCCAGAGCATTTATTAAATGCTTACAATGTGTTAGACCTGTCTTAATCTTGGTTCTGGGTAGGTAATAGCTTGCCTATTAGTATCCAGGATTTATAATGCTAGATTAGAAACATTTTGATTGAAGGAACATTGTTTTATATACCTTTCCCTCCCAATCACATTGTATCTATTCTGTATCTAGTTTATTTATCCCTAACTATGCATGTGTTTCCTCTCCCAGTTCAACATAAACTACATGAGAACAGGGATTATTTTGGCTTTTTTATATCCCCATTACCTAATGCAGTGCCTAACACACAGTAAACTTTTAATAAAGTTTATTAACTTATAGGTATTAAAAAATTTAATAATGGTGATATGCTAGATGAAATAGTTAAACAGTCATGAGACAGATTCTAGTAATCTCTGTGTCACTGTCTATATTCATCACCAGGAAAGATTGCTTGACTTTGTTGGCACTCAATTACCCCATTAGTAAGATAAAAAAATCACAGAATTTGAGATTTAGGGTACCTCATTGATCATTTAATTCAAAACTATTCCCAAAAGATTCTCTTGACAATTCACTGGACAAGTAACCATACAAATTTAGCAGGAAATAAAGTTGAAGTCATCACCTCCCAAGGCATTTGATTCCACTTTGGGATTATTTTAATTGTTCATAATTTTTTCATTTCATCAAGCCTAAATTTGTCTCTGCAGCTTCAACCCATTGTTCTTATGTCCAGGGTCAAACAGAACGGCTAGTATTCCTTCACACCAAAAAATTTTAAGTATTTTAAGACAACTAGCATGCTATCATATCTTCCCTTAGCCTTCTCTTCTCTGCGCTAAACATTCCCAATTCTTTGAAAAAAGCATCCACATATTGTGGATCCTTTGCCATTTTGGTTGTCTTCTTTTGAATATCAGCTTATTAGTGTTCTACCTAAAGAATGTTACTTGGAACTGAACGTAATAGCAGCACTGCAGATGTAGTCTGTCCATGGCAAAAGAAGGGAGGAAGGAGAAGAGAATAAGCATTTATATAGTGCATACTGTTTGCCAGGCACTATGCTAAACACTTTACAAATATGAACGTAGCTGATCCTCACAAATTAGGTGCTATTATTATCCTCATTTTGTAGTTGATGGAATTGAGGCAAATGGAGGGTAAGTGAATCACCCCGGATCACACAGCTAATAAGTATCTGATGTTGGATTTGACCTCAGGTCTTTTCTTCTGACTTCCGTCCCAGTTCTCTATCCACCATGCCACCAGCTTTATCCAAGAGTGATATACAAGAGGGATGTATGGCAAGAGTTTTCTTCATTGGGATTTTGATTCCATTTGTGTTGGGTGAGGAACCTCTCTCTATCAATGCATATCTAATAAAATTGCCATACCTCTATAAGGTAGAGTCTTTGAGAGTTACCCAGATCTATCTATCTATCTATCTATCTATCTATCTATCTATCTATCTATCTATCTATCTATCTATCTATCTATCTATCTATCTATCTATCTATCTATCATCTATCTCTCTCTCTCTCTCTCTCTGTCTGTCTGTCTGTCTGTCTGTCTATCTATCTATCATCTATCTATCTATAGAGATATTAAGTGATTGATCTATAGCCACAAAGTTAATATGTGTCAGTTGTAGGACTTGAACCCATATCTCTCTGATTCTAAATTCAGCTAATTTTCCACTATGCCATGCTGCCTCTTGATCACCCAAGATCACATTAACTTTTGGGGCTGCCACATATTATACTGTTGTCTCAGTCTGAGTTTGAGTGATATAGATCAGAGATGTCAAATATGGCAACTCTTGAGAGTAGGCCAAGCCAGATTAAAATCCAATTAGGAGATAAGTAACAAAAGAAATAAAAATGCAATAGAACATATGTAATAGTAAAATGTTGTTTTCTAAT
This sequence comes from Petaurus breviceps papuanus, assembly GCF_028583685.1. Taxonomy (NCBI): domain Eukaryota; kingdom Metazoa; phylum Chordata; class Mammalia; order Diprotodontia; family Petauridae; genus Petaurus; species Petaurus breviceps. Next base: position 10,773,715 of record NW_027187330.1, read on the forward strand.
TCAATATGCAGCCCATTGAAATCCTTATGGTTTAGTGACCCCTTTTTCTATTTGGGTTTGACACCACTGATGCAGACTAACTTCAGGGCCCTTCCTGCTGTAGTACAATCCTATGTTTCAATGTAATAATAATGATGACAGTAATAATATCTGATATTTAAATAATGCTTTTAAGGTTTACAATTCATTTAACATATATTATTTCATATGATCTTCATAATTACCCTGTGAAGTAGGTATTATTATTGCTACTTTGTAGATGTAGAAACTGAGGTTTAGAGACATTAAGTGATTTGCCAATGGTCACTCAGCTGGTATATATTGGAGGTGGGATTTGAACACTAGTAATCTAGACTCCAAGTTTTGCACTTTGGGTATTAACTGGTGGTATAAATAATTATTATAGGGGCTCAGAAAATAACCTTTTGGTTTTACTCTTTATTTCTTAAACCTTAAAAATTTTTTAATTAAAAAAGATTTTTTAATTAAATAGTCTTACTGGGAAGGCTAAATGTTTGGAGGATCTCTTGGACTGACATACATTTCCATTTCTGGGTTGGCAAGGCATGCCCCTACCTGACACCTCATTCTTCTTTTGACAGTTACTTCCATGAATGTTTGCAAATTTCCACCTTCAACCTCATAAGAACTGTGCACACCTGAGCAGAATTCTGGCAAAACGTGGTAAATATTCACATTTTTACTTGAGTGCTATTAGGAGGATGTGCCAGGTTTATAGTGTGTCCACATTTATGATCTAGTCACTGGACTTTTAGGGCTTTATAGCCCTGATTAAATATTCCATTCAGATGGAACTTGGCAAAGCTACTTGGCTTTTGTTTTTTAATTGATGTCATTTTTTTATCACTTTACGAAAAATATGAGTTACAAGTTTTATAAGGCTCTTTTGTATGGATATAATTCACAAATGGTTCAGCATAACCAAGGCTCTGGTGACCCAGATGTCAGTTTTTATAGAAATTAAAACCTAATGCTTTAAGGATAAACCTACAAAGTATGAGTCAGTGGCTAAGAAGTAGGGGCATTTTGAGCAGTCCATTTTCTTTTATGGAAATACAATTTTTCAGGCAATTACTCTTAAGAAGGGCCCTCATCTTCTATAGGCTCAGCTAAAGAAAACCCACATGTATTTCAAGGCACTCACTTTTTAGAAAGAATTTCAGTGTTAAGTTTCCAGAATTGTCCTTAAGATTTGTAGCACTTGTTAGTAAGCAAACTTGGATCTGCCTGGGCTGACTTTCATTTTAGGATTGACAATATTAAATACAGTATATTAGTATTAGAAATACTATTGGGCATGATGAACTTTTCTTTGAAGCCCTAAATTTTTTTGTCTCTCAAGCCATTTAGATTATGATGGGGATGTGGAGGAAGATTTAAATAAAGTTAATGTATTTTTTTCTATATAATAGGATCTGGTTTAGCTAGTGCCTGGATCTAAGGATAATCATGGAGTGACTCTCCACTAATGGACCAGTGGAGTATAGGAACACTGCCTTTCTCCCTCCCCGCCCCCTCTTTCCCAGTAAAAAGAATGAAACTTCTAAGTCTTTTGTGCTTCTCTGTTTATAGGATTTTATTTATGTGGATATTCCCCCAGAAGTACAAATTACAAATCATATATGCCTCCTATCTAGTGTGTTTTTCTCTATCTCCTCCCATAAATCAATCCTGCATAGAGCACTGGTCCAACACCCTTCCTTGAAGTCTTTTATCATTCTGTGACAGGGGCAGGAGTAACTCTGTTCTTCTTGTACCTTTCATTATTGTTACATTATTAGCCCACCTCCTTTTCTCATCATGTATTTTGTATATTTTATAAGCATAAGATTTCATTTCTACTTAGGCCTACCATAAATCATATTCCTCTATGGACCACTTCCAATTTTGATTCTTTCAAGACTATAGTGTACCATTAATCATAATCATATGGCATCACCAAAAGTATATATATATACATATATATGTATGCACATATATACATATATGTATATATATGTATATAAATAGATACATAAATGCATACATACATGCAGGGAACAGCTTGGGATCTTTGAAAATACCACACAACTTTCTAAATGGAGGTTTCTAAACCTCTTATCTTCCTCCTGTTCAATTCTTGATCTAATTCATTTCTGCTCAAGATATAGTCACTGATGAACTAACTGAATGAGCTGACCACCAAACTGCAAGCTGAACAATTACCTTCCTCATTCTTTACTTTCCCTTTTGGACTGTTAGATTTCTGTCCTTTTATTGGCTCCAGATTTAATTGAAGAATTATGAAGTTTGAATCAATCAGTATTATGTCATTGGCAAAAGGGGTTCTGGAGCACCTTACCATCTATAGGGAGTTCCTTTTCCACTTTACTCAGTAGAGGACACCTTCCACATTCATGGTGAACACTTGTGTTGAACATTCTTTTTGTTTTGTTCACTGATATTGATATGGTCATTGAAGTCCTCCTTTTGCTACTCACATAGTGTAGAGTTGATGTAGGCTTATTTCATGTCAACATCTCACAAGTTCTGTCAGGTTTTCTCAATTGTGAAAGCTTTGGAAGCATAAGTCCAATGATAAATTATGTCTATTGACTGAGGACCTACTCAACTAAATTCAGAGTTTTTCACCAGGATGGCCAAAAGATAGTATGGTTTTCAATCTGAACAACTTTTAAAAACTACCTATCAAATCACTTATGAGTCATGAGCAGTGTGAGAAGGTATATACATACCCATGAAATCCTTGAGGTATTGAAGTATTCATATGAATATTTATTGGATAACTAAATAAAATTGTCCCTGGTGTTGCATTTTTTGCATTTTTGCAAAAGATTTTTGTATATTTCAAGATATTTATAGGAGATACCTTGTTGGGGGATATGTTTTATGTCTGCATGTTGTTCTACTGAAAAAAAGGCTTTTAAAAATAATCAATAAATGAAAAACATAATGGAATTTTCTATTCTCTGCACTTTTCAGTAAATTGTGTCTGTGAATATGGTCTGCTATAGAAAATGAATGCATATGATTTTTTTTCTTCATCAAGTACATCCTTTATATGTTTACTGGCAGTTGAAAAATCGTACAGTAAGTCAAGTAAGGGTTAGAAGGGTTAGAAGAAGAGAAAGAGTTGACTACTTCCTGCTGAGAGACACTGAGGAAGCTATTTGCCAACCTGATAACAATTATTAAAAAAAAGTATTTTCTCCATTGGACATGCATCCAAAATAAGACAATGAACTTCTCAAGACTTAACAAAATATATGGCTACTATTCACTTTTTCATGAAGGCATAAATGATGCTCTAAGAAGGAATAAAGAATAAAGAAAGTATTATCAAAGATTAAATGGTCTTATATGAGAAATTGAAGACATAGTGACATGGTGGTATTTTCATTGCTGTTTCCTATCTAAGGTGAGGGATACAAGTAGAAAAACCAGGTCTCATAAATGAATAGTTCTTTAGGAAGAAGATACTTAAAATGGGATTTTAATTTTGTACTGTGGCTTAAAATATAGAAATGGCAGTCTCCTAGTCAGAGATGGAGAATACCTAACAAGGCTTGGTAAGACTGTTTGCCTGGCATTTTGAAAATTTCTTTTTTTTTTGGCAGTTTGATATCATTTATACATGTTCTATCATGTAAAAAAAATTCCATATTCACAGTGTGAAAGAAGAAACAGATCAAAAGAGGAAAAAAACACAAGAAAGAATAATGTAAGTGAAAAAATATGCATTGATGTGCATGCAAAGTCAATCAATTCTTTTTCTGGATATGGATAGCATTTTCCTTTATTAGTCCTTTGTATTTCTCTTAGATCACTCTGCTGCTGAGAAGAGCTGAGTCATTCATAGTTGATCATCACACAATGTTGCTGATTTTGTGTATGATGTTTTTCCTGGTTCTGCTCATTTCATTTTGCATCAGTTCATACAATTCTTTCCAGGTTTTTACTGAAATCTGCCTCTTCATCATTTCTTATTGCACAACAGTATTCCATTACATTCATATACCATAGCTTGTTCAGCCATTCCCCAGTTGATGGTCATCCTCTTAGTTTCCAATATTTTTACCACCACAAAAAGGATTGCTATAAATATTTTTATATTTGTAGGTCTTTTTCCCCTTTTTTATGATCTCTTTGGGATACACACCTAATAGTGGTATTGCTGGGTCAAAGGATATGCACAGTTTGGTTGCTGTTTGGGCATAGCTCCAAATTGCTCTCCAGAATAGTTGGATCAGTTTACAATTCCAGCAACAATGAATTAATGTCCCAATTTTCTCACATCCTCTCCAATATTTGTCATTTTCCTTTTTGGTGATTTTAGCTTATCTGGTAGATATGAGGTGATACTTTAGAGTTGTTTTAATTTGCCTTTCTCTAATCATAATTGATTTAGAGCAATTCTTCATAAACCTATAGATAGCTTTAATTTCTTCATCTGAAAAAATGTCTGTTCATATCCTTTGATCATTTATCAAATGCAGAATCGCTTGTATTCTTGTAAATTTGACTCTGTTCTCTATATATTTGATAAATTAGTCCTTTATCAGAGACACTTGCTGTAAAGATAGTTTTCAAGCTTTCTGCTTTCCTTCTAATCTTGTTTGTATTGTTTTGTTTTTAAAGCAATTGGGGTTAAGTAACTTGCTCAAGGTTACATGGCCAGTTGTTTCTGGGTGTGGTGCTAAGTATCTGAGCCCGGAATTGATCCCCCAGGTCATCTTGACACTGGGGCCAGTGCTCTTACTTGCTGAGCCACCTGGCCGCCCCTGTATTCGTTTTTTTTGTACAAAAGATTTTTAATTTAATATAATCAAAATAATGTATTTTACATTTTGTAATATTCTCTATTCTTGTTTGGTCATGAATTCTTCCCCTCCCCATAGATCTGACAGATAGCCTATTCCTTGCTCTTTTAATTTGCTTATGGTGTCACCCTTTATGCCTAAATCATGACAAAGGTCTATCATATCTAACTTTTCTAATATTCTATTTACCTCTTTGTTTTCTTTCTTGTTTATTTTTTGGTTGGATTTATCAATTTCTGAGAAGGGACAGTTGAGGTGCCCCACTAGTATAGTTTTGCTGTCTATTTCTTCCTTTAACTTCTCCTTTAAGGCGTTGGGTGCTATACCACTTGGTGCATACATATTTAGTTTTGATAATGCTTCATTATCTATGGTACCTTTTAGCAAGATGCAGTTTCCTTTTTTCTCTATTTTAATTAGGTCTCCTTTTGCTTTTATTTTGTCTGAGATCAGGATTGCTGCCCCTGCCTTTTTTTTACTTCAGCTGAAGCATAATGGATTCTGCCCTGGCTCCTTACCTTTACTCGGTGTGTTTCTCTCTGCTTCAAGTATGTTTTTTCATAAACAACATATTGTAGGAGTAGGGTTTTTGATCCACTCTGCTTTATTCACTTCCATTTTATTGGAGAGTTTCTCCTGTTCACATTCACAGTTATGATGACTACTTGTATATTTCCTCTGTCTTATGCTTCCTCCTATTTGTCTGCTTTCTCCTGTCACTCTTTCCCTCTTCACCAGCGTTTTGCTTCTGTCAACCACTTCTCCTGATCTGCCTTCCCATCTGTCAGTCGTTCCCTGCTCCAACCTTTACTTGATCTTCTTCCCTCCTTCCCTGTTAGGTAAGATAGATTTCTATATTCAACTGATTGGATATATTATTTCCTCTTTGAGTCAATATTGATGTGAATAATGTTTAAAGGAAGCTTGTAGTTCACACTCCCATCTCTCCTTCCATTGTAATAGGTCTTTGTTGGCTCTTCATATGAAACAATTTATCCCATTCTACCTCTCCCTTATCTGTACCTATTGTGCTCCTCTTTCTCACCCCTTAAGTTTTTTTGTCATTGCCTCAAATTCACTTTATACCCATACCCTTTGTCTGTCTGTCTGTCATCTGTCTGTCTGTCTGTCTGTCTATCTATCTATCCATTTATCCTTTCAAAATGAACTACTAGTAATACAATTTTTAAGAATTAAAAATATCATCTTCCCATGTAGGGACAGTTAAGCTCTTTTGAATCCCTTATGTTTTCTTTGCCATTTTTCCCTGTGTATGCTTTTGTGTCTTGATATTGGAGGTCAAATTTTTGGTTTAGTTCTGTTCTTCTTTTTATGAAAGCCTGAAATCCTTCTATTTCATTTATTGACTATTTTTTCCCTTGATGTATTATCCTTAATTTTGCTGGGTGTAAGTGATTTTCGATTATAGTCCTAGCTTCTTGTTATGGGAATGGGAATTTAAGATCTTCCCTGCCCCTAAGCCCTTTGATAGCCTTAAGTGCACCTGGAGCCTGTGGCTGGAGACTTGGTTTTTGTGAATGCTTTTGGATTGGGCATGGGTCAAGAGGGTTGTTAACAATTCTCTGAGCCAGGGGAAGGCTATATAAACCCTGATGTGAGCCTTTGTTTTGGGGCTTACTTTGAGAAGTGTTGTGTGATTTGACCAGATGAGACTCTGGGTAGCCATTGAGCCCCCCGACTTTGCAAACCCAGATGTTGGTGCTTCCACCTCTGGTAACTTGGACTAGGTATGCATGTAATGGTGAGACAGTTGGAGGCCTGTCTGCTTAAATGTTTCTCTGTCTTCTTGTAACTTCTACTTGTAACCTGTCTGTATACTCTAAAGTTCAGGGTGCTGACTTTTTCCCCTGAGCTAGGTAAATGCTATGTTTGATTGATTAAAGCAAGATTGTTAACCCATTTTGAGTTGTTTTCCTTTAGAAAAGTAGATCAAAGAACCTGTGTTGGCAGCCACCCAGGGTATGCTGGGGTGCTTGCTGCTACACTCTTTTGTCTTCTGGGATATCATGTTACATGCAGCTTCCAAGTCCTATGTAATCCTGATTGTGACTCCTTGCTATTCGAATTGTTTTTTTTTTTTTCTGACTGCTTACATTATTTTTTATGTGACATGATAGTTCTGAAATTTGGCTATAATGTTTCTTGGAGTTTTAAATTTTGAATCTCTTTCCCAAAGTGATCAGTTGATTCTTTCCTCCTAATTTTATTTTTTAGATATCATCCCTTCCTATTCAACTGATCCTGTGCCCTCTGTCTATGTATACATGTACACACATATACACACACTCACATATGCATTTATATACACATACACCCGCATATACATACATATGTACACACACACACACACACACACACACACACACACACACATATATATATATATATATATTCCCTTCAACTATCCTCATACTGAGAAAAATCTCATGAGTTACAATTATTGTTTTTCCATGTAGGCATGTAACTAGTTCAGCTTTAATGACTTCCTTATGATTTCTTTTTCCTTTCTCATGCTTCTCTTGCTTCTTGTATTTGAAAGGTCAAATTTTCTGTTCAGCTCTGGTTTTTTTTCATCAAGAATATTTGAAAGTCCTCTATTTCATTGAATGACCATATTTTCCCCTGAAGCATTATACTCAGTTTTAATGGGTAGGTGATTCTTGCTTTTAATCCTAGTTCCTTTGACCTCTGGAATATCATATTTCAAGCCCTTCAATCCCTTAATGTAGAAGCTGCTATACCTTGTGTTTCCTGATTGTGTTCCATTATACTCGAATTGTTTTCTTCCTAAGATATTTTCTCCTTGACCAGGGAACTCTGGAATTTGGCTATGACATTCCTAGTAGTTTTCTTTTTGACATCTTTTTCAAGGGGTGAGCAGTGAATTCTTTCAATTTTTATTTTGCCCTCTGGTTCTAGAATATCAGGGCAATTTTCTTTGAGAATTTCTTGAAGGATGATTTCTAGGTTCTTTTTTTGATCAAGGCTTTCAGGTAGTCCAATAATTTTTAAATTATCTCTCCTAGATCTATTTTCTAGGTCAGTGGTTTTCCAATGAGATATTTTCACATTGCCTCCTATTTTTTCATTTGTTTGGATCTATTTTATAGTATCTTAATTTCTTATAAAGTCATTAGCTTTCATTTGCTCCAGTATAATTTTGAAGGAATTATTCTCTTCAGTAAGTTTTGGAAATTCCTTTTCCATTTGGGCAATTCTATTTTTAAGGCATTCTTCTCCCCATTGTCTTTTTTGGGCCCCTTTTGCCATTTTAATTAGTCTATTTTTTAAGGTTTTTTTTTTCTTCAGTAATTTTTGGGGTCTCCTTTAGCATGCTGTTGACTCGCTTTTCATGATTTTCTTTCATCATTCTCTCTTTTTTTAAGCAATTGGTGTTAAGTAACTGTAATGTAATACCAAGCAAAGGCAACTTCCCAGGTTCAAAATACCAGCATAGGTGCTCTCTATTTTATTCAGTGACAAACCAAGGACAGAGAAGATCAAAACATGACATCATTCAAAATACAGCATTTACTAAGTGTGATTAAATAATCTCCAAGTACTACCCCACCCCAGGACCTTCCAATCAATTACAAAGTCTCTGTTCTAAATACTTCTCCACCCCTAGGCTATACCTTAATTAAGTCCACCACAAAGCCCCTCTTCTCAAATGGAGATTAGTTTCCAAACATAGGTGAAGTACCTTCATTTGTCAATCACAGAGCACAATAAGGTCAAAAGTTCCCCACCCCTGGATCACAATTGAATCTACCCCAGAGTTACATCAAGTTTAAACACAGCACTTAATACCCAAATGGAGGTCTTTTCTTCATCTTGACACGAGGCAAGTTCTCAGCAATCTTAGTTCCTGGGGAGACAAGGCTTAGCAAGGCCATAAGATACATTGCCAGTCCCTTCATGAATTTATCCTCTGTCTGTAGAACAGTCCTAGAACCCCTGAACACATTAGCAAAGCCCTCTCCCAGGATTTCTGTAAACATACAACAAGAAAATCCTTCTTCAGGGCTTCTGAACCAACAGAAAGGCTCCCAGACCCCTGCAACAACAGCACTGTCCCTCACCAGTGGACAGTATTCACTCTGTCTGCAGGACAGTCTCCAGACCCCTGCAACAACAGTACTGTCCCTCACCAGTGGACAGTATTGACTCTCTGTCTGCAGGACAGTCTCAGGGCTTCTTAGCGAACAGCCAGGTTCCAGGACTTCTTCAACAAAAGGACAGTCTTTCACCAGTGGACAAATCTGGCAAAATAACATCAAAACAGACAGACAAAGTACCAGCAAAACAGCCATGTCTCAAAAAGACAGACAAAGTACCAGCAAAACAGCTAAGTATCTGAGCCTGGATTCGATCCCCAGGTCATTCTGACACTGGGGCCAGTGCTCTTACTTGCTGAGCCACCTGGCCACTGCTTCTTGCATTATTCTCATTTCTCTTCCCAATTTTTCCTCCACTTCTCTTACTTGATTTTCAAAATCCTTCTTGAGTTCCTCCATGGCCTGTAAGCAGTTCATATTTTTCTTGGAAGCTTTTGATGCAGGAGTTTTGCCTTTGTTGACTTCTTCTGGTTCCATGTTTTGATCATTTTTGTCCCCAAAAAAGGATTCTATGGTCTGATTGTGCTTACTCATCTTGCCAGCCAATTACTTGACTTTTGAGCTCTTTATCACAGTGGAACTCTGCTTCCAGAGTGGAGAGAGCTATGTCCCAAATCACTGGGGTTTTTTCAAATGTTGTCAGAGGTCTGAGGATGGTGCCCTCTCTACAGCCACCACAAGCTCTGGAACACTGGCCACACAGCCCAGGATTGCTGCCCAAGACTGTGACCCAGATCCAAGCAGGTCAAAGCAAGAGCAATTACCTTCTGAATGGTTGCTTGGTTCCCATACAATCTGCAGGCCAGGAGCTCTGGAGGCAGCCATGCAATAGCAGCTGCAGCTGCAGTGCCTCTGCCACCTCTTGCCCCAGGGGTAGGGGCCAGACTGTGCTCTTCCTTCACCCAGTTCCAACAGAGTTCCCCACTGACCTCTTACTTTCTCTTTGGTGTTTATGGGTTGAGAAGTTTGGAAACTGCCACAGCTGCTGTTGATTCACTTTCCTGAAGTTTGTTCTGGCTGGTCTATGCCACTGCTCAGGGCCACCCCAGGTCTGGGACTGTGCGACTCCCAGCTTGGGGCAATAGACCCTTCCTGTTGGCCTGCAACGCTGCCTTCAGTGGGAGATTTGTTTCTCTCTGTCACTTTGTGGGTTCTGTAGCTCTAAAATTTGTTTAGAGTCATTTTTTACAGGTATTGGAGGTGGTTGGAGCAGGAACTCAGACAATTTCCTGCTTTTACTCTGCCATCTTGGCTCTGCCCCTCCAGTTGATTCTTTCAATGCCTGTTTTGCTCTCTTATTCTAGGACATCAGGGCAATCTCCCTTGAAAATTTCTTGAACAATGCTGTCCAGATCCTCCTTTTGATTATGAGTTTCAGATAGTCCAATGATTCTGGTATGGTCTCTACTAGATCTATTTTCTAGGTTAGTTGTTTTTCCCATGAGGTATTTTATATTTTCTTCCATTTATTCATTCTTAAAAATTTTATCCTTTTTTTTAATTTTTAAGATTTTTGTCCAAAAGCTTTTCTGCATCTATGGTGATAATCATATAGTTTCTGTTAGTTTTGTTGTTTATATGGTCAATTATACTGATAGTTTTCCTAATATTGAATCAGCCCTGCATTCCTTATATAAATCCTACCTTGTCATAGAGTATTATTCTCATGATAAGTTGCTGTAATCTTTTTACTAATATTTTATTTAAATTTTGCGATTAAAATTATTAGAAATTGATCTTTAATTTTCTTTTTTTTTTCTCTCTTCCAAGTTTAGGTATCAGTACCATATTTGTATCAGAAAAATAATTTAGTAGGACCCCTTCATCACCTATCTTCCCAGTTAGTCTATATATTATTGGGATTAATTGTTTGATAGGATTCATTTGTAAATTGATCTGACATTGGTGATTTTTTCCTAGGGAGTTCATTGATAATTTGTTCCATTTAATTTTCAGAGATGAAGTTATTTAAGTATTTTATTTTCCTCTTTTGTTAATCTGAGAAATTTATATTTTTTTTAAAATATCCATCCACGTTACTGAGATTGTCAAATTTATTGGCATATAGTTGGGCACAATAGTTCCTAATTATTGTTTTAATTTCCATTTCATTGGTGGTGAATTCACCCTTTTCATTTTTGATACTGGTAATTTGGTTTTCTTTCTTCTTTTTTAGTCAAATTAACTAAAGGTTAACTATTTTATTGTTCTTTTTTTAAATATAAAACCAGCTCAGTTTTATTTACTAGTTCAATAGTTTTCTTAATTTCAATTTTGTTAATCTCTCCTTTGGTTTTCAGTAGTCCTAATTTGATATTTAATTAAGTATTTTTAATTCATTCTTTTTCTAGCTTTTTTAGTTGCACACCCAATTCATTGATTGCCTCTTGATTTATTTTATTCATGTAGGCATTTTGAGATATAAAACTTACCCTAATAACCACTTTTGCTCTATCCCATAAGTTTTGGTATGTTGTCTAATTACTATAATTCTCTTGTATGAAATTATTGATTGTTTCTATGGTTTGGTGTTTGGCCCACTCACTCTTTAGGACTAGTTTATTTAATTTCCAATTAAGTTTTAGTCTATGTTTCCATGACCCTGTATTAAATGTAATTTTTATTACTGAAAAGGATGTCTTTATTGTTTCTGCCTTTCTGCATTAAATTGTGAGGTTTTTATGCCCTAGTACATGGTCAGTTTTTGTGTAGGTGTCATATACCACTGAGAAACAGGTATATTCCTGTCTGTACCCTTTCTCTTTTTTTCTAGAGGTCTATCATATCCAACTTTTCTAAAATTCTATTAACCTTGTTTACTTTATTCTTGATTATTTTGTGGTTAGATTTATCTAGTTCTGAGAGGTGGAGATTGATGTCTACCACTAGTAGCTGTCTATTTCTTAACTTCTCCTCTAAGAATTTGGATGCTATACCACTTGGTGCATATATGTTTAGTAATGATATTACTTCATTGTCTATGGTTCCTTTTAGCAGTATATAATTTCCTACTCTATGTCTTTTAATTAGATTTATTTTTGCTTTTCCTTTTTCTGAGATCAGGATTGCTACCCTTCCTTTTTTTTTTTTACTTCAACTGAAGCATAATATATCCTGCTCCAGCCTTTTATCTTTACCCTGTATATATCCCTCTGTTTCACAAGTGTTTCTTGTAAACAACATATTGTAGGATTGTAGTTTTAAATTCACTCTACTATCTACTTCCATTTTATGGGACAGTTTATCCCATTTGGATGCAAAGTTATGATTTCTATTTCTGTCTTTTTCTCCATCCTATCCCCGCATTATACTTTTCTTTCTCCATTCTCTTTTTCCATCCTCACTAGAGTTTTGCTCTTGATCACTGACTAGGTCAATCTGCCCTCCCTTCTATCTAATCCCTCCCTTTCTTTCCTATTTCCCTTCCTATTGCCTATAGGGCAACTTAGATTTCTGTACCTGAGTATGTTATTCCTTTGAACAAAATCTAATGAGGGGAAAGTTCAAACAATGCTCATCTCTCTCCCTTCCTTCCCTCTTACTGTAGTATGTCTTTATGCCTCTTCATGTGATGCAATTTACCCTTTTCTGCCTCATCTTTTCCTCTTTTCCCATTACAATTCCTTTTCACTACTTAATTAGGTTTTTTTATCATCACATCAAAGTCACCTTAAACCTGCCCTCTCTATCTAGGTATATCCCTTCTAAATGTCATAATAAAGATACAGTTCTCAAGAGTTGTGAGTATCAGGGCAGCCAGGTAGCACAGCATGTAAGAGCACCAGCCCCAGTGTCAGGATGACCTAGGGATTGAATCTGGGCTCAGACAATTAGCACCCACCCAGAAACAGCTGGCCGTGTAACCTGGAGCAAGTTACTTAACCCCAATTGCTTAGGGGTGGCCAGGTGGCTCAGCAAGTAAGAGCACTGGTCCCAGTATTGGGATGACCTGGGGATCGAATCCAGGCTCAGATACTTAGCACCACACCCAGAAATAACTGGCCATGTAACCTTGATCAAGTTACTTAACCCTGATTGCTTAAAAAAATAAAATAAAATTAAAATTAAAATTAAAAATAATAAAAAAGAGTTGTGAGTATCATCTTCCCACATAGGGATGTAAACAGCTTTTCCCTATTGAATAACATGTTTTTTTCCTTTTCCTATTTACCTTTTTATGCCTGTCTTGGCTCTTGTATTTGAAGACCAAGTTTTCCATTGACTTATGGACTTTTCATCAGGAAATTCTGGAAGTCCCCTATTTCATTGAATATCCACTTCTTCCCCTGAAAGCTTATGCTCAGTTTCACTGGGTAGTTAATTCTTGGTTGTAATCCAAGCTCCTTTGCCTTATGAAGTATCATATTCCAAGCACCCTGATCTTTTAATGTAGAAGCTGCAAGGTCATGTGCAATCCTTACTGTGGTTCCATGATATTTGAATTGTTTTTTTCTGACTGCTTGCAGTATTTTCTCCTTGGCCTGATAATTCTGGAATTATCTGGCCACAATATTGAATGTTGCTTTCAATTTGGGATCTCTTTCAGGAGGTGATCAATAGATTCTTTCAATGACTATTTTAGCCTCTGTTTCTAGGACCCTGGGGTTGTTCTCCTTGATGATTTCTTGAAAGATGCTCTCTAGGTTCTTTTTTTGATGGTGGTTTTCAGGTAGATCAATAATTCTTAAATTTTCTCCCCTGCATCTATTTTCCAGGTCAGTTGTTTTTTCCAATGAGGCATTTTTATGTTTTCTTCTATTTTTTTTCCATTTAAAAATTTTGTTTGACTGATTCTTGCTGTCACATAGTAATTAGATTCCACCTGTCCAATTCTAATTTTTAAACATTATTTTTTCTTTAGTTAGCTTTCATACCTCTTTTTCCATTTGGCCAATTCTACTTTTGAAGGAGTTGTTTTCTTCAGTGCACTTTCTGCCCCCCCCCCCCATTTTGTTGATTATGTTTTAAAGGAATTGATTAATTTTTCTTCCATCTCTCTTATTTGACTTTTAAAATCCTTCTTGAGCTCTTCCAGAAGGCTTTTGGGGCTTGAGACCAGTTCATATTCACCTTTGAATTTCCAGATGTGGGTATATTGACAATGCTGTCCTCTCTTGAATTTGTGTTTTGATCTTCCCTGTCACTAAGATATTTTTCTGTTATAACTGTTTTTCTTTGTTGCTTTTCGCTCAGGTTGTTTGCCATTTTTTTTCTGTTTTTTAAAGTTCATTTCTGCTTCTGGGACACAAGGAGCACTGTCTCAGGCTTCTTGTGCTGGGGAATAGTGGCCTGGTTAATGGTTTTGTGTGCTGGAGCGTCAGCTGGAGGTTGATACCTTATCTGGTGCTGAACTGGAGCTGGTGCTTGTGGCTAATGTGTGCCTAGTGTTGGCACTTGCCTGTTCTGCTCACTGAAGCTCAGGATCTCCCACTTGTTTGCTGAGGTTGGGCTTGCCATTGGCTTGCTGGGACATCTCCTGTCCTATACTTGTCTCCTTCAGCCACAGCAAGAGGGACCTTTCCCTTCATCCCCTTAGCCTCCTGAGCTAAAAAGATTGCTGCACCTCATCTTTCTGCTGACTCTACTATTTCAGGATTTTTCCTGGGGTGATATTTTCTGGCTTTTTCAAAGTCAATAAGGGAGGGTGAGAATGACTTACTGCTCACTCTGCCATCTTGGCTCTTGACTGATTGGTTCTTAATGCCTCATAGAGTCATTAGCTTCTACTTGCCCGATTTTTTAAAATTTACTTTTAAGGTGTCATTTTCTTCAATTAGCTTTTGTAATTTCTTTTCCATTCAGCCAATTGTACTCTTTAAGGAGTTGTTTCCTTCAGTGAATTTTTGTATCTCCTTTTCCATTTGTATTTGCATTTTCCATTTGACCAAAAGCAGTTTTCTAAGCTGTTTACTCTTTTTGTTAATTCTCTTGCATTATTCTCATTTCTTTTCCCATTTTCCTTCTACTCCTCTTATATGACTTTTAAGCCTCTTTTTGAGCTCTTCTATGTGTTCTTTATGGGCTTGGAACAACTTACTATTTTTCTTTGTGTTTTTGCCAATAGGTGTTTTGACATTTTTCCCTTCTGAGTTTTGTCTTGGTCTTCTGTGTCACCAAAATAACTGTCTGTGTTCAGATTATTTTTTTCAGGTTTTTTTTTTTTTGCCTTTTTTTTTCCTTTTAAATCTGAGTTGTGCACTCAGGATGGAAGGGGCACAATCTCAGGCTTCTTGTTCCAGTGGCTGCAGGCCGTGTCTCTTTGCTAGGTGCTACCCTGATGTTTCTTTGAAGCCCCCAAAGGACTCTCATGTTTGGTGCTGTGCTGGGGTGGGGTGGCTGGTGTCTGGTGCTGCTGAAAGTTTTAGGGGTCTGAGAGCTTACCTGGTGATGAACTGGGGTCCTAGTGGTAGATTTGGAGTTTACTAAGTCCTGGTGGCATGTTCCTGTGTTTCCCCAGAGATGCACTGAAGCACATGTAGGTCCAGACACTGGAGTATGCCTGACTGCCTGGGGCTAAACTGAAGCACATAGCTGTTCTCAGAGCTGGAGTCTGCTAGTTCCTGTGGCTATGCTAATGTACCTGGTTGGGTGTGGGGAGTGGGGGAGGGGGTGGTTCTTATGTTGGCAATTATATAGCACACTGGGGCTCAGGATCTCCCACTAGTTTGCTGAGGTGGGGCTTATGCTAGCCTGCTAGGATGCCTCCTGTCCTTCAGGGCACTCCCCTCCCACCCAGGTAAGATAAACTCCTCCAGTGGATCTTCCAAGTCTCTTGGGCTAAAAGATTTTGACTCAATTTTTATGTTGGTTCTACCAGTTCAGGACTTACTCTACTGCACTATTTTATGCTTGTTTGGAGGTGAATATGGAAGAGTTCCAGTGATTTACTGCTTATCCAGACATCTTGGCTCCTTGAAGTCACAATTCATTTTGCAAATTTCACTAAGTAGGATTTAAATTTTAAAAAATAGGGAGCGAGAATTTTACATATATATATATATATATATATATATATATATATATATATATATATACACATATATACATACACACACACATATATAAAGTTAGGTACAAAAAAGAGTAGCTCTGAAGAATGAAATTCTGAAGACAACAAGAAGGAATAGAATATTGATCTAGAAAGAACTTAGAGATCACATAATCCTTCTATATGATTTTAAGTATGAAACTAGTAATGGCCAAAGAGAGGAAATTATTTATTGTAGGTCACATAGTAAGTAGGAAGTTGAATCCAGGATTTTGAACTCTGTTTGGCAGAATTGAAGTTCTATACTATGTCATTACACCAGTGCCTTGCCTATTGTGAGATGGGCAGAGTGCATATCTTAGAATATAGTAGGAACAAGTTGGAAATCTCAATGGTGGATTCAACTGTTCTCATAACTCTACCTATACCCCTATTAAGTAATTATTATGTATAATCCTATATTAGAATTATTTCTGAATGTGTCATATATCAAACTATCTCATGCCACTTTATATACTACAAGGGCAGGAACTGTATGACCTCAAGAAGGTCATTAAATTTGCTAAGTTTCAGTTTTCTTATCTATAAAATGAAAGGGGGGAGATGGTTGGGGTGGACTAGCTGACTTCTAAGGACTGTTTTAAGTGCCATTGTGTGATCTTATGACTGCATTGTATCTAAATTTTATACCATGCCCTCTGCTAACTACAGTCATTTGCACACAGTTGGTGGTTAATACGTATTTTTTTCTTTAGTTCAATCGAATTGAATAAAATTGTCTTGATTGCATTGGTAAGGATAGTTAATGCCTAAAGTAGCAACAGGCATTTCATAGACATTTTGCTTTTAGGTTTGATATATGGGGCTTCTGAAAGGGGCTTCTGACTCTGAAAGCCTCAATAATTTGTATCTCCACCTTGATGCTATTCCAGTACTTATCTGGCTATGTGATTGTTTATGCCATGGAGGCTTCTGGAAAATGCAAGAGGTATTGTTATAAATAGACATTAGTATTGATTGGTATATTAGACAGTCAGATGGATATAGATTGTCTTAAACTGGCTTCATATTGATTAGTGGTGTCAGAGTGCCATCTCCTTCCACAACTTATTGATCATGAAGTTTTTTCATATCTTAGGAAATGGGGCTGCATTGAGGTGAGGGGAGATATGGTTCAAATCCATTTCTGGTAGGAAAAACTGGTGGAATAAGTCAGGAAATGATCTAAGATTTTGGTCTAGACTGTGGTAGAG
This sequence comes from Petaurus breviceps papuanus, assembly GCF_028583685.1. Taxonomy (NCBI): domain Eukaryota; kingdom Metazoa; phylum Chordata; class Mammalia; order Diprotodontia; family Petauridae; genus Petaurus; species Petaurus breviceps. Next base: position 10,790,936 of record NW_027187330.1, read on the forward strand.
ACGCCCTTCTCTGTATCCCATAATGATTCCTGGTGCAGTGTTCTTAATTGTGCCCATAGTTTCTTATTAGTAAATGAAGTGAAGGGTTGGAGATAAGCCCACACTCCATTTATAACCTAACTAGCCCTGCTATTGCAATAGTTCATATCAAGATCAAAGGAGTTTAATGGTGCTATGGACCTAATAAAGAGCTGATAAATAAATGATTGAGTTGGTTGTACTTTTAGAAATTGATAAACACATGTATTACAAGGAATTCTCTCTACAGGAGCACAGACACGGTGATAAACACATTAACTGGTTTCTGAACAGGCTCCAATTCATTTTTTCCCCTCATACATTTAAGCCCAGTTAGATTGTAAGCTCTTCAAAAGCAGGGATCAAGTCTTTTACTGCTTTTGTATCGGCCTGAGCAAATACTTTTCATTAGTACAGTAGTATCTGATAACTAAACAGCTCATGACATAGTGCTTTCTGTTGCCTGTGGGTATTTGATAAAACCCACTCTGTCTACTCCTTTCTTTGTCTCTCCAAGGAATACCTGTGAGTAATCCTTCAATTTAACTACAGTTTTCTTCTTTCATTGGCTTTTGTTTATAGAAAGAACATTAAGATTGATGTGATTCAACTCCTCCAGCAATATGCCCACACATTGGTCATTGGGCAAGTATCTCACATTTAGAGTTAAATTAAAGTTAATTGATTGTCTGAAATCTGTGATTCTTATCACCTTCTGTCCCCTTTCCCACCACTCTGCCAATATCATTGCAGATGGGGAAGATTACCATGTCAGGCTGAGGGTAATTTTGAAATATTCTTTGTTTCGTGGGTTACCTCCATCTAAAAATTATCATCAAGTAGATTACCTACTGTCTTAGAAGACAGACTTGATCTGTGGCCAGGGCCATAATTAAAGCCTTTCATACATGGCAGAAACTGTCAGAATTCACACTGGACTGGCAAGACCTTTGAGAATCTAGGCCCACTTTCATGCCAAAGGGAGGCACTGCAATACATTATGGACCACTTAGAAATACTTAATGAATATTTCGATACCAATGCCAGACTAAACAGATTTAGTGTAGAAGGTGAGGAGAAGCTTAGGATTAGACTTAACTAAACGAAAATTTGACTTCCTACAAGAGCCTATCCAAATTCTACTACCTTTTTCTATTTGTGTGTCTGTTCCCCTCTCTGTCTCTGTCTTTCATACATACAACTGATTGATTGATTTGCTGCTCTCATTTCTGAAGCAACCTCAGTATAGTGAAAGGAGCCCTAAATTTGGATTCAAGACAGTTGGGGTTTGTGCCACTTACTATCTCTGTGACCTTGAACAAATTACTTTTACCCTTCTCTGCTTCTTCAGTATTCTATCTATAAAATTGGGATAAAAATACCTGACCTACCTATTTCATAGGGCTGTCATGCAGATCAAATGAGATAATGTATATAAATCGATTTGTAAACTGTAAAACACTATATAAATGTGAGCTATTATTCTTAGGTAAAATCAGCAGCTAAACATTTTCCCCAGGAGTCTAGTTTGTGATAAGCTCTGTATTCTGAGAGCACTCAGTTCCAGTATGTGGAGTTACCAGGTAGATATGGGAATATTGTTGTCATTCATTCATCCAGTCAATATTGAGTGCTTATATTGTGTTATTATCCTTTCTTCATCCAGAGTATGAATTGTCTCTTTAGGGTGACCAATTCATGGTTGGAGGTGAAAGTCCTTTTCATGTTTGCTCTTTTAACCTTTAGTTTTCTGTATACTAATACCTATGATGAATTCAAAAGGGTCTGTCAGATTTTTCATAGAACAAACAAGTAGTCTGGCTTAGGCTGAGGGATGATTCCCTGCCCTGGTCTCCCTCTCTTCCTTGTGAGGCTAACCAGGAGTACTATAGGCAGGCCTTCAGAGCATACATACTTGGTAGGATTGATTCAAATGGACAGTAGAAATCTATTCCAATCTTATTATTTACAGATGAGGAAACAAGAGGCCCAGAGAAGATGACTTATGCAAAGTCATACAGGTCATAATTAGAAGAGAGGACTTGAACCAATTCCTCTGACTCCAAATCCAGAAATATCCTACCCTATACCAGGAATTTCCATGAACACAGTCCCACTTGAGATGTGGGCTGAAAACTAGTACAGTGAGTTCTGCTATAGTGCTTGCTTAGAAAATGCTAATTTGTTCCAGCCCAATTGATTTGGGCATAATGCAGATTTTGGGTTTGTTTATGTTCAATTTCATCCCTGAGGAACTGTAAAAGAAGAGGGAAAACTGCATCACTTCACAATAACTCACAAGCTGCAATCCTCTTAACTCCCACTTCCATAAACAAAATTCAGGGTTTTTTTCAAGGTAAAGTGACATATTTATTGTGTATAGTGCAGTAGGTGCTGTGGGCTGAAGAGAACTGGTTGACCCCTCACCCATAACAACTTGATTTTGCCATATCATGCCCTGAGGTTACTGGGTGGCCTCTGAGGTTCCTTTCAGCTCTAACTCCATGATCATATGATTGATTCATCTCATCTAAGGTCTGAAAGAGAGTAAATTGGAAAGCATTTTGGCATGACTTAGAAGCACCAAGACCAGTAGGAATCTGTTGGGGAAGAGACACTTAGTATTATTGAGGGCTGTAGTCAGGTGTTAATTGTCCTGGCTAAAAAGTGGGTATTGCTACTGGTTTGTATGTGAATTTAAATCAGAACTATACCTCCAAAAGAGAGAGGCTGATTTGCCCTGCAGAGGTAGCACAAAGACCCTGCTTTTGGGTGCGGCTCTGAGTCTATTCCAAAACCAGTGAGCCATGAAGGGCGGCCAGGTGGCTCAGCAAGTAAGAGCACTGGCTCCAGTGTTGGGATGACCTGGATCAAATCCAGACTCAGATACTCAGCACCACACCCAGAAATAACTGGCCGTGTAACCTTGAGCAAGTTACTTAACCCCGATTGCTTTTAAAAAAAAAACAACAATAAACTAGTGAGCTATGGACAAATGGTGCATTTCCCATCTGAAGAAGGGCAAGATCTTGGTTTCTCAATGATCTAATACTCAGGATATACAATTCTAAATACTTCACATTATAAAGGAAACCAATTATGTTGAAATAGTTATAATTTGTATATGTCACAGTATATGTTATATAAATTATCTATTTATCTATAAAATAATTTCTTAAAATTTCATGGACCCAAAATTAAATTCATAAATGAAAATGATCCAGTCAAAGTGTGTGTATAGCTGGACCTTAAAGAGTGAAGGGAGCAGGTATGATAATTGCACTCTGTTTACTGTGCCTCCCAATGCAGCTAATGTTAAACCTTTGATATACAGATAAATCTTCATTACAAAGAAGACACAGAGTCACAGAAACAAGGGGAGTGAAGGAAATGGGTTGTAACCTTTGTACTATCTACCAGGTTGCCAAAAATGTAAAGAGAAGCATAGATTTAATTTGCTCAGGGAATACCCACTGTACACACCCTGCTGGTTTCCTTTCCAGATTCCCCTCCAGGAAAGGAAAACAACAGGGTGTGTGCAGTGTGTGTTCCCTGAGCAAATTAAATCTATTTCTCATAACTACATCCATAGTCATGTGATTTACACTTTGTAACTTATGCACTCCAACTTCCTCATTGTATAGAGGAGGAAACTGAGACCCAGAGAGAATACATTATTCTCCTGTGGTCATACAGGTGACAAAAAGAGAACAAAGCTGAGGATATAGTCCCCCTTACTCTACATCTGGTGCTCTTTTTACCACATCATGCTGCTTTCCAGGTCTGGGCACCCACTAAACCATCAGAAAATTATCTGTGATGACTTCATTGCATAGGGACAATAGAAGCTTTATCCCCAATAATAAGTTCTTTGAGTATTCTTTCCCTCAGCAAATCACCTATCCAAGATACCTGGGGTGGGAAAGGGGAGAAGCACAGTAGGATAATAGGACCAGATCTAAAAAGAACCTCAGAGGTCACCAAGTCCAATCTCCTTATTTTATAGATGGGTAAACTGCGACTGAAGAAGGTTAAGAGACTTGCACAATTCCACACTGGCATGATTCCTCATGGATGCCAAATGAGCCATGCTAACACTGGTACAGGTAAAGGCCTGCTAGCTATCTAATTGATAGTCTAGCTTGAAATGGAAGAGGGAGGCCACCCTCTATGAAATAGGCAGAAGGATAAGATGGTAGGCAGAGTAGGGTATGCTGGAGTTAGCTCATATAGACTAGGAAAAGGTGATTAAGTTTTCAGTGTGAGCATTTATCCCTGGAAAACTGGAAGAGTCAACAAATCAGACCTCAATTTATTATTTAGTTGATTGTCTAGACTTAAGAAAGTGATGGGCAAAATGTTAACAAAGCAGTTGAAACTTAAAATTGATACATTTTTTTTTTTGAGAGCCGGTTGTTAAGCATTTACCAGCATACTACTGCAGAGTGCCAGAATTTCCCTCAGCTGTAAATGTGTAAAGTAAATGAGGGAGTTTTCACCATCTTGATCAAGAGTGGAAAGCTTGTGGCTTCAAAGCCACATGTGTCCCTCTAAGTCCTTCAGTGGAACCTTTTGACTGAATCCAAACTTCACAGAATGAATCCCCTTAATAAATAGATTCTAGTCTTTGGAGCATGAGTTGAAGTCATTTGTTAAGAATGAGATCATTTAAGGCTTGAGGAGATTGTAACAAATTTAGGAAACCATTGAAATGCTGTAGGAAGCTCACAGGAGAATGAATTATCTCTAGAAAATCATGTCAGAATAGTACATATGAATTTTCATATTGAAATGGGAAGGAGAGAAAAATTAAAGGTGTTACAAGGGCTTGTATGCAAAATATCTTCCCACTTCTAAGAAACACATGAGATTGAAAGGGTGGGGAGGCACTCAGAGAAATTTTTGAAAATGTTAATCTATGCCTCTTGGGAAAAGAGTTCAACTGGGGATATACAAATAGATCTAAACTTAAAGATTTACTCAGCTGCTTTGGAATCTACACCCCATCTCTTACCACTGCCCCTGTTATTTCAGACCAAGAGAAGAAATGGCCCTTCCTTCTGTCAGTTTGCTGAGGCTGCCTGAAACAGTGAGTATGTAGGCCAACTGACAGCTGAACAGAACTGCAAACATTTTATAAGGGTAGATGCCTGCATATTTCGTTCAATCTTGCCCTGAAATTTAAAAGTCTAATGTGGGACATGCAAAGAAAGAGATTCTAATTCCATCAGTTTCAACTAGTTGACATAACAGTAAGCTTGCTTTTTGGTTTAAGAGTCAGGGAGGTTGGGTCTGGAAATTAGACTAATGACAAAGAGCTCCTGTACACTTTCTCCTTTTTAGTGTTAAAGGTTAGTGAAAGGTGGTGATGGAGATAGTGCCTTCATTTGAATGGTGAATCTTCTAGAACTAACCTGGAAAGTGCTCAGTTGTCTTTGAAAAATGCAGATACCTCATAAAAAAAAAACTTTTCTGCTTTTTCAAGCTGATTCCTTATGAATGCCAAGTTAGCCTTCCTACCCAGGTGCAGAAAATGGTGTGCTTGTTAGCTATCTGATGGGTTAGCTTGAAATGGAAGAGGGGTATCAAGAGTGGGTGGAGTGGGGAGTGCTGGAACCAGCTCATCCTGGGTAGGGAAAGTTGATTGTTATTTAGAGAGAAGACACAAAACAATGAAATGTCTTCAACTTTATGGAGATGTGAGCTGTGGAAATATACCACATGTGCCAACAAATAACCTTCCTGTTGGATTAGGAGGGAATTTCACAGGAGTCACAAATTCAGCTGAATGGTTTGTGTAGCACTGGTTTAAGTCATTATACTGTGTTCTTGCTTAGTCATTATACTGTGTTCCTGTTTGCTCTTGCATCAGATAGTAATGATATGACTTTCTGAGTACCTGTAAAACACCCAGTGATGCTATTAGAATGAACAGTAAAACAAGGGGTGAACACAATTTGTCTTTAGGGCAACATGGAAATAAAATATTTAAAATCATAGATTAGTTGCTGATGGCTTCTTCTTTGGAGAAGCAGCATGGTGTTCTCCAGGAGACTTGAGGTTGGAAGACTTAGGCATGAGGTCCAGCAGTGACATGTATTAACTATGTGACTTTGGAGAAGTCAACCTTTCTGAAGATTTTTCCTCTTTTCTTATCTGTAAAATGGATCTAATGGTGTCATCGTGAAGAAAGTCTTTATCAACTTTGAAATGCTACATAAATGAGAGTCATTATTACTACTGGAAAGTCTCTTCAGTTATTCTAGAGAGCTCTAGAATGAGAAATAGGAAATATATGGAAGGAGACCCATAATTATTTTGGATTTATTTAATATATATTGTGCATATATGTGTATATACATATATACGTGTGTATATGTATATATAATATCTGTATATGTATGTATATATGTTTGTTTATATATGTGTGCATCTATCATCTATCGATAGTAGATGAATAGATAGATATATTTTAATCTTCTGAGTATATTTCCTCCTAGACAGAGATTCTTAATCTCAGGCTTGTGAATTTGTTTTAAAAATTTTTTGATAACCATATTTTATATACTTGATTTCCTTTGTAAAATCCTTTATTATAATTTTTGCTTTTTTATACATTATTCTAAAGTTTCACCAGACTTCCAAAGAGTTATGTCCATGAAACACACCAGAAGTTAAGAAGCCCTACCCTAGTAGAATTTTAAGGTTCTTGAAGTCAGGGATATTTAATTTTTGTTATTTTATTCTTAGCACCTACCAATATAGAATTTGTGCTGTATGAATACTTCTTAAAGTGGATTAAATTAATTTGTCACCATAGCTCTATCATCCCAACTTAGGAAAGGAAATTTAAAAAATTCATTATTTCTTATCATCTATAGACTTCATAGAGTGGTAGATTTTAGGTCAGGAAGGCCTCAGATACTTATTAGTTGTGTGATCGTTGAGCAAGTCTTTTTAGCCTCTTTCCCCTTTAGTTTTGCTATTTGTAAAAAGGGGACAATATGAACATCAACCTCCCACTTCTGTGTTTGTTCAATTAACTTCCTTCTAATGCAGAATGATGGAATGGAAACTACTGACTCCAGTATAAAACAGTGAGAATTAACTCATACAATTATTTTCAACATGTGATGAGTTAGGAAGGCTAGCTTCCATCATTTGAAGCTGTACACTAGAAGGTTATTTTTTGTTTCTACAATGCTAAAGGACCAGGAATAGAATCATTGATTTTTATTAATTAACTAGGATTCCTAAGACCAGGTTGATTTGGCTAACTGAAATTGCAGATGGAAGCAATACAATTTTTTTTTGCTCATTAGAGGGTAGTTGGGGTTAAGTGACTTGCCCAAGGTCACACGGCTAATTTTTGTGTTAAGTGTCTAAGGCCTGATTTGAACTCAGGTCCTCCTGACAGGTATATATATATGTATATATGTATGTATATGCACATATGTATATATACAGGTGTATATATGCACATCTATAGGTATATGCGCACATCTATATAGGTGTATATATGTATGCACGTATGTATATATAGTGTTGTATATGTGTGTGTATATATATATATATATATATATACACACACACATGCACATACCTGCATATGTGTTTGTATTTTCAGCACTTTGCAATGTACTTGGAACATCGTAAGCACTTAAATGCTTTTGATTCATTTATTCACTCATTTAGCACTTAATCAATATATGGCATTTCAGCCATTTGTAGCAACAAGCACCCTAGCATACCCAGGATGGCTGCTAGCACAGGTTATTTGATCTACTTTTCTAAAGGAAAGCAACTCAAAAGGGGTTAACAAGCTTACTTTAGTCAAACATATATCATTCACTTAGTTCAGAGGAAAAAATCAGCACCTTGAACTTCAGAAAATACAAACAGAAATTACAAGCAGACAAAAAATACATACAGAGAAAATCATATAATCCAACAGACCAACCGACAGGGTTTCCAACTGTCTGACCATCACATACCTACATAGTTAGTTATCAGAGAGAAAAGCACCAACATCTGGGTTTTCAAAGCCAGGGGGCTCAATAACTGTCCTGAGTCTCATCTGGCCAAATCATAATTCTTACCATAAGAGAACCCCAAAGCAAAATCTCACCTCAGGGAGTATATATATATATCCCTCTCTAGGGTCAAATAACTTTACAACCTTTGTGACCCACTGCCTAATTACAAAGTTACAAAAGGTGGGCTATCCTGAAAAACAAGCTTCTCCTATACAAGCTTCTCTTGTTGGGCTCCAAGTGAGGCCCATTAGGGACAGGGAAGATCTTCAAGTTCCCTAGGCCTATTAAAGGGCGGGGTAGATCTTCAAATTCCTTTACCATTATACTATTATACTGCCATTTAAAAATTCTTACATTCCTCTAAATGAATTGTAACCTGCTTGAGGACTAAGATCATATCTTAACATTCCTTGTGCCCTCAATTTCCCACATAATTCCTAATAATAGGGAATCAAGTGATATATGTTTACTCTGATTTAGAAGTGAAGAAAAGCCAAGCAATTTGTGCCTATAGAGGTGCCAGTATAGCTAAACAGAGAGGAATAATTAAGGCAGGAATATAGAGCAAAGGATGTAAAGAAGAGACTTCAAAAAATTTTTGCTGTTAGGTTCATTTGCATGTCAACCAGGGACATTATTAGGGGCTGAGTGAGAGTAGGCTGACTAATGGAGCTACACACCTGTTTGTTTTGAGGGAATACAGTCTGACAATCTGGGATGTTATAGAAATTAAAAGGGATTTTATGACCTAATTCAGATAACTGGTTAGGTCTTGAAACTCTGAGTACCTGTAGGATATGAACAGTGAAAAGAATAGATTTAACCCTTGCCAGGGGCTTTTGTTGTATTTTACTAGGTGCCTAACTTAGCATCACTTCCAGAAAGGGAGAAGTTTACTAGCTCCTGCATCTCAACTGATGGTGGCAGAGTAACACAGCCCCAAAAGGCTAAAGACCAACAAACTGTGAGATGACATCAGAGGGAAGCTTAGGGAATATGGCATCTAGAGAGGAGAAGAAAAACAGCACCTGGTAGAGATATGTTCAGGAGGCATTGACCATTCTGTGACCCAGGACATGTCCCGTTAGCTTTCCATGCTGCTGGTATGGTAGCCTCCAAGAGAATACATCCCTGTACAAGGAGGTGCCACAAGGAGGAATCTTATCTCATTTTTTTAACTTATTTTTTAAAATATTAATTTGTTTGTTTACTTTTAGTTTACAAGATTCAATTCCACAATTCCTTGAGTTTCACATTTTGTCCCCCTCCCCACCATGGTGGCATACATTCAAGTATAGGATCTGTAAATACTTTCACATTATACATTAGTCAGGTTATAAAGACGGATTGTATCAGATGGAATGAAAAATGGTAAAGAGGACATAAAACCAAACAAGAAAAGGAAAGAGATCAGGTATTTTGCTTCCATCTGGATATAAACTCAGTTCTTTCTAGTTCTTTCTCTGGATGCACACATTTCTCTCTATCATGTCTTTTGGGATTGACTTATATCACTGCATTGCTGAGAAGAGTCGTCTATCAAAGTTGGTCATCACACATATGTTGTGTCTGTAACTGTGTACAAATTTCTCCTGGTTCTACTCTTCTCACTCAGCATTAGTTTGTATAAGCCTCTCCAGGTAAATATGAAGTCCGTCTGCTCCTCGTTTCTTTTTTTTTTTTTTAAGCAATCGGGGTTAAGTAACTTGCTCAAGGTTACACGGCCAGTTATTTCTGGGTGTGGTGCTGAGCGTCTGAGCCCAGGATTCTATCTCCAGGTCATCCCAACACTGGAGCCGGTGCTCTTCCTCGCTGAGCCACCTGGCCGCCCCTCTGCTCCTCGTTTCTTATAGCACAATAGTATTCCATAACATGCATATACCACAACTTGTTCAGCAGTTCCCCAATTGATGGGCACCCCCTTAATTTCCAATTCTTTGCCACCACAAAAAGAGCTGCTATAAACATTTTTGTACATATGGGTCTTCCTCCCACTTCTATGATCTCTTTGGGATATAACCCTAGGAGTGGTATTGCTGAATCAAAGGATATGAAATTATTTATAGCCCTTTGGGCATAATTCCAGATTGCTCTCCAGAAAGGCTGGATCAGTTCACAACTCGACCAGCAATGCATTAGTGTTCCAATTTGCCCACATCCTCTCCAACATTTGTCATTTTCCTGTTTTGTCATCTTAGTCAATCTGACTGGTGAGATGTGGTAGCTCAGAGTTGTTTTGATTTGTATTTCTCTAATCCATAATGATTTAGAGCATTTCTTCATGTGCTTATAGATATCTTTAATTCCTTTCTCTGAAAATTGCCTATTTATATCCTTTGACCATTTATCAATTGGGGAATGACTTGAGTTCTTATAAATTTTGCCTCAATTCTCTGTATATTTAAAAATGAGTCCTTTGTCAGAGACAAAGGTTGTAAAAATTCTTTCCCACTTTCCCACCTCCCTCTTAATCTTGGTTACATTGGCTTTGTTTGTACAGAAGCTTTTCAATTTCATGTAATAACGATTATCCATTTTACATTTTATAATGTTCTCTAATTCTTGTTTAGTCATAAAGTTTTTCCCTCTCCAAAAATCTGACAGGTAAACTATTCCTTGTTTTCCAAGACTGCTTACATTGTACCTTTATACCTAGATCAGGCACCCATTTAGACTTGATTTTGGTATATGGTGTTAGATAATGGTCTATGCCCAGTTTCTGCCATACTATATTCCAGTTTTCACAGCAGTTTTTGTCAAACAGTGAATTCTTATCCCCAAAACTGGGGTCTTTGGGTTTATCAAATAGAATACTATAGTCATTGACTTCTGAATCCCATGTGCCTAATCTATTCCACTGATCCACTCCTCTATTCCTCAGCCAGTAGTTTTGATGACTGCTGCTTTATAATACAGATTGAAATCTGGTATAGCAATTCCACCTTCCCTAGCATTTCTTTTCATTAATTCCCTTGATAATCTGGACCATTTATTCTTCCAAATGAATTTTGTTACTATTTTTCTAGCTCTATAAAGTAGGTTTTTTTTGGTAAATTAATTGGTATGGCACTAAATATATAATTTAATTTAGGTAAAATTGTCATTTTTATTATATTAGCTCAACCCAGCCATGAGCAATTGATATTTGTCCAATTATTTAGGTCTGACTTTATTTGTGTAAAAAGTGTTTTGTAGTTGTGTTCATATAGGTCCTGGGTTTGTTTTGGCAGGTAGATTCCCAAATATTTTATAATGTCTACAGTAACTTTGAATAGGATTTCTCTTTCTATCTCTTCCTATTGAATTTCATTGGAAATATGTAGGAATGTCAAGGATTTATGTGGGTTTATTTTATATCCTGCAACTTTGCCAAATTTATTTATTGTCTCAAGTAGTTTTTTAGTTGATTCTCTAGGATTCTCTAAGTATATCATCATATCATCTGCAAAGAGTGATAGCTTGGTCTCTTCTTTGCCTAATTTGATTCCTTTGATTTCTTTTTCTTCTCTAATTTCTACAGCTAGCATTTCTAGTACCAGATTGAATAAGAGGGGTGATAGTGGACACCCTTGTTTCACCCCTGATCTTATGGGAAATGCTTCTAGCTTTTCCCCATTACATATAATACTTGCTGATGGCTTTAAATAGATGCTACCTATTATTTTAAGGAAGGCTTCATTTATTCCTATACTTTCTAGAGTTGTTAATAGGAATGGATGCTGTATTTTGTCAAAAGTCTTTTCTGCATCTATTGAGATGATCATGTGGTTTCTGTTACTTTTATTGTTGATATGATCAATTATACTGATGGTTTTCCTAATATTAAACCATCCTCGCATTCCTGGAATAAATACTACCTGATCAAAGTGGATTATTCTTGAGATAAGTTGCTGTAGTCTTTTAGCTAATATTTTATTTAAAATTTTTGAATCTATATTCATGAGGGATATTGGTCTATAATTTTCTTTCTCTGTTTCATCTCTTCCTGATTTAGGTATCAGTGCCATATTTGTGTCATAAAAATAATTTGGTAGGACTCCTTCACTAATTTTCCCAAATAGTTTTTAGAGTATTGGAATCAATTGTTCTTTAAATGTTTGATAGAATTCACTAGTAAATCCATCTGGCCCAGGAGATTTTTCTTAGGGAGTTGACTGATGTCTTGTTCTATTTCTTTTTCTGAGATGGGGTTATTTAAGTAATTTACTTGCTCTTCAGTTAATCTGGGCAACTTGCATTTTTGTAAATATTCATCCATTTCCCTAAGATTGTCAAATTTATGTGCATACAATTGGGAAAAATAATTCCTAATTATTGTTTTGATTTCCTCTTCATTGGAGGTAGATTCACCCTTTTCATTTTTTTAAAAGCAAGCGGGGTTAAGTAACTTGCTCAAGGTTACATGGCCAGTTATTTCTGGGTGTGGTGCTAAGTATCTGAGCCCAGATTCGATCCCCAGGTCATCCCAAAACTGGAGCTGGTGTTCTTACTTGCTGTGCTACCTAGACGCCCCTACCCTTTTCATTTTTGATACCCATAATTTGGTATTCTTTCTTTTTTTTTATCATATTGACTAAGGGTCTTTCAATTTTATTGTTTTTTTCATAAAACCAGCTCTTAGTTTTATTTATTAATTCAATAGTTTTCTTAATTTCAATTTTATTAATCTCTCCTTTGGTTTTCATTATTTCTAATTTAGTATTTAATTGGGGTTTTGAATTTGTTCTTTTTCTAGGTCTTTCAATTGCATTCTCAATTCATTGACCTCCCTTTTCTCTAATTTAATCATGTATGTACTCAGGGATATAAAACATCCCATAAGAACTGCCTTTAATGCATCCCACAAATTTTGGTATGTTTTCTCATTATTATCATTCTCTTGAATGAAATTACTGTTTGTTTCTATAATTTCTTGTTTGACCCACTCATTCTTTATGATTATGTTGTTTAATTTCCAATGAGTTTTAGTCTGCCTTTCCATGGCCCTTTATTGCATAAATTTTTTATTGCATCATGATCTGAGAAGGATGAATTTAATATTTCTGCCTTTCTGCATAGAATTGTGAGGTTTTTATGCCCTAGAACGTGGTCAATTTTTGAGTATATGCCATGAACCGCTGAGAAGAAAGTATATTCCTTTTTATTCCCATTCAGTTTTCTCCAGAGATCTATCATACCTATCCTCTCTAAAATTCTGTTCACCTCCTTAACTTCTTTCTTGTTTATTTTGAGTTTGGATTTATCAAGTTCAGAGAGGGGGAGATTAAGGTCTCCCCCTAGTATAGTTTTGCTATCTATTTCTTCCTCTAATTCCTTTACCTTCTCCTCTAGGAATTTGGATGCTATACCACATGGTGCAAATATGTTAAATAATGATATTGCTTCATTCTCGATGGTGCCTTTAACAGTATATAGTTTCCTTCCTTATCTTTTTTAATTAGGTCAATTTTTGCTTTTGCTTTATCTGAGATAAGGATTGCTACCCCTGCTTTTTTTACTTTAGCTGAGGCATGATATATTTTACTCCAACATTTTGCCTTTACCTTGTGTGTATCCCTCTGTTTCAGATGTGTTTCTTGTAAACAGCATATTGCAGGATTATGATTTCTAATCCATTCTCCTATCCATCTCCATTTTATGGGAGAGTTCATTCCATTCACATTTACAGTTATGATTGTTATCTGTTTCTTTCCCTCCATCCTATTCCCTCTCCTGTTAATGTTCATATTTTTCCTCCTTCTCCCTTTCCCCCCTTAATAGTTTTCCTTTTGACCACCACCTCCCTCAGTATTCCCTTATCAGTCCCCCTCCCTTTTCCTACCCTTCCCCCTTCTTCCCTCCTACTAACAACCCCCCCCCTTTCATAGCCCTCTCCCCCTTCTACTGCCTGTAGGATATTTTAATACTTAATGAGGTATTTTATTTCTTCTTCGCACCAAGAGTGACAGGAACAAATCTCATGTGAAGCTCCTCTTCCTCCCCTCTTTCCCTCTAAAATGATACTTTTTGCATTTCTTCTCCATAGAGTCCTATGCTTGAATGGTTGTTAGTCCCTCCTTGCACCAGAACCAATGAGGGAAAAGTTCATATGTTTCTCATCTCCCTCCCTTCTTTTCCTCTGATATATTGCTTTTATGCCTCTTTGTGTGGCATAATTTACCCTTTTCCACTTCATTCATTTCTCTTCTTCCATTGAAGTCCCTTTGTAGCCCTTAATAAGATTTTTTAAAATTGTCATTTTATGTATTTTATACCCATACCCTCTACTTGTCTATAAACAATTTGCTCTTATTAAATAGCAGGGTGTGTGTGTGTGTGTGTGTGTGTGTGTGTGTGTGTGTGTATCTGTGTTCACCTTGTTTACCTTTCTATGTCACTCTTGCATCTCATAATTGGAGGTTGAATTTTCCATTGAGCTCTGGCTTGTTCATCAGGAAGGTCTGGAACTCTGTTATATCATTGAATGACCATCTCTTTGTTTGGAAGAATATGCTCAGTCTCACTGGTTATGTGATCCTTTCTTGTAATCCGAGCTCTTTTGCCTTCCAGAAAATTGTATTCCACTACTTCCGATCTTTCAGTGTAGAGGCTTCCAGATCCTGTGCAATCTTCACTGTGGACCCTCAATATTTGAATTGTTTCTTTCTGGCCACTTGAAGTATTTTCTCTTCCTGGTAGTTCTGGAGTTTGGCCACAACATTTTGAAGACTTTTCAGTTTGGGATCTCTTTCAGCAGGTGTCCGGTGGATTCTCTCGATTTCTATTTTACCCTCAGGTTCTAGTATCTCAGGGCAGTTTTCCTTAACGAGCTCTTAGAGAATGTTGTCCGGGCTCATTTTTTCCTCATGATTTTCTGGTAGGCCTATGATTCTCAGATTATCTCTCCTGGATCTGTTTTCCAGATCAGTTATTTTTCCATTGAGGTATTTTACCTCTTTTTCTAATTTTTCATTCTTGTTGTTTTGTTTGACTAATTCTTGGTTCCTCATAGAGTTATTTGTTTCAATTTGGTTGATTCTAGTTTTTAGCAAATCATTTTCCTAGGTTAATTTTTGGAGCTCCTTTTTCCATATCATACACTTTTCTTTTTAGAGAGATGTTTTCTTCATTATAATGTTTTTCTAATTCTGCAATTTTGGTTTTGAGAGAATTATTCATTTTGTCTTCTATCTCTATCATTTAGTTTTCAAAGTTCTTTTTGATCTCATATAGGAGAGCTTTCTGTGCTTGGGACCCATTCCCTGCTGATGTTTCAGCTGTGGGTATGGAGTCCACATTGTCTCCCTCTGAGTTTGGTTTCCCCCTCTGAGGATAGTAGGACTCCAGAGTATTTGTAGTCTGCTTTCTACACATTTTGATGCAGGGCCTAGCCACACCCTCCCTCTAGGGATCCCAAGCCTTTACTGTAGAGGGTTTTGCCCTGGGGCAATAGTTACTATGTTTTCAGGGTCAGTTGAGGGGGCATTGGAGCAGGCAAGGTTCACTCTGTCATCCTGGTCTTTGGAGGTCCTGATAGGGGCTTTTTAAAAAAAATTTCTGGCCTATGAAATGGTAGCCCCAGGAGTATTTGCTGTCCCGGACAGGGGCTCCTGCATTTGGTTCTTACCTTGCTCTTTCCAGTCCCAGCCTTTTGGTGATAGGCCTTGTAGTTGCCCTTGTGTTTGGTGGGATGACTTGCCCTCTGAGTTGATCAGGCCTCTTCCAGGCCTACCTCTGCATGCTGCTTGCCTTCCCAGCCTGCCTCTGGAATCTCATCTTATTAATGAATTTTCTCTTATTTCATTTAATCTATTTTGTTTTGTACTATTGTGTCCTTTCTGATAAGCTTGGGAAAAGTAAAGTGGCATTAAAAAAGATTCAAGAGACATAACTTCTAGGTAATTTAATCATTTTATTAACAATTCCAGCATTTTAATAAAAGGATGGTCTTTTGGCTGTCTGTCTCAGACTAAAAAATAATTATGGCTGTGGGCTCATGGCTAAATGTTCTTTTGGAAGAGTTCAAAAGTGGAAGTGTTCAAAAGGATGGCATTCGACTCTGATTGGCTAACAATTAATGAGACAATGAATATTATAATGAAGGGCTACATTAAACTTTGATTAAGTTATTTACTTCTTTTTTTTGTGGCCTTTTTGGAGGGTAATTGGGGTTAAGTAACTTGCCCAAGGTTACACAGCTAGTTTTTTTTTTTGTGTGTGTGTGGGTGTTAAGTGTCTGAGGCCAGGTCCTCCTGACTCCAGGGCCAGCGCTTTGCTTTACTCACTGTGCCACCTAGCCGCCCGAGTTATTTACTTCTTAAGTAAACCTCATTCTAAAGCAATCTTTTCAAAGAATTTATGTCCCACCCAAGCCTGAGCAAAACATAGTTGCCCTAACTGGGTAGGGTCTGAACAAGAAAGACCAGTATTGTTATCGGCAATATCCTTCAAGATAATGAACTTTTAAAATCAGGAATTTAGAAAAAAAAAGGGGGGGGGAGAGGAACTCTGGATCTCTCGAAATTATTATTAATAATTATTTCTCTTAGTTACCATACTTGGTAGAGGATTGTGAATTAAGGTTTTGAGTGAAATAGTCCTATTTCCCCATAGGACTATTGATTGAGAGTTGGAAGCAACTTCAGAGGCCATGTAGTCTAACCCTCTCATTTTACAGATGTTGAAACAAATGGTGAGGGACTTGTTCAAGGTTGAATAGGAAGTAAATGATCCTCACAGGAGAAATTTGAACCTAGGTCCTCTGATTCTTGAAGCTGGAACCAGTGCTATTTTCATTGTACCACATGGTCTCTACTTCCTGTGGACTCCCATTTGAGGAGGGCAAAGAATTCTACACACTTTTATTTGAATATTATAACACTGATATAGAGCTCACTTTTGTGAAAGGGAAGAAGAAAGAAGTTGAGGAATGTGTTTAATTCAGTTAATACTTGTTCAAAGGACCTCAAGAACATGTGGGACTACTCTAGGTGCTCTTTGGACAAAGAATGATACCATTGTATAGCATCTTTCAGAACATGCAGTACACGAAGAGAAAGCTATCTCTTTTTGTACAAATAAACAGATGGAACTGTTGGAATACATTTCCATTACAAGTAACAATTTGTATCTGTACAGATTAAGCATCATAGAGAGGAATTTGTACCCAAATGTAGTCTGATCCAGATCTCAAAGAAATCCCTGCAAATATATATTATCAGCCCAAAAAGCAAGTGCTCTAAATAAGCATATTGTCTGAGTATTTGTATAGAAAATTAATATAATTTCTCCAAAGTAGGTGGCTAAATTGTATCTTTTAACATCCTCCTCCACCTCCATTTGCCTTAAAATATCAAATCTTGAGAAGTGTTTCTCTTTCAGGCAACAAACAGTATGCAGCTTAAGCTGAAGAATGGAAAAGGTTGGTTCCCATTGGATTAGGGGAAAAATAGGTGCTGGCAAGCTTTTTAATCCCTGTAATGAAACACCATGAATTTAGAGGATAATGGTTATTTGTTGGGGTTGTTTATTGGGCAGATTTAAAAAGCTTTTTGTAAAATATCCCTCCCAGATTTTTCTTGATCCAGTTTTGTTCACAGCCTACTTGAAAATATGCATCAGGGTCCCAGGTGCTCTTTCTAATTGAAAATGGCCACTGCTGGGCCCTGAGCCACATAAGTCCTCATTAGGTAGAGCCTTTGTAAAATGTTACCTTCCTTCAAAGCTCCATGCCTGCCTCGCTTGCAGGAATCTTTGAATGGAAAGCTCAGAAAAGAAAAAAAAAATTGGAGTGGCATTTGGGAAGCTAATTTTTCTCCAAACTAATCGTTTCCATTAATTAAAGTTGTACAAATTGTCATTTTGCCACTACAGTACCTTGTGGGAGATGGACAGTTCCAGAAATTTACTGGTTGCCAGTGAGAGTGAAATGAAGAGTTTGTATTTATTAGACATGGTTAAGCTTATATGACAGGAGAGAGCTTCAAAACATGACAGGCTAAAAAAGTTTGTTTTGCATCTCTTAACCAACAAATGCCAAACTCATAATTAATCCTTTTCCCTGCTATCTTTGGCAAAATCTAATGAACAAAAAGCCTAGCTTCAATACTCCAGTGGATCTGAGATCTCATTAATAGATTCCCTCTGACAATACAAATCCCAACCCATTGGTATAGGTCCATCCTGGGTTGCTCTTGCCTGATTATTCAAAAAGTTCACTACAGGAAGTCTTCTAAGAGTCTTCTGTGCATTTTCTTGACATCCAAAGTCAAGCAGCTCTAGATGAACCAGAAGATAAGAGTGTTGGGCCCCAAGATAAGAAGACCTGAGTTCAAATCTTATCTCACACACTAAATAGCTATGTGACCCTGAGCAAGTCACTTAACCTCCACCAAGCTCACTTTTCTCATCTGTAAAATAGGGATAATAATAGCACCTATTTCCTAGGGTTGTTGTGAGGGTCAAATTAAATGATAATTGTAAAGTACCTAGCACAGCACATAGCAAGCACTATATAAATGCTAGATATTGTTGTTAAATATATCAAATGGTCATCGATATGTTATCCCTCATTCTCACTATGTGCCTGGCTCATCTTTTTTTTTTTGGTCATTCATTTCTGTCATGTGTTCTTTCTGATAACCTGAATGGTGGTAAGACTTTGTTCTTAGAGAGGAAGTTAAGAAATGAAAGCCATTCTGAATTGATGAAGATGTACAACCAGTCATAGTTGTATCATTTTAACTCATATGAGATATAATTATAAAGAGTGACAGAAGTGGGTTTGTAAAACTAGGGCTTGAGTTTTAACTGTGTGACTTTGTAGTAAATCAAAAGACTTTTTTGAGCCTCAATGAATTAACTTTAAAATCTAAGTATAACCTATAAAGCATTGTATGCCTAAGTGGAGGGATGAAGGAAATGTATTCCCTCCTTCCTCTGTTCCTCATCCTTAGATTGCAGACATTACTGGCCAGATCCAGATATCCCTTTCTCTCTGTGCAGAAATGCCCCTTCTCCTTAGGTGCCGCACTCAACTCTGCCTTTGCAGAGAACGAAAGGGAAAGGACCAAGCGAGGAATCATAGCTTGTCTCAGATATTAAATATAGCTCTTTTATTATTTTGCTTTAGTCTGAAGGCAGAAAAACACACACATACCCAATTTAGTTCTGCCCTTTAGGCAAGCTTATCAAAACAATTACTATATTAGAACCATAAGAATCTCTTTCAATTTTCTTAGACCCCATCAGGAGTAAATCTGGGACTTTAAAATGAGGATTTATCCCTCAGTACTTTCTATTTAATAAACATTTATTAAACACTTACTAAATACCAGGCACTTTGCTAAACACTGGGGATACAAATAAGAAAAAGAAAGACAGCTCTTGACTTCAAGGAGCTTATGATCTAATCGGGGTGGGAAAGGCAACACAGAAAAGAAAGCTGAAAAGTGGGAGATGAGCCAGCATAGGGACATAATGTTCTGTGGCGTTGAAACCAAGTAGAGCTTCTGATGGACAGTGGAGAGCTACCTGGAAAGTTCTAGTGTGAGCCCTCTATAAAGGAAGGCTTTGAGAGAAGTTTATAACTACATCCTCCAGCCCTCCTATAAGAGGGGAGAGGACGCCAAAGAAGCTTCTGAGTATCAAAACCTGGGTTAGTCAGCATGGTGATGAGATTTCAGGTGGTCTGATTATCCTGGTTAAGACATGATATTCTATTTGCAGTTAAAGAAACAGGTTTTAAAATGTAGCTAAGATTTATCTGTTATCTATAATGTGCTTGCTTTGATACTAATTGAAGCAGCAAGTAAACAACTGAAGAAAAGAACACTGGGTCTAAACATCTATCCTCTTGAGCAAAAGAGAGGAAAATGACACAACTGTCTTCTGAATTTTTAGTCATGAGAACATTCACCAACAATAGAGTCTGCCTTATAATCTTGTCACAGCTGTCCTGTATGCTCTATAGATGATGTCATTATCCACCCTAGTGCTGGGTATACTCACTGTCTATCTTCTTTGCTTTTCTCTCTCTCTCTCTCTCTCTCTCTCTCTCTCTCTCTCTCTCTCTCTTTCTCTCTCTCTCCTCCTCCTCCCTTTCCTTTCTGCTTTTCTCACACATATGAAGCAATATTCTGTGTATTTGTTCATTTTTCACTTTATATCCTACTTCTTAGAGTTCATTTGAGTAAAGAAAGCATTATATAATGGGAGCTATTGTAAATAAGGAAGTTCATTTTCTCAAGTGACTTATAAACTGGTTCTAAGAGTAACTCATATTGTGACTATTTAAGAATGAAAAACAAATAAAGTTTAATCATGACCTTCCTTGGTGATTGAAACTTTATGTTCCTCTCATTTGATGATCTATGGATTCTACCAATCAGAATTAAGCTCTTTGCTTTCAATAATGCTGGGCAATTTTCTTAAATTGTTTGAATATTGAATTTAATTGTCTTACTTCATTTTGTATGTGTGTGTGTGTGTGTGTGTGTGTATAAGACTTGTGATCCTTAAATAATCTCAATTGACCTTAACTTGAAGGGTAAAACCTCTGGTTTGTATAGAACTTATGTTTTTCCAATGCTGCAGGCACTTCACTCTGTTTTTTCTAATTTCTCCTTAATATTTGTATTTTGAGTTCTGAAATCCATTTGTTTATATGGAGCATTCTAAATTGCCTACTCTTTCCTTCCACTTATTGTGTTCTTTGAGCATTTTTATTTCTGTCCTAATTTCAGTCCTAATTTCCACCTTTATTTTCTTTTTATTTTTAAATTTCTATTTTGATGCATCCCTAAATTTCTTTTCTATGATACATCATTTCTTCAAATTTATATAAAATTTGTGGTTTCACTTTTTTTTTTCTCACTGGTGGTTCATGGTTAATTTTACATTATAGGACAATTTTTCATTATACTTTATAATCTTGTGCTCTTTTTTTCCATTATGTCTCTGAGAGTATATAAAGGGAGGTATTGGGAGGACTTTAATATTCCACCCTCCAGCCCTTTAATCAGAAGGGAGAGAAGGCTGAGGGAAGCGGGCTCCATCCAGGCTTGGATTAGTAGCAAGGTGATGAGATTAGAAGTGATGAGCTTACATAGTGGGGAACATAACCTATACTTTAGCTTTCTCTGATCATCTTCTAGCCCCTAAATCTTTGTCTTCTGATGATGTAGTTTTGTATTAGGTGTTAACTACACATAGGTATTTACTGTTTTCTTCCTCACCTATTGATAAACTTCAGGAATTTTTCTTATCCAGGATAAGAGGTCTGAGTAAATTCAGAGCTCTCCTCATATTAGAAGTTCTTGAGAGAATCTATCTACAACATGGATATTCTTGTGTGTGTGTGTGTGTGTGTGTGTGTGTGTGTGTGTGGTCACCTGCAATTACGTTTCAACCTCTCCCCCCACCACTTTCATTCCATGCCAAAAAAAAAAATTAGAGGTATAGGTGGTTGTAGCTTCTTGCTCCATAGAGATCTTCCTGCCTTTCAGTGGATCTAGGTAAGTATTGTGGTCTCAATTCTCACATCTTGTGTAGGGAGTCACCTTGGCTTAATGTCAGTGGAGGTGTACTACATGACATCTCAGGTAAAACCACAAAGGGAAGCTGGTGTGGTCAGTTGTATAGAGTATGGGAGAAGGTATTAGTCAAGGTATGTATCTGATAGCATGAGTTCTTCACTCATCCATTCATCACTGTTATTTTATATCAAGAGGCTCTAACTTGTGCAGTGGTCCTTCATACCCTCTTCCCCTTTTCCTGTACTTTTTAATAATTATATAGTGTATTAGTTGTTCATTTGAAATTGTAGACTCTGGAAGTTATGCTGAGACCCAGCTTACTCTACCATCTTCATTCACCTGACTCTCAGTAGATAAGTTGCAGGTAATTGTGTGAGTCAGAAAGAAATTAAATGACATCCTGTATCACAGCTAGTAGGGTTATATGTGTGATTTGTCCTTTATTCTCAAAGAGGGCCATGACATCAGAAAGATGTGAGTGAATTGGTTTTAAGTGAGGAAGGGCTGTGCAGTCATCAGTCTCATTTTTCTCCTGCAGAGCCATCTGAGTCCAGTGGCCAGATATTAATCAGGACAATTGGAGATGGCCCAGGATGCAGTGGGAGATCTTGGCATTTTAAACTATGGTCTTTCTGAGTCACTTTGACTGAAACAATGTCCATCCAGTGATTAGTACTGTTTAAGAAGTGACAAGGGATGGCCCCTTGGTCCCTAGGATTATAGATTTTAAGCTGAAAGGGACCTTTCATTTTGCCCAATGCCTTCATTTTACAGATGGGTAACTGAGGCCCAGAGAAATTAAGTGACTTGTCTAATGTCACACATGTAGCAAGTGGAAAAGCAGCATAGATTTGACACCAGGTTTTCTGACTCAAATCATGTACTGCTCTAAGTAATAGTTCTGATTGGAACACATTTTGTTTTACTAAAAGCTCAATACATTTTCTACCATATCATGTTGTCTACCCCAATACCTTGTTGTGGGTATATGTACACATATGATACAGTCTCTGAAGAATCAAAATTTAAGAGGCCCTAAAAGACATTGGAGATAGGGATTTTGTGCAAATAGCTTATAACACATAATGAATAACTTGTATGCAAGAAGGGTCATAAAATATATCATTGAAATGTAAGACCAGAAAAGGAGCTTGATCAGTTATATAGAAGGATTAAGAGATAACAAATGATATTTCTATCTGCTGCACAGATATTTTTGCAAAGATAAAAGATCTGGAGGAAGCCCCTTAGGGCACTGGGTAATTCCATGAGTAATTTTTGCGTGAACATACAGAAGATGGAGAACACAAAGAAGACCTATAGTTTGAGCAAAGGCATAGCTAGGTTGGAATCTGCATTGTTGGAGGGATGAACTAAATTTGTGAAATCACAGATCTTCTGAAATATTCACATACATCACATACATAGACACTACTTTTCCATGTTCCATACCTTTAAATTGTTCTTATCCCATCTTTTTATCTACAAACAACCTGAGGAAAAACTTATCTAGTTCTCCTATGGCATCCAATGAGTTCTATGTACTTTAAGGTTGTTTAATAGATAATTTAGTTTTCTTTATTAAAATTTAAATTTGATCCTAGCCTGATATATTTTAGCCAGGTAAAATTTATTTTGTTTTTTGGGGGGAGGGTGGTGGCTCAGGTCCTGCTAATTTGTATTACTGAATAAAATAAGAAACTGAAGTGACTATTTTATGCCTTAACACTTTCTGACCATGGAGATTTCTTGATCTCTACCCTTTTCAGCTCTCTAGATTGGTGGTCTCCCACAGGGAGACATGACTTGACTCTAAAGGATGTGCAATCAACCATTTGTGGAGTATAAAGAGGGGTTATAGTATAACTTCTTTGAAACAGCCAATTATTTGGATTAAAAAAAAATCAAAGTCACATGTATCCATATTGTGCAATATTCTCCTATTTCTTCTTCTGTTACTTAAACTCCCAACCTTGCCCATGCTGGCCTCTCATGGCAGTTATAATTTACACACTACCCAGGAACCCATAGCAAGAGCTGTGAAGATGCCATTGGAGATTTCTCCCCACCCAGCATATCAACTGGCTGCTTTCTGGATCACCTCTTGGCTTCATCAGGTACTCCTTAGAGGGCAGGATCTTTGGAAATGACGAATGTGTAAGGATCTGCCTTTCACATTTTCCTTTTGGGTGGGGAAGATGGAGTTACGTAATATAAGCAGACATGAATGGATTATAATCTTCCCTGGAAATTTTTTTTTCCCATACCCACTGCTCTTTCAAGCTATCCTAATTTTTTTGAGTATCCTGTCAACCTCCTAGTCACCTTGTTTCCACAGACGATGTAAATTCCTCTTACCTCACAAATCTAATCAGTTACCAAATCTTGCCTTTTCCTCACCATACTACACTATACTATACTAGTTCAGGGATCCATGACCTCTTGCCTAGACTATTACAGTGTCCTCCTAATCGGTCTCACTGTGGACCAACTTCTACACTCTCCAATCCTTCACAAAACTGACAAAGTGATTTTCTTAAAATACTGGCCTGACTTTATTGGTCCCCCTACCTGGTAAACTCCAGGGTCTCACTGTTGGCTCTAGGAAGACATTTGATTTAATCTTTGTCTCATCTTTTTTTTTAATTTCTATTTTTGCATAAGTTTTGTGGTGTGCATTAATATTGCTACAAGAGTGCATGTTTAAAAGGTATCCCGAATATCTTAGTGTGGTTTTAAGCTTTAAAGCTTAAAACTGTAGTAAGACATTTAGGACACCAAAATTATTTGAAAAATAAGTAATTATACACATATTGTCATATGAACAACTTTTTTCTCTTTCTTCCTTCTAATTTATAGGGTATGTGACCAAAAAAGTTTGGAGACTCTATATGATATTCTTTCAGCTAGCTCGACATCACTGAGTCTAACCCATATCTGTGATTGCATGCATACAATATAACACAATATTAACATACGTGTTTATCATGTGTATCTTACATATATATGTCTATATACCTCCATGTATGCATGTAGACATAAATATATAGTTACACATGTATATCTATACATCTGTATATCTGTATGTCATGGATATTTTGGAGGGGGTTTCCATTCATGTATGAATTAGATTGTATGACCACTGAGATCTCTTCCAAGTCTGAGATTCTGTGTTTCCTTAGGACCAAACTGGAAAAAGAGATCTCATTTATAATCTAGTTTCCGAGATGAGAGTGACTCAGTCCTCAAACCTGTGAAAGATGTGTGATCCCAAAGATTTGGGCATCATCCAGAGAAGCATTCTCCAAGTCTTTTTGATCATGTACCTCAGTAGTATTAAAAAAAATGCAAACATTCCCAATATTTGCAAATGTACTTTAAGCACATACACATGCATATATACACACACACACACACACACACACATACAAATATACATATATACACACACATGCATATAGATGTAGTACGATATTACTAATGATGAACTTAATAAAACTTATTCAAAAAAATAATTTTAAAAGATGAGATACAACTGGATCCATGTGAGTAGCAAACCAGTGGGATTTACTGAGAAGGGAAGTAATATAGTCAGAACACAATTTTTAGAAAATCACTTTGACAAGTTTGTTGAGGATTGGAGAAGAGAGAAAATTGAGCCTGGGAGGGCAATTAGACCTTGATCTAAATAGCTATGTGAGTACGTATACATATTTCATAAGCTAATGATTTGGCCAAGCAATTAATTTATGATGAATTTCATTTATATAAACACATATATGACTATATATGTATGTATATGAAACACCAATTTAAAAAGATAAATTAATCATCTTTACCAAAACATGCAGAAAAAAAGTATTCCATTAAATTGCAGTCACTTCCACATAGTACCTTTAAGATATGATTTGATTTGAAAAATTTTATTTTCTTTTACAACTTGGCAGGAATATCTCTATGTTATAAAATGAAAGTTCTGGCTTCCCTGAAAAGTCCCCTTTTGAGGAAGTGACCCCTCATTCATTCAACATGACCCTTCATTCATTTGTTCCACATCCATTTCCTAAGGGAACACTGTCTTGGGTGCTGAAGGATGAAAATTGAGCTGTTTGGGGTTAAGTTTCATTGTAATTGCCAGATGAATCTCATCTTTGGGAGTTTTGCAAAGCAAAAAACCCAACTACTATATTATCAAAATGTTAACATTTATATTAGGCTGATCATGGAAAAATTCCCCATCATAAGAGTTCATTTAAAATTACTTTCACTGGAGAAAACCTCTCACATCACAACTTGTAATATACTCGGGAAAGTCAAACCACTGAATCCCACTGGATTCTAGGTGTTTCAGTCTTCAAACTCTTCTCTTGGAAATTAATTGCTTGGTCTGAATCAGTCTGATTTACTTAAAAATGTCCTGGGGTCTAAATATTCATCTTCTACGGAAATGAAAGCTAAACAAGCTCAGAGGTAAGAAGGGATTTTTTCCCCTCAATTTGACAGCAAGTCTTGAAATCCCCTGTCTAACTGACTTAAAAATGCATGGAAATTAAATAAGTCTAAATGAGGAGCTCAATTAAAAATCTTTAAAAACCTGGTCACTGTTCTATTGCTACAGGTTGGCATTTGCATTGGAATCTCATAGTTTAATGGTGTTTTTCAAGGCAGGAGTTTGTCCCCCACCCTTTTTAATTGAAACCTGTTTGTTAAAAGAAATTGCAATCTGGACTTGAGAAGCTTAACCAGAAACATAGATGGCATCAGTGATGCATTAAGTCTTTTAAACTACTCCAGTTATTTATTGGGAGTGAAGTAATTTAGTTTGAGTGATGCAGATTTTACACTGTGAGGTGAGCAGCATTAGAATTCAAATTGTTTTTACAGAGAATACAAAAATCAGAGCAAATTCACATATGGTAATTTAGAGGATCAGCCTTTTCACTCCAGACTCCCACTTTCCCTCCCTATAGGCTTGTTCACTCTGGCAAGCAATGTTTCTTTGATGGAACCTGTGGGCTATAACAATTTTTTTTTCACATAGGCCAAAGGGAAGGGATGATGTATGAGATCATACAGAAAGATAACATGCTAGAGACAATATGGACGAATGAACTTTAAGGGAGTGTATCTCTCCTATTTGTGTCTTGAACAGGTTTTTTCCTTAGTACTCTAAAGAAGAGTACTTATTGAATTCTTATTTGGGGACCTTATGGAAGTAATTTCTGTGAATTCCAATGGAAAATTAGGATAAACTTAGCACCTTGCCTATCTCAGAAGGGAGATGATGTATGCATGGGGTCTGCTTTACAGAAGTGCATAAAGTATATGCATTTAAATCTTTTGGGAAGAGCTCTATTTCTTCTTTTGAATAATAAAATCTTGACTTATGGTGGAAATAGCCTTTTAGAAGTACTAGTTCTCTCCATAACCTCTTCCAAAATTGCAGCCTAGTGTAATAGCATAAGCCAACACTGTTACTTGTAGAAGACAGGAAATAGAAACTCAGGGCAACCTGGAAATAAACCTTACTGGAGTACTCCAAACCCCAAAATTCAGTCGGAAGTCCAGGAAGGCACCAGAGTTAAATAGGACTAAGAGAGTGAGCCACCTTTTGGTGGAAATCAAACATATTGGAGCAATACAAGAAGAAAATGTTTACATCAAAAGTGACCTGAAGGGATTCTTTGTATGGAAGACAGGATTGTGGAACGTGTGTATAAAACAACAAAAACTTTCAAAAGACTGAAATCACTCTTGTCCCAGTCCATGAAAGAGCTCTAATAGTCAACCAATAAACATTTATTTATTATAGTACCATTAGTTAAAGTTCCAGAAGTTTCTCCATGGGCTACCTGATTGAGAGTTGATCCTTTGAAAGAGATAACAAGTATTCTCTGTTATAGAAGAGTCAGCTGGGGTGGAGGCAGCAAAATTGATTTGAATGACAGTGGCAATGAGAGAATCTATGATACTTAATGGGAGTGGATGAGATGACAGTTTTAGCAGAACCAGGCAGCACTAACATGCAGAATCACAAGAGATCTTCTGGGGAAAGAATAATTTCTGGACTTTAATGATAATTTCATATGTAAAAAGTTAGAGGAAAAAGAAAGAATATATCATCTTCTAGATCTGATTTTCACCAAGAGGGAAGAATTTGCTGCTGGGGTGGATAAAATGCAAACCCTAGGGAAAAATGACAATTTTAAGTTTGAATTAGAGGAGAGAAAATCCAGGAATAGTCAGATATCTATTGTAGATATTGGGAGAGAAAATTTCAAAGATTCAGAGGAAAAAGACACACACACACACACACACACAAACAGTGAAAATTAGACTATGAAGAAAGGGTCAAAATGGAATTCTGAAGACATAAAGAGAAACAATTATACTGATGAGTCAATGGGGGAATTGTTTAAACAGTACAATATAGCTGCATAAGAAACTCATAAAACTAGATTTTTAAGGCATATAAAAGACAAAAGCAATGGCAGGTGACAAATGATAGTACACTCCTATAAGAAAAATGTTGAAAGTTCTAAAACTTAAAGTAAACTAGTTTTGGTGAAGAAAGCTTGAAAAAACTAAACAGCTTTATTTATTTATTTTAAGTTTTAATTAAAGGGAGAGGGAGTTAAATCAAACATTTTTAAAGTGTGTTCCAGGCACTATACTAATTGCTAGAAATACAAATATAAGCATTATAAAAGACAAACTCTACCTTCAAGGAGTTTAGATTCTTGTGTGGGAAGACAACACACAAAAGAGAAGTAGGAAGTAGGAAGATTGAGGGAAGGGTATCCATGTTGGGGCAAGATAGAAAAGTCCAGAGAGGTGGGAGCTGACCCAGGAGAGAAGTGAATTTGGATGCCATAGGCACTTCCTGAAATGGGCCCAGGCTAGTAACTCACCAATTAACTAATGAAGGGGGCTGCAAGCATAGAGGCATCTATAAGGGGTAAAGTCTGCCGATGTGGAAGTGGAAGAGTCCAGAGAATCAAGAGCAGAACCCCACAATAAGTTGCAGTAAGGGAAAAAATAGAGTATCAAAGACAAGCTAAGTCCACAGATTAAAACTGATGGCATTTCATATAGAGAAGGTAAGGCTACTCCATTCTTGTGTTTATTCTGTTATTATTACCTAGGAGAATAATCTTTAGAATGGAGATAGAACAAAAATGACTAAGTGGGTGATTGATAACCAAGACACACAAAGAGACAAGGAGAGAAGAATTAGGTACCTCTGATCAATTCTAGTTATCTGGTTTAGATGAACTAAACCCTTCAAATTTGAAAGAACAGATGTATGTATGTGATCACCGAGCTTCTCTCAATGGTCTTTGAGAGTGAAGAAGTGATACAGGATAAGACAAGGGCAGATTGTTGGACTGACTTTCCCCAAAGAGAATAGGAACTGCAAAATATAGACCAGTATGACTGACTTCAATTTCTGTCAAAATTCTAGAATGTATTATCAAAAGAATGGATCTATAAAAAAGAGATGGCATGGATGGCTTCGTCAAAAAGATGTCATGCTAAACTAACATTATTTTGTTTTGTTTTCATTTTACATGATTATTAAGTGGATGGCTAAGGGGAACCCTGCAGCTATAGTTTATCTATATTTTAATTACATATATAGTAATAACTTTTATGTTACTCTTGTGGAAATTTTTTAAAAAAGGTATGCTTGAATATAGAGCAGTTAGTGAGATTCCAAAATGATGAAATGGCTGGGCTCAAAGAGTAGTCTCATTAATAGATCAATTTCAACTTGGGAGAAGATTTACAGAAATGTGTCCCAGAAATCTGAGCTTGACCTTGGGTTGTTTAACATTTGAACTAATGACTAGGGATGACTGATGCCATACTTATAAAATATCAAGTTTCTATGAACCTGGGAAAAATACCTAGCAAACTGAATCACTAAGTCAGAATTCAAAAAGATTTTAACAGGCTAATACATTGTATGGATTCTGATAAGATATAATTTTGTAAAGATAAATATGTCTTTAAAGTAATAATAATAAATACTCCTCTATAGCAATCATTTTATCTGGAGCTTATCTGCAAAATATCTTGGTATTTTAGTAGATTCTAAATTCAATATGAGTCAATAGTATGCTATGGTAGAAGAGAAAACTAATCTAATCTTTGGCTTCATTTAAAGAAGCACAGATACCAGCAATATGGCAATTAGTGTTACATCATACACTACACTGGTCAGTTCATATGTAGAATATTGTATTGAATTTTGGGTACCACATTTTGGAAGGACATGTATTTGCTCAAGTATATCTAGAAGGGGGCAACCAAAATGGTAAAGAAAACAATCTTTGGGGAAAGAAAGAAAATGGGCATTGTTGCTATCTTCAAGTATTATAAGGGCTGTTGTACAGAAGGAGGATTATAATTGTTTTACTTGACCCAAAGGGAGAAACTAGAAATATTGTTTGGAAATTAAAAAGAAGAAAATTTATCCCAATATAAGGGAAAACTTGGTAACAGTTATAGCTATTCCAATGTATCTTTGAAAATTCTGTGTCAGAGAACAGTAAGTTCCCCAAGAGAAGCCTCAAGAGAGGCTTTCCACATGAATTCAGTCAACAATTTGTTGGCCAGGAAGCAACGGACAAAGAACTGTGTCATCTGGATTTATTTATGGAATTGAAGGGCTTTTGGTGGCTATACAAAGTCAGGTCTTCAACACCAGAATTCACAGATGAGTTATCCTTAAGTAATAAGAACTTAGTTATCATTTTTGATAGTGCAAAGAAATGTTAGAAACTGTGAAATGCATGACTACAGGCTTCCAAAATTTAACACCTACCATATGTCTAGGAAGATATGACCTGTTGGTTAAAATAGTACATAACTAAAATGCATTTACATACACACACACACACACACACATATATATATATATATACATATATATAATACAAGAAGCTTACTCTCTTTCATGGATTGACAGATAATAGATGCTTCTATAAGCAGCACAGACTTAAAAGATTCTTGAAAACTCAAACAATAAATAGTATTAGAACTGGAACATTATCACAGTCCAACTTCATTTTGACAATTGCTTGTATTAGTCCATGAAAATTTTAGGATAATATTTTTAATGGAGGTCAAATCTGAATACTCTTAGTTTTCAATATAGAAACCCAGAAAAAATCAAAGTCATGTAGGTACATGTCATCCTTGTCATCCTGCCTGTTACTGTGTTTGAAAGAAGGTTGCTTTCAGTGAGTGGACAGGAGGTGAACTTATATCCAATACTTTAATTTTAAAAGAAGGTATTTTATCCATCAGTGTAATAGATCATAGAACATTAAATGTCAACGAATGATAGCAAGCTGGTAAATATCTCAGGAAAATGTGGATTTGAACTCCATTGAACTACTTATTAATAGGAAAAAGGAGAAAAAGAGGAAAATACGGACAAGTGCCTTGTTCTCCTCCAGGAAAGACACATTGAACATAAAGTTATAAAAGGTTTTGACTGTATGTAAAGAGATTGTTGGCATCCTGAAATTAAAATTCAATGAGAACATATTTAAAGCAATTAACACCTCTGCAATACCAATACATTTTCAGAATTGTTAACAGATTTTGAAAGTATCCTAACAGTAATCTGTATAATACTAATGAAACATAGAACTCTTTGTCCTAAGGCAGTTATGGAAAGATTAACACTTCTTCACGTGAAAGAAAGGGGTTGATAGACTCTTGAAATCACCCTATCTGTCTGCCTTCCTCTGGACTATATTCATCCTGCAAGATCACATCAGCCCAGGAATTCACATCTATACATAATACCCTTTGCCCCTAGTGCCCTTTTGATTGGAGGTTGGAGAGAACTTTACCCAGAATCTCTGTTTAAGGAAAGAACAAAGCAAGCCATCTCATTTCCCATCAGATTGTACTCTTCTGGAGTGCTAGGTACTTTCTTTTCCTCCTCCCTTTTCAGCTTCTTTTCTCTTTGTCTTCCTCTATTAGATTGTAAACTCCTTTAGGCAATGGATTATTTTTTCTTTTTCATATTTCCATTCCCAGCCAGTGCCTGGCACATGGGAGATGCTTAATAATTGTTTATTGACTAGCTGACATATTAAGCAGATTAAACACTTAAAAGAAATCGTTCTGGCACATGTAAATATCATTTCAATGAGTAATACTAAAGACTGACAATAGGTACATGCCATTGAATTTGTAGAATGAAAGTGGAAGTGGCTTACCTCCAGATGGAGCCTAGGAAATGGCCCAGATCCAAAGATGGAATCAAAGGCCTCATAATAGGCTATATTCATATAAACTGAACCAATAATATGCAGATGAAGAAGCTTCAAACAAATAGCTTAGTCATTAAAATTTGTAAAGAATAATGACAGTATGGATAGTAATTCAGAACCAGGTCATCTCCATCAAAAAGTAGAGACTGATAATCCTTAAAGAGCACAGATTTAATGATCAATGGATATTATGAAGGAAATGGTAGGAACTGCAGCCATCATTTCAAGGTTGTAAAAATTTAGGATGTACTTATTGCCTAGTAAGACATTACCTTCTGGATAGAATTAGACATCAGAATTTCACTACCTGAAACTAACAGATGAGATATACCCCCATACTACATACAAACCTACACATACATGTATGTATGTATATGCATATATATATGTGTGTGTATCTATATCTATATATGGAGAGACAGACAAACAGAGACAGAGAGAGCTTAAACTGTTCTGAAACTGGACTATCCTCTAAGACAGCACTATTGCCCACAATAGCCTAGAAATAACTTTGATACATAAAAATTTAAGTGCATTTGTAATAGATGTCACCATACTAAACACTGATAAGCTCCAAGTTATGAAAATGAAAAACTGTGGAAATATAGAAATCTAGCAAAAGAATTCAAAATTATGTGAGAAAAGGATAAGACACATATCATCCCTGTCATCTTATTTGCTAGTGGAGTTGTACAAAAGGTGCTTTGGGTGAGCTTAAAGATAATGAGTTTGCATCCTACTACTTCTATACAATTACAAAAAAGTAGTTATTTTATCTACTTATTCAACAGTCACAAGAATATTAAATATAAAATAATGATATTGGTATAGTTACTTGGCTCTGGCCAGTTTCTCTCTGAATGATGCTGAAAAAGAGGAGATAATAAAAATAATAATAATAGAATTTGGACCTGGAAGAGTTCTTAGGGATGACCAAGATCAAACTATTTATATACAAAGGAAACTCAGATTTAATGAAGTCAAATGATCTGTCCAAGATCATAGAACTAGCAAATTGGGGCTTTATATATTTCTAAGTATACATTTCTCATTGGGTTGTCATAATAACCATGTAAAAACTATAAAGTAGTCAAACCCTTCAGTAGGTTATTGAACTAATCCAGAGACAGCTAGGTGGTACAGTGGATAGAATACCAGCCATGGAGTCAGGAGGACCTGAGTTCAAATCTGGCTTCAGACACTTGACATTTGGTACTATTTGTGTTACCCCAGTCAAGTGAGTTATCCCCCTGCCTCACCAAAAAAAAAAAGAAAGAAAAAGAAAAAAAAGTGATGGTTGTGTCAGAAGGGAAAAGGGGGTGTATATTTGATAGAGATGTTGCAAAGGTAAAATCAATAAACATTGCTAACAGATTGGATATAGGGGGAAAGATATGGTGAGGAATCCATGATAACTCCTAGGTGGTTAACCTGAGATATACTGGGAGGATGGTGTTGCCCCTATCAGTAATAAGTAAGATGGGGAGGAGGGGGAGATATTAGAGTGAAAAAAAAGTTACGTTTGGGACATATTGAGTTTAAGATGTCTCCTGGAAATCCTATTTGAGATATCTGAAAGGCAGCTAGAGATGTGAAATTGAGGATGAATTAGAGGCAGGATAGGGAGCTTAGAGAATCATCAGCATATAAATGATATGTAAATCCATGACAGCTGATGAGATCATCAAGTGAAATGGTATAGAAGAAGAGAAGAGGGACCAGGACAAAACCTTGATGGAGGGACATTTACAGTTAGAAGACATGTATGAAGATCCAACAAAGGAGAGAGAAAAAGAGAAGTCAGGTAGGTGGGAGGAGAACCTGGAGAGATTAGTATCTCAAAAACCTAGAGAGAAGATTTATCAACAATGTCAAAGGCTATAGAGAAGTCAAAGGAAATGAGAAAAGGCCATTATCTCCTGTATATAGTTTCTTTGTAGATATTTATTTATACACTGTCTTCTCCATTAGACTGTAAGCTTTTTTAAGGTAGGGACTGTCTTTTGCTTAATTTTTATTCTTAGCAGTTAGCAGAATGCATGGCACATGGTACTTAATAAATGTTGGCTGATTGATCCTGTCCCTTTATATATAGGCTAATGCTGTCTCTGGAATTTAAGAACTCTGATTTTGGAGTTAAGTTATAAAATGTATTTTGCTAAGTTTTATTTCAACTACAGTCTGAAAGGTTATATTATATTCACTTGATATAGAAATTGTATCAAATGAGTATAAAGTATTTGAAAGTCTTTTAAACTCCAATATGCACTAAATGAGAATAAAAAGTGGTACATAGCCTGTGGAAACCCTGGCAGGCTTCCTTGTCACAAGGAACTTGTCAGAATAGGTGTTTTACAATGTAGAGGAAGAAATAGCACGATGGAAGGTGAGAACAAGTTTTATAAGAACAAAATTCTATGAGTTTCCTTTATAAGTTTTCATACAGAAAGTTTCCAGGCATGAGTATACCACAGAGAAGATAATAGAAAAGAATACAGACAAAGTATTTCTTGAAAACCTTGTCTCATTCCATAACTGTCATGGGGCATCCAGGACTTTGTTAAAGGATATCAGTTTCTAGAGGGGGTGTGTTTTCTTTCCCCATAGGATACTGACATGGAGAGGAAGGAGCAAACTTTCTCTCAATCCCAGGTACAGTGTGGATCACAGAGGACCACGAGGAATGGTAGACTCAGTTTTACAAAATTACCTTTCCTATTGAGACAATGCTACTTTTGAATTATGCTTCTAAAAAGATTTCTGATGACCCTCCTTTGGGGGCCTCTAAATTGGAAATGTACATAATTTAGAATTTTTTCTTTTTACCACAAATATTTTTTTAAATGTGCCCTTCTGAGGGAAGTGAGGGCATAAGATATAGATGGATAAGGGCTCACAGGTAGAAGGAAAAAAAGAATGATGCTTATGTTGTCTGTTTAGGGGAAGCTTTTCTGAGTTCTGGATGCACCTGAATTGAATGTTGTAGGATTCCCCTCTAGCAGTCCTCTCCCCAAGAAAACCTTGGCGCACGGCAGTGGGTGCAAATCACAGTGTATAGCTTTAGAGCATTGTTCTTGGAGTTATCCCTTTCTTATATTTTTTCCTGATCAGAGATAGTATGTTTCTACCAAGTCGGCACACATCCTTAATACTAAGCCATAAACATAAAAGAGAGAACCAAATGTTCCTGCAATTTGCACAGCTTGCCCTCAGACAAGCTCTAGGTTGGAGGAATGGTGTCCAAGTGCATAGTATTTGAACCCCAGTGACAGAGGCCCCTAGAGTCCACAGTCCCATATTGTAGGACAAAATGGTGAAGCTATTTCTTTGCTTCTTTGTTCTTCTAAGTAATCCTAACAAGAAGCTCTTTAGTACATCAGAATTACAGACTCTCAGAGTTGGAATGGTCCTTAGAAGCCATTGATACCAATATGTATTTGAATAAGAATCCCAAACTTGACAAATGATTATCCAGAGACCTCTAGATAGATGAGCAATATTCCCTCCAGGGCAGCCTGTTCTACTTTTTGATAGCTTCCTTTGTTAGGAAGTCTTTCTTTACATGAAGACTAACTCTTCCCCTCTGGGTCAATGACTCATTGCTCCCAGTGCTGCTCTCTGAAGTGGAGAAGAAGGAGGTCAATCCTTCCTGCTGTTATGGGAATGGGAATCTAAGATCTTCTCTGCCCTGGGCCCTTTGATAGGTTTAAGTGACTCTGAAAACCTTCCTTGATTTGAAAATATACTCTTCCCCCTAATAGGCTGAATGTGGTCACCTGGAGCCTGTGGTGGGAGGCTTGTTTTTCAGGAATGCCCACACCTTGATACTTCGTGATTGGGCAGTGGGTCAAGAGGATTGTGATGTTCTCTGAGCCAGGAGAAGGCTATATATACCCTGATGTGAGATTTTGCCTTGGGGCTCACTTTGAGAAGAGTTTTGTGATTTGACCAGATGAGATTCTGGGCAGCCGTTGAGTCCCCCCCTTCCCTCCCCCACCCCGGCTTTGAAAACCCTGATGTTGGTGCTTTGCTCTCTGGTAACTGACTAGGTATGGATTTAATGGTCAGACAGTTGGAAGCCTGTCTGCTGATGTTTCTATGTATTTCTTGTCTGCTTGTAACTTGTTTGTATTCTCTGAAGTTCAGGGTGCTGACTTTTCCCCCTCAACTAGATAAATGATATATGTTTGATTGATTAAAGTAAGATTCTTAACCCATTTTTGAGTTGCTTTCCTTTAGAAAAGCAGATCTAAGAACCTGTGTTGGCAGCCACCCTGGGTATGCTAGAGTGCTTGCTGTTACACCTGCACATATAGCTCTTTGAGTGTTTGTGTAACACCTGGGGCACCCATACCCTTTCATATGTGGGGTGATAGAAATGCTGCCTCATGTTCAAGGGGTTGATGTAGGTTTATATCTATTCAGATTATAGCTCATAATCCCCTCATCAGTCAGATGATAAAATTAGTTCAAAGCTATCTTTTTTTTTAATGAAACGGGGAAAGAAAAATAGTAATAGAATATTTACCCCCTATACCTGGGTCATATTACACTACACTATCCTACAAAGAAACATACCATCAGTAGGAAGGTAACCCTCACCTAGGGAACACCTGTCTATATATCTGTATCGATCTATCTATGTATCTATGTGTCTATCTATCTATCTATCTATCTATCTATCTATCTAGCTAGCTAGTTACCTATATCTATATCTGTCAGAAGCTTCCCTTCCAGGTTTTGAGGCATATCTTATATTTAATAATTTCTCCAATAGATCTTCTCTACCCTAAGCTAGTTATCTTCAGTTAAGGTTATTAACCAGGTGATATGACTTGAAGAAAAACTTATTAAGAAAAAATATTGCCTTCAAGAAGGAAAATGGATGCAGATGATGGTGGCAAAATACCTTCTCTGGGATTTGGGAGGACTGAGGAGATGGTGGTGATGAGAATCTAGGAGTCCACAATATGATAAATTCAAGTCAACTGGTATTTATAGAGGTCCTACTCTGTGCCTAGCTATTGTTGTACCTGCAAAAGAAGATGAAGTCCTTGTCCTCAGGGAGCTCACTCATAGGTTCCCAAAGTTGGTGATACCATCCCCCTGGGGGGTGCTGCAACAATGGGACTGTTGGTAGCAGCCTCAGGTGCAATTGGGGGCTGTTAAATAAAAATAAGGTTTAACCTAACCCCATTAGGGTCCTGAATAATTTTAAGGGGTTGGTAGGCCAATACGTTTGGGAACCTCTGGTAAAAAGAAAAGAAGGAAACACTTGAAATAAAGAATGTGTGAGACAAAAACAAGCAGGTGTGAAACAAACAGTATGTGGTAGTTCCCTACACAATGAAATCACGGAACCATTCACAGTATCATTAGCCCTATATTCAAAATTAATACAAGGTAGTTCTGGAAGAGAATGTTCTACTAACAAAGGGGTTGGAGGGTCAGGAGAGGATATCTTTAGAAGGTTAGCTTTTGAGTTGAGTCTTGAAGAAAATGATAGATTCCAAGAGCTGGAGGTGAAGAGGAAATGAATCCCAGGTATGGAGGCTAGCCAGTGCAATGGGATGAAGTCAAGAGATGAAGTGTCATGTGTGTGGAACAATAAATGAACCAGTATGACTAGATTAATGAGTGTATAGAGGGGAGAAAATATAAGAAGACCAGATGAGTAAACAAGTGGTCAGACTGCGATGAATTGTAAATGCCAAATAGAGGAGTTTCTATTTGATCCTAGAAGTAATAGTGAGCCGTTGAGGTTTATTGAGCAGGAGTACTCAGACCAGCTCTATGGGAAAACTTCTTTGGAAGCTTTGTCAAGGATAAATATGAGAAGGGAAAAGGAAAAGCTTGAGGTGGAGAGACTAAATAGGAACTTATCATTATCCATTTGAGAAATGAGGAGGACCCGAACAAGGATTATCAGATTTATAACCAATAGATGAAGGACGGTTTTGTTAGAGAGAAAAGTGAAAGATTTGGACAATTTATTGCATATGTGGGACAAGGGTGAGTGAGGAGTCAAGGAGAACGATGCATTTTCAAACCTGGGTCACTACAAAGGTGGCAGTGTCTTTGACAGTGATAGGTAAGTTGGAGGAGGCCTGGATTTGGGGTAAGTGGAGAAGATAACGAATTCTATTTGGGACATGTTGAACTTGAGATGCCAGTTTGAAATGTCCTATTAGGCAGGCAGTTTTTGACATGGATCTTTTAAATCAAGGGAAACTAGGACTGGATACATTTTTCTTTGACCCCGACAACATCTCCATGAGGGGTTGACTATTTCCATTTTATAGATGAGGAAAATGAGATTCAAAATAAGGTTCAGAGAAATTGAGTGACTTGTCCAGGGTCACTCAGCAATGTCTGAGGCAGACTGTATATTCCTGACTCCAAATCCTACCCTTTTCCCCATTTGTCATAGTAGGTCTAGAGGAGGGCAGGGCACTCTGCTCTACTTTCCGCAGTCTGGTCCAAAGAAGATTTGTGTTCACGTACCACTCCAAGGCATTGCAACACGATCCCCCAAGAATGATGAAATTATGTTTTCTCCTAACCAAGTCAGGAAACAGGAGTAATATACACCACCGCTGAAAATTCAAATTAATTGATGTTTTATTATAAACAAGTGAACGAAGGAAAACTTTCAGGAAATTATGCCTACACATTTCATTCAAAGGTGAAGAGAGGAAAGAAAATTTATCGAATGTGGAAATTTGAGCTATCTTATGGCACCCTTCTCCTTGCCCCCTTAAATTACAATCTTGGGCTGCTCCCCTATATTAATATCAAATTCCCCCACTGCATTAAGAGTGTGTAAACACTAGGTAAGGAGAACAATGTACATACTTCTTGCTGCTTAGTGTTCTGTGGGTGATAGTGGTGTTAGTTTGTTAGAGGTGGCATTATATTATATATCGTGGTCCTTGAAAGAATAGTTGTGGCAAAGTCACTCAAGAAAAGAATAATCATTTAGTTCCTATATCTTTGTTTTGTATAAAATGTATGAGACGTCTGCTGACAAATAAGCATGATGAAGGCATTTTCACTTTATAGGAAACTAAGATGAAGGGAAAATTCAGACCTATAAAATAGGAGAGGCAATTCCCAATGGACCACAGAGAGAAAAGAGGTGAGAATCTTAAGTGAATATGCAGAATTAGAATGACAGTTGATGAAAGAGAGAAGTGGAAATCATTTAATGGAATCATTTACTTGTAAGGATGGTTATTGGGCACTGAGCTGTAATGTTCTACCATCATTCATTTGAGTCCATGTTGTCCCTCTCACGCATCTCCTTAAAGTTTTTAAACCCTCACCATAGTTTGACACCTCACCATCTCTCACTTGTATGGTAACAGCAGTGTCCTCATTGGTTTCCCAGTCTTCGATTTCTCATGTCTCCAATCCATTAGACTTACAACTTCCCAAATAGGAATTTCTAAAGTGCAGGCCAGACCATGTCACTATATTACTCAGGATCCTTCCATGGTTCTCTATTATATATTTGTATAAAATCTGATTTTAACCTATCTTTCCAGTATTCTAATTCCAGAAATTCGAATCCCCTTTTCAAACTCAATATTTTAGCCAAATTAGCCTTTTTTGGTGTTCCTTGTACTCACTCATGGACTGGTTCTCATGCTTGGAGGGCCTTACTGCTTCGCCTGTGTTGAGGCCCTTTTGTGGGCCTTTTACAGTTTTGGAATTCTTGTCTTCCCTCAAGATTCAGATCAAGGGCCACCTCCTCTATAAGGTCTTTATTGATCTACTTGATTCTTAGCATTCTACCCTGAAATTATTTTGTTTTTACTTTGTGGCTATTTTGCATTTACTTACTGTTGTCCATATTGTTTCCCTAGGTAGAATGTAAACTTCTTGAGAACATGTCATTTGTACTTGTCAGTGAATGTTAGAGGCACTTAATGAACATTTGCTAAACTAAATTGTTGAGGTACTCAGTTGTCAAGAACATGATGACCCAATGCAGAAGAAGTAGGCAAATGACCTTAGGCTCCTTTCTATTTCTAGCAATTTAGGCCCAGAAGATCTAGAAAAAAGCCATCCTGTTGGTATGGAAGCTGTTGACGGTCACAGGCAGGTCAAAGTCTTCCTGTAGCTTGTCACATATTACATAATACCTTTCCACCCCGGCATCATATAGGTTCGTGGTTTTCTAAACCAGAAATGAAACCTGGGAAAGGACTGATCTGGACCACACTGGAACTCCACTGTGACATTGTGCTAATGTCTCAGGATGCTGTGATGTAGAATGACTGTTTACAGGGTGACTGTAGAGACATAAGCTGTATTGGCATGAATCTAGCAATTTCTGGTTACCTAGCTGATCAAAGAGATAGCTGAATTCCAGATCTTCAAGAAAAGAAAAGAACTCTGTGTACCAAAAAGGACACCTTAGAGACCAGTGTCCCACAGGTGACTCCTGTCATCCCTCTTCCTTTGATTGGGACAACAGCGCAAAGACTTCAAGTTGCTCGAGGGCAGCAATTGATTTTTACCGTTCTTTGTATTCCTAGAGCACCTGGACACAGCACCTGACAGATAGGAAGAACTTAATAAATGCCTGTTGTTGAGTATTTAGCAGTAAACCATTATGGGGTCTAGCACAATGTTATTAATTAATTCTTTGCTCAATTCATTAAGTTCCTAAAGTGAACACAGTAGTGCTCAAGGGATTAGGGAGAAAAACAAAGAAAAATAAAGATTAGTCCTTATCTTCAATGAATTTATAATCTAGCAAGGTGGTATTAATAGTCATATGATGTAAACACACATATTTGATTTTCTACAATTTGTGATAACTGTTGCAGCATAAAATATACTGTAATAAAAGCACGAGAGATACAAGGGATCATGTGAATGAGAGGCCATGCCTGCGGTCAGTGCTCCATACATATTTGTTGCCTAAATAAGTAAATTCCTGCCATATCCAAGGCAGCAAAGATAATGTGCAGGGGCCTTTTTTCTCACCTTTGGCTTCCCACAGTCTGGTTACTGCTTCTGTTTTGCTTCCCATCTCAATTATCTCGAAGCATTATCTTGTCTTCCATAAGCTGCAAGTGTCATGGGGTATGACACTAAGGAATCTGGCAATGTGCTTTTTTCTCTTATTATTTCTGCACACTGATCCAGCAAATCTATGCCAGGTATTTTGCTCCATCTGCTATACTTGTGTCAGCTGAGAAGATGGCGAACCCTGGGGAGTCTCAGTGTGAAAATGTTTTATTTTATCTCTGGGAGAAATATCACTGATTCTGGAGGTGAAGGCCACCCACCCCATAGTTACAGATGGACAGAGACACGGTGATGGTTGTAGTACAGAGCAGCAGACTTAAATGATGCACCTTGATTCTGGATCCTTACCTCAGTTTACCTCTTCCACTTCAATTCTAAGACTAAACAACAACAACAACAAATTATGCTTATTCTTGTTATTGTGTAGGAGAATGAGTCCTTGAATCTTTTCACCTTTGGGGAGGTGTCCTATTTTTAATTTCTTAAAATAACTAGCATAGGGTGAGAGGAAGGTGAGTTTAGTACAAGAATAAATAAAAGGCCAGTGGTATTCCTAGAACTTTGAAGATCCTATAACTTCACTAAGAAAACAGAATAAAGAGGGGGGAGGGAAGGCAATGCATATCATCACTGTAGAAAGGGGAAAGTTTGAGTAGAACCTTTATGTCAGACTATCTGTCATTTCGTGATTCCTTTGCTAGTGTGTACCTCTTCATTCCATACAGAAATTCCCTGACTGAAATCCTGCACAATATTTTCCATTCCCAGTATTATCTCTCGTCTTAGACTTTGGCATTCCCAAGACACTAATTCCTGATCTGGCCTGGTTTCTAATTTACTTCTTTTATTGGATTTAGGCTTGCATCTCCTCTCTTTTCCCATAAGAGGTTTTCTTCTGAGGTCTGGTGATTTCTCTAATCAATTCATATATATCCAACTCTGGGAAGTAAAAAATGGAATGTCAGTAAATACACATTTATTAAGTGTCTACTATCTGCTGGGCACTGTGCTAAGTATTGGGGGGTACAAAGAAAGGCAAAAGTCAGTCCCTGCTTTGAAGAACTTCACTCTAATGAGAGGGACAACATGCAAACAACTCTCCACAAACAAGATGAACAGAAAAGAATGGGGATGATTTCAGAGGGGAGGCACTAAGGTCAAGGAGGACTGGGAAAGGCTTCCCATACAAGGTGGAACCTGAGCTGAGACTGCAAGGAAGCTGGGGAAGTTAAAGGGCAGAGATGAGGAGAGTATCCCAGACATTGAGGGACAGCCAATGAAAATGCTCAGAGGAGAGACATGGAACGTTTTGTGTGAGGAATTTCAAAGAGGCCAGGAATGAATAGGAAGAAATTTCCAGGGATCAGAAAATAAAGCAACACAAGAGTTTTGTGTAGGGAAATAACAATAAGATACGTTGAATGGCAATCATTTATAGAGGAGACCACCTCATTCATGTTTTGAGGCAGGCTTTTATAGATGTTCTTCTCCTTGATGTGCAATATAGCACATGTATAGATAACACATTAAGAGATAGTAGTGGGGGGCAGCTAGATGGTGCAGTAGATAACACACTGACCCTGGAGTCAGGAGGACTTGAGTTCAAATGTAGCCTTAGACACTTCTTAGATTTGTGGCCATGGGCAAGTCACTAAACCCCAAGTGTCTCCAAAAATAATAATAATAAAAAGAATAATAGATGGTGTTTATGTAATATTCTAAAGTTTGCCCAGTTACTTTACACTTTTTTCTCATTTGATCCTTATGCCATCACTCTAAGGTAGGTGCTATTATTATACCCATTTTATAGTTGAGAAAACTGAGGTTAAGAGGAGTTAAGTGACTCAAGAAAGGTCACACAGGAGTCAAATTCAGGACATTCTCACTGTAGGACCCACATTCTGTATTCAGACTTGTGCTAGGTACTCTTAAGCGAATATTATAGCATTTTAAGGTTAGTGAAGTGTTGCAGATATTAACTCATGTTGCTTTCACAACAACTGTGAAACTGAAGCAATTGGTGGTTGTGACTTTGCCTTGAGCAGCAGAGCTGTTACATGTCCGTGGCTAGATTTAAACTTGTCTTCCTGGTTTAAAGTCCATTCTTCTGTCTGCCATGCCACCTAGCTGCAGACTTGTTTGTTTGGCCTTTAATGCTTTTTTCTACCCTATCTAGCCTGGTACCTATTTACCTTTTTAACTTTATTATTCATTGCTTCCTTTCACGTGCTCTCCTATCCAGTCAAATTGACCTTCTTGCTGTTCATCAAATAATATCTGTAAAGTGCTTAGAGTGATGCCTGGTACGTAGGAGCTTAATCCAGGCTCGTTCCCTGCCCCAACTTGCCTTCTATCTTGTGTCTCCATGCCTGTGAGCCGTGATTGGCCATACCTGGGAATTGGTTCCTTTTTGTCTCTACCTCTTAGAATCTTGAATTTCCTTTAAACTTTGCTCCAAGCTCACCTTCTACAGAAAACT
This sequence comes from Petaurus breviceps papuanus, assembly GCF_028583685.1. Taxonomy (NCBI): domain Eukaryota; kingdom Metazoa; phylum Chordata; class Mammalia; order Diprotodontia; family Petauridae; genus Petaurus; species Petaurus breviceps. Next base: position 10,834,320 of record NW_027187330.1, read on the forward strand.
CTCTCCCGATGCTGCCAACTGCTATTTTGTCCTCTCCTACCCATGACTTTGTATTTCTTTCTATTTACCTATATGTAAATACCTAAATGTATTTTTCCTGAGAATGTAACCTCATTATGGGGAAGGATTTTTTTTTCTTTCCATTTCTTCAGGGTCGAGTGCAGTGCCCTGCACAAAGAAGGTGCTCAAGAAATCCCTACTGATTGAGAAGATAATGACAGCTCACACTTGACATAAAATGCATTAATTAGAGTTTACAAAATGCCTCCTCACAATAACTCTGTGGAGGAGGTAATGACAATATTTTCATCAATGTTCTGCTAATGAAATACCTAAGTCCTTGAATAGTTCAGTGACCTTGACAAGGTCCTACATTATGAAAGCATCAAGCTAGAAATAGAAGAACCCGGGTCTTCTGAATTGAAAGTCAGATTTTTTTCAACTATTCCATAGTATTTTTCAGGTATGAGACCAGGTCCCTACCCTTAATCGTAGAGTTTGTCTGGGTAAAGAAAAAGCAAACAGGCAAGCAAAAATAACAACAAAAACTATCATTCATGTAACAGAGAATAATAAATTACTGATGTCTGAACACTTCTCTATGCTTATGTGGCCACTTATTACCTCTTGTTAGACTTTTGCTATTGGACAGTAAAATAACGGCATAGAATATAGAGTATTGGACATGGAGTCAGGAAGACCTGGGTTCATATGTTGTCACAGACACTTAACATCTCTGTGACCCTGGGCATGTCACTTCTGACCCTACTGGACCTCAGTTTCCTTATCTATAAAATGAAGGATCTTCCTCTAAGGGTCTTTCTAACTCTAAATCTGTGATCCTATAAACTTTAGCAGATCCATATTATTTCTAGGATCAAATACAAACTGGACATCTTGCCATTCAAAGGCCTTCAATAGCCTATATTGAGCCTATTTTCCAACGCCTTTTCACCATTATCCCCTTTCACAAACTGTCCATTCTAGTCAAATTTACTTATCTGCTGTTTTTTTTTTACTTGATCTTCCATCTCCCCTCAAAGTCTTTGCTAAGTCTGTCTTATACACTTGAAATGCACTCCCTACTCCACACCAACTCTTAGAATTCTTAACTTTCTTCAAGATTCAATTCAAGTACATCCCTCTCCCCCCCCCCACCAGAACTCTTTCCTGATCTTGCCAGTAATTAGTGTTCTGGTTCTCCTAAAATTATCTTGCATTTATTTATTTGCATATAGGATTTATTCTCATCGAATACACGTTCCTTGAAGGAAGAACTGTTTTAATATCTATTTTTATATATCCAGGGTCTAGCACAGTACCATACACACATTAGGTGTTTAATAAATGTTTATTGAATTAAATTAAAGTTTAATTGTATCTGATGACTATGGACTGGAATAATTGGAGAAGCCTTCACGGCAGAGTTAGGACTTTGGACCATGAAATATAAGTTGGATGGGAAATGATATATCTTGACCCCCCGATTTTGTGGTTGAGAAAACAATTGTACAAGGCCATGAGGTACTTAGTAGAGCCCAGAACGAAGGTCTTCTGACTCCCAGCCTAATGTTTACAGGATTTAGATAAAGTAGGAGAATAAGAGATTCTGGATATTCTGGATAGGATGAAAGGCAGGGTAATAAGTATATGTTCAGGGAATTGCTAGGAGCTTGATCCTTTAGGCTAGGATGGAGGAACATGTGGTAGAAAATATGTTGGAAAGAGAGGGTTGTGAGAATAAAGGCAATGAATTTGAAGAATAAGTAATAGGAAGCCATTTTGTGTTTTTTGAGCAGAGAAGCAACATAATGAAAGCAATACTTCAAGGAGGTTAATTTTCAAAGACCCTAAATCTAGGGTTTCCAAAATCAGGAACCATGAAATTTCAGGGTTTAAAGGGAACTTAAAACTGGGAATACTATTCCTCATTCCATTTGCTTTGTCTAAATCCTATGAATATTGGTCTGGGAATATGAAGACCTCTATTCTAACCTGGCCTTTAACACCCACCTTCTGATGATCAGTCTCTCAATCACACAACTAGGGGGTTGAAATAAATTTTTATCATTCAACTTAATGGTCTTTCATTCTTAATCCCAACTGCTCCATGAAGCCTCCAATATTTCCAGTCCAAGCAATCTCATCCCTCTTTTGGAGTCCAATTAGACTTCAATATCTGAGCTAGAATTCCCTCAGTGATATTTCTCACAAGTAGACATTAATGTTGAGGTTCCATTGTGATAGGAAACTCCCTCCCCACCAAGCTAATCCATTTAACTTTTAAACAAATAAAGTTTTCTTTATAAGGAAGTCATTAATGTCTTTGCAAGTTCAAACTACTGGTCCTGATTCTGCTATACGGAGTCTGGCAGAGCAAGCCTTATCTCTCTTTCACATGACAACCTTTCATGTAATCAAGAGAAATACTATGTTTCCTCTAAGTTATCTCTTCTTCAAACTAAATTTCTCCCCTGCCTCCTCATTTGTCCCCATGAGTTATAATTTTGAGACCCTTCAGTGTCCTGGTCTTCATTCTCTGAAGGTGCTCCAGCCTCTCAATGTTCTTCCTAAAAATATTGGTAGCTGCATCTGAGTATAATGTTCTAGATGTGGTCAAACTGAATGAAAATAGCAATTGTTTCTATTTTGCCCAGAAACCCTGAGGTTCTTCCCTTCCCAGAGTGATATTTTTTGACTAGATAAAAGGGGCCATTATCTGTCTCATTTCTCACCTAGCCTTAATCATTGAATGGGCATTGCCTCCATCACACCAAGAACTGGGAAAGACCTCAGTTTAAAAAGGCCAAGATCTCCCACTACATCCAAGGCCATCTCCAATTGTCCTGATTTCTATCTTGCCACTTGTAATAGTAATGAAATTTGAAGATCCCTTTGAATTGCTAAGCCAAGAGGTACTTAGCACCTCATTTCAAATTAAGACTCTGTTAAGGAAACAGAAGGTGTGATCCCCTGTTACTAATGTAACAGGAAGGGGCTGAACAGGGAACCCCTGCTGCTGACTTAACAGGAAGGAGCTGAACAGGGAGAATTTGCCCTGTAGGGACAGGGAGTATCACCTTTTGGAAATCTGTTTGAACTTTCTAAAAGAACTCCCAGAACTGGGGTAGTTAATGTGGGGTAGTTGGAGTGAGTTGTGTCATTTCTCAGAAAATTCCTTATAGTAATCCTAACAACCAATCAATCAACAAGTTTTGATTAAATGCTAACGGAAGTGTCAGGTCCTGGTAAGGACCCCTGGTTTGACTGACATTCTGAAGGAAGCTGGTTGTCTCTTTTGTAGTTCATTGATTCCTGAAAGGGCATTTACTTTAGCTTAGAGTTCTTTGGTCATAGCTTAGGTGGTAGAAAGGCCTCTTGAAATCCATTTAAATCTTTGCTTTCACAGCTGGAGCACTCAATATCTAGTCCTTTCTTTATTCTGACCCTCATCTTTCAGTTATCCACTGGGTCCTATTTCAGTCTATTGCCTCTAGGGACCTTTTGCCCCTTTTTCTTATACTTTTTGAATCATTTCTCCCCCAAAGGGAAGCATCTTCTACCTCCCTTTACTCAGCCTCTTCATTAGGAAACATACAGCAATGAAGTCTAAGAAACAAATGAAAATGTAAGTATATATATATATATGTGGATTATTAAAAACTGTGCCTTGCTTCAATGTTGAGTCTTTTAGTTAAATATAGCTCTTGATCTTGTATATTATAATTTAATGAGGAAACCAGGTATGTCTTAGACTTAGAACTACAGAAAACACCTTCTAAAAACCATTGCCAAGGTAGGAGGGAGCTACATACAAAACGACCTTTTCCTTCAGTCTCAGACAAAGATCATGAGGAAAGGAGCAGAAGAGAGAGAAATATTGTTCAACTGTTTTCTTTTGTTGTTAAGCTTGAATACTCTGGAAATTTTCTCTAGGGAGTTTCTATTTTCTTTAGAAAATGACTTTCCCTTTCCAGTGACAAAACCCAGGTGCATTTTGAGAGAAATTCAATTTAAAAAATGTATTTTTGTAGCTAAATGAAGGCGCTTGTTCTGTAAACAGCAGTGAAGACCTCCGTGGATAATAACGGTGTGGGTCTGTTGATATTTTTCTTCAGGAGGTAGGTCAATCTTGACTGGGAACCAGTTTCCCTAGATACAGAATTGCCTTGAGAGAGTCTGACCAGCAAATCTGCCATCCATAATGTATCAGGTTGGCTACACAATGCAGTTTACACTTTGTGGCCACCTGCTTCCCTTCCCTCAGATGGCTAACATTTCCTGGTGGTAGGTATGTGTTTGCTGTTTAAAGCATGGTCTCAAACCTGCTGTTATCTTTTTAAATGAATGGCTTTTTTTCCCCAAATCATTTTCTGCATGGATAGCCTAGAGTCTTATGCCAAACAGGACTGTCAAGCAGAAGTTTGAAGAACAGCTTTAAAAATACCCCAATAAACCCCAACAATGTCCTGATGCCTCTAATGATCACATCAGACAAAACTGCTGAGCCAAAATATTAATGACAAGTTATTCTTCTTTGAAAGCTTATTTAATTCAGCTCAATTTAATAATTATTATTTTCTCTGTCTACTATGTGTAAGGAACCATGCTTGTTGATGGAGTTACAAAAAAAAAAGAAAGTCACAGTCTATTTTTGTACCAAAAAGGCTCAGGGAGACATGACAGTACACGAATAACTACAATGTAGATTAGGATGTGGCATGTTCAGAGGTAAACTGCAAACGGAATGCTATGTTGACTCTAAAGGGGAGGCAATAACTTTAAAATGATGAAAAAAATGGTGTATATAACAAGATATCCTTATCTAATTTTCAGATGACTGCCAAATTGGGAGGGATAGTTAACCATTCAGACCCAAGAAACATGTTGACCAGGGATGGGGAACCTGTGGCCTTGAGGCCACATGTGGCACCCTACGTCCTAAAGTGCGGCCCTTTGACTGAATCCAGACTTCACAGAAAAAATTCCCTTAATGAAAGGATTTGTTCCATAAAACTTGGACTTAGTTAAAAGGCCACATCTGAGGACCTAGAGGTCCACATGTGGCCTCAAGTCTGCAAGTTCCCCACCTCTGATTCTTGACAGACCAGGACATTGGGCTGAATCTAATAAGATGAAATTTATTCCAATTCCAAAGCTAATATATCCGTGATATTATTAATAAGGGTATATTTTCTCCCAGAATGCAACTATTCATTCCTATTCATTTTATGTAAATCTATTTCATATATTCTTATAAATTTTCCATGGGGGGGAGTGGGCAGGCTTCTACCCAATGTTCTAGGGCCTTCTTCCTTTACATGAATAGCAGTGGGCCCCATGGACTATTCATTGCTTATCTATCACTCTCAGTTTGTTACCCACTATCTTTTTTCTGGTCACATACATCCTTAAAGATATTATGCCCTTTTCCCAGCATGAGTCCTGGTTCATAATGACTTACAGACTGCTCACATATGTTGTATGCTTCTCCTTTGCCCTAAAGGTGATTCTCAACTTCAGTTCTTCAGAGATTGTCATGTTCTAGGACTTGTAGCCATACTACATCAAGAATAGTAGTATTAAAAAGATGGGCATTTGTTTTAAGAAGAAGTTTAGGGGTTTGAAAGAACTTTACCTTTTCCCAAAGGCCCTCTCTTCTCCTGTTCAATTCTTATGTAATCTCATTATTCATTGGAAGTGCCTGACACATACACACCCTCATTTCTTTATATAAGTGGCATTATAACTCTCTATAAGTACATACATTCACATATATATTTGCAAATATGAACACAACAGATTTATTAAAATGTTGTAGCCCTATTGGTATGTGTGTGTGTGTGACATCTTCTGATTCTGCTGGATGAATTTCACAGGCTCATATTGTAGCCTAGACACTAAGCTTAGATTTTCCTTTCTATAGGCCAACATAGTGCATGGTTATTGTTCTTATATAAGTAGTTCTAGAAAGTACTGAGGCTTGGTACAGTTAACATAATGTCATTTGCAAATAGGAACTCCTCTAAATGGAGGAGCTGACAATTTCATAGAGAATTCCTCATTCATTTGAACTCTATAGTAGGTGACATTTTAAGAGGTATGAAGTCATATTACAACAGGGGGTCATGGATTTAGAACAAGGAAACGTAGAAATCCTCAAATCCGGGGGTTTTTATTTGTGTGTGTGTGTGTGTGTGTGTGTGTGTGTGTGTGTATTACAGAGCCACACCTAACCCCTTTTGGAATCTGGTGAAGTCTGTGGAACTATTCTCAGACTTCTACAAGGTAGCCTATGCAATAAGCGACAGATTCAATATTTGAACCTGAGTATGATTAGATAGATAGTAGCTTGTCTTCAAAAGATCTGTTTATCTTGAAGGCCTGTGAGTCAATAGTGTGAAATGGTAGCCTACATAGCTAATGCAGCCCTGATAGAGAAGCAGAGCTTCTGGGACTAAAGAAGTGATAGCAACCATTTTTGTCATGGTCTTTTCACTTATGGAGTCTGGTGTTCATTATTGGCCTTCACACCTTAGAATGAGTATTAATGGGTTAAAGAGGCTTCAAAGAGGGCAACTGAGATAATGAAATCTTTTAAGTTCATAGTAAAAGAGGGGTGGTTGAAAAAATGGTCCTCTTATGACTAGAAAAGACAAAAGGGGGAAGGGAGACTAGGACTATTTCCAAATATTTAAGGAGCTCATGTATCAAAGAGGTCTTAAAAGAGATTCTGTTTGGTTTCATAAGATAGAACTAGGAGCAATGCATAAGAGCTGGAAATAGGCATATTTTGGCTTCATGTAAGGAATCACTTCTCAGCAATTAGAGCTAAATAAAAGTAAAGCAGGCTGCATTGGGAAGTGGTGGCTTCCTCCTTTTTGGAGGTCTTGCAGGTGCTAGATTGTTGAGATTTTATTTAGGAATGGATTGAACTAGATTGCTACTGAAGTTCTTTACAATTTGGAGACTCTGGCTTGTCAATGGTGGTGGTGGACAAAGTGAGGAAGGCCTTGTGCAGGGACAGAGATGACTGAGAACAACTAGAAATTAGCTTTAGCCCTAAGTCAAGCAAACTAAGGGAATCACCAATAGGGATGGAATGTCCTCACATGTTTCCATAGGCCAAAACATGTAGTGGAAAAAGTCATAGAACTAGACTTCAGAGAATCTGAATTCAAAACCTTTGACTCTTTCAATATGCACTATGTGACCTTGGAGGTTGGACTAGGTAATCCCTATGAGGCTTTCAGCTCTTTAAACTTCTGTTCAGCAATTGATGGAGCTATAGCTCTATCTCACATGGGAACAACTGCTTAGCTATGCCAGAACTAGCAGAGTTCAGGATATTTCTGATTATCTTAATGCTAGCTTATGAGTTCTATTATGAGAAAATTTCTTGGATAATTAATGAGTTTGGACCTAAAGTGAGCCAAGAATGAAGTTGAACCTACCGTCTTCCATTATTTGCTAATTGGTGTTTTTTCCTTTCCTGGTGTGTGTGTGTGTGTGTGTGTGTGTGTGTGTGTAACAGGAGAAAGAGAAGGGGAGGAGAGGAGGGGAGAGAGAGAGAGAGAGAGAGAGAGAGAGAGAGA
>NW_027187330.1:10842014-10844195 GCF_028583685.1 Petaurus breviceps papuanus
TTCTCCCGCCCCAACCTCTACCTGGAGCGGTCCTTCCTCCCCTCACCCTCCCCTCTTTTGTCCCTTATGGTTCCTTCCTTTGTGCTTAATCTCTCCAAATTGGGGAGTGGCATATGATCCTGGTGAGGGTGACTTTGACACCCGAGAGGCTTGTCTCTGGGGGGGGGGGAGGGAGGATGTCTTAAAGGTACATTTCTGTTTTGTTGGCTCCTCACTCAACCAATTACCCTTTGTGGATTAGCTTTGAACTGTTTAATTTGGCTGCTGAGGGAACTAAAACCTAGCTGTTACATTGTTAGCAGTAAAGCTAGAACTTGAACCCATATCCTTTGACCCCAAATCTATTGCTTATCATGCACCACTAGGCTCTTCCCTGGCTTATGAAGCATTAAACATCTGAAACCTTTCCCATATTTGCCATTAGTGAGAGCATATCCTTTTTCTGGGTAAGGATAAAGTATCACATGGGTATTCTAAATGAAGACCTTGAAGGGTGTGAAGGATTTTTATAAAATTCAGTGGTGGTGATATTATACAATGGGGGTAGCTAGGTGGCACAGTGGATAGAGTGCAGGGCCTGGAATTAGGAAGACTCATTTTCCTGGGTTCAAATCTAGTCTCAGACACTTACTAGTTATGTCACCCTAGGCAAGTTACTTAACCCTATTTACCACATATTCCTCATTTGAAGGAAAGGAAAATCTGAGCCAAAGAAGGAAATGGCAAATTATTCCAACATGTTTGCCAAGATAACCCCAACTGGGGTCATGAAGAGTAAGATGACTAAAAAACACAACAAAATCAAGAGTACTTAATGTGGGCCCACAAATGCATTTGGGAACTTGCATGAGGTAAAACAAAATCATTACAGCATTACTTTTATTAACGTTTTACTTCCTTTGTAATCCTATGAAATTTTTTTCTACATTTAAACCCATTATTCTGAGAAGGGGTCTATAGGACTCACCAGACTGCTAAAGGGACCCATATAACACACACACACACACACACACACACACACACACACACAAATTAAGAAACATTAAGAACTCTTGCCCTAAATGAAAAGAGAAAACTATTATCCTCTCAAATCAAAATTAAAATAAATTCGGCAAAATAGGATTTTCTAAGTAGAGATGTGGAAAGACTGTCATTTTTACTTAGTGTAAGAGGTTCAGAAATTCTGAGTTGATTATTGAGTCAGTTATTTTTAAATTGGATTATGTGTTGGTTTTGATAAGATATTTCAATGTTTACTAAGATATCATCACTTTTTGAAACAGCTTTTTAGTGTTGAGATTTCATCGTATATGCAAATTCGAGGTTATTTCTTCACTTCCCACTATAATTGGTACTTTGCTAAGTCACTAATTACTGAATTAGCAAGGCCAGTTTGTTTAAATTAAATCATCAATGGATGTCAGAATGAAGACTATAACTCTAAAAGTGGCAGGGATTTGAACAATAGACTGGCAGCTATTTTTAACCTTTTAGTTCAGATAACACAGTCAGATTAGCCAAAATTAGAGGAGAAAAAAATGCAAAATAATCTATTTGTTGAGTGGAACAAAGTCAATTTTATTGGAAAACAAATCTGTTTCCCAAATGTCAATAATGTACATCTTCTGCTCTATTAAGCTAAGAATGTAAGGCCCTTCAAAGATCATTGAGTTCTCTCAAAAAATCAGACTTCCAAATGGGCAAACTGGAGGGAATGGCTGAGCCCTCAGACAATCCTGGCACAGTCCCTATTTTTTGTGTGTCTTGTGTTTTGTTAAATAAACACAATCTTGAGCATACTTTAACATTCTTCAGCCTTGGAAAGGTAATATTCCATTACAGTGTGTAGTGAAGGGCGGAGTACATGGTAGATAGTCAATAAATACTCATTAAATTCTATAATCAATTATGCCATTATGTTCAAAGCACTTTAGATAGTGGTTGGGATGCAAAGATTAACACCAACAACAATGAAGGACAGTCAGTCGACTACCTTATTAATGACTTACTACAAACCGGTCAGAATTCTGGGGACATAAAGAAAAGCAGTATCTGCTCCAAAGATGCTTACAGTCTTACCGGGGAGATAACATGCTAACACTATGTGCAAACAAGATAGATACACATACGCTGTTGTGATAGTAATGGCAATTAAAGATTCTCCTGTATTGGCTTGGTTTT
>NW_027187330.1:10844205-10887818 GCF_028583685.1 Petaurus breviceps papuanus
CTGGTATTTTGAACCTGGGAAGTTGCCTTGCTTGGTATTACATTACAGCTGTTCTTGTTATTGTCCAGTAGTTTCATTTATGTCCAACTCTTCATGACCTCATTTGAGGTTTTCTTGGCAAAGATACTGGAGTGCTTCACCATTTCCCTCTCCATCTCATTCTAAAGATGAGGAAACTGAGGCAAACAGGGTTAAGTGACTTGCCCAGGGTCACAGAGCTAGTGTCTAAGGCAAGATTTGAACCCAGGTCTCCCTGACTCTAGACCCAGCATTTTTTCCACTGTGCCACACAGCTGTCATAATATATGTATACTTACATGTACAATTCACACACATATATACATATGTGTCCACATTTGTGTGTGAAAAACAAAGGGAAAAGGTACTAAGATTCAGAAGAACGGGGTAAGGTTTCTTGGAGAAGGTAAAAATTTACTTGAGACTTGAAAGAAGCTAATTTGAGAAGTATGCAGGGTGGGGTTGGGTGTAAGGTGTAAGGAAACGGGAAAGGTTGGCAGTGGCCAGGTTTTAGAGAACCAGAGTTTAGAGGAGGAAAGACCAGGGAACTCATGGGATATGGTACTATCACCAGGAAAAAGAATGTAGAAAAGAGAAGCACCAAGGATAAAATTTTGTTGAGTTCAATTGCATTAATTTGACAGGAATCTCTCCCTAGTTTCTTTCCAGAGGGAACATGACTATTTACATTTGGAATATACAAGCAACTAATAATACTTTGGCATTTTAATGTTTCTAGACTTTTACCCTTTTATGGAGAATAGAGTTCTTTGGAATATACTTGCTTCTGCCCTGGTTAGTCTGTTTAATATTTTTTTTCTTTTGGGTGGGGAAGCACACTTTGCTGCTACTAGGTATGCAGTGAACTTTCCTGAAACTAGTCCAGATGGGACTATTTATTTAATGCTTTGCATATTGGTAATGAGTTTCTTCCAATAAAAATTAATTATATAGCATAAAGAGAAGTATCAAGGGAAGGAGCATGATTGTTGTCTTTAAGTATGACAAAGACTGTCACTTTGAAGGATTTGACTTCTACTTCTTGACCTAAGTGGACAAAACTAGGAACAATGGACTGTAACTAAAAACAGTTGAATTGGTGTTTACTATAAAGAAAAACAGCCTACCAAGTGGAGCTATGCAACATGGATGTGGATTGCTCTCAGATGTGGAGAGTACCCTCTCACTAGATATCTTCAAACAAAGGCTAGATGGCACGATCTTGGGGGATTCTTATTCAACTATGAGTTGGTGGCTGAGATATTGGTAGAATTTGAGAATGAAGGGGAAGCTTTCTAGTATAAAAGACCTAGAGAAAGACCTGGGTTAGGATCCTAATTTGTACATGGATTGACCTGTAATTGGTTAATAATCTTCAAAGAGTCCTTGCAGAGTGTCTAGGCGTTATCTGTGTGTCTTTTCTCTATTAATTGATGGGTTTTATGTGTCTGGGAATGAGAATTATTCCATTTTATGTTTAAATATTTGTGGATTCTTCCTTTGACTTGGTGGGTAGAGAAGGGTTGACTTAAGAGGTGGTTTTGCAAAATGGTACTTAGAGGAACTCCTCCAAATCAAATTCTGCTCTCATAAACATAACTGTCTAAAATACCTAACTAAACCTATGAACACAGAAGGTTGTGGGAATCAACCAAAAGATGAAGGAAGTCTTATAAGTACAGAGCAGGAGCTTATTAAGATTCCCAACCCCCACATGTAGGGGTGCTTGAAGGTTTACACAGGGATTTCCTCACAACAAATCTGTGAGGTGGGTAATGTTGATATTTTATTTCCATTTTGCAGCTGAGCAAAACATAGGTTAGGAAGTGTTAAAGAGCTTGCCCAAATTTTCCCAGCTAAGTCTCAAAGCAGGGATACAAAATCTAGCCTCCTGCCCCCAGGTTCAGCCTTCTCTGCTAAACCAGCCTCTTAGCACCTGTAGTCTGTTATCAGCTCTTTTCCCTTGGCCATAATCAGTCAATTGCTTTGTTCCTTTAAGCAAGAAATGGGTCAGACCCAAGAGCTAATGTTAAAGACTCGTTTGCCTGGTGTTTGATTGTGTCCTGAGGAAAAACACTGCTGTCTTCACGCTAAAGTGCTGCTGTTTCATCTATAAAATGAAGCCTAATGCTTCTGAATTGTAAGGCTTATTTTGAAAGTGAGTAATTTTTCATTATTTTTTTCCTTTTAAAATACAGAAAAACATTGAAGAAAAAGAAGGGAGCTGGCTTATTGGCTAATGAATTGGTTGGATAGTGGTGAATGTAGTAGCTTTCTATTATTTACAAAATTAATCACATGCAAACACAGATGCTCCTTTGGATGGGGAATGTCAGAGTTCTTTTCTCCGACGTCACCTCCGTTGTAGCTTTATATCAGGGCAGCAGTAATGGTATAGACCAGGCTAAAGATAGAGTCAGACAGGATTCCCTGGGACACTTACGGTGCCCTTTGTTGGGTACCTGTAGAAAATTCCCTTACCCCCTGTGTGTCTCAACTTCCTTATTTGTAAAATGACTGTGGTCTAATGTAAAATGTACAGTAGTCTAGATTATCTGAGATAGGTGTGTGTGTGTGTGTGTTTCCTTCAACAAATAATAACTCCCTATGAGTACTCACATTGTTTTTAGTCACTTCATTTAGTCTGACTCTTCATGACCCCCTTATAAAATGATAACCATAATAGCTAGAGTAGTGTTTTTGCAGGGTGACTGTGAGGATAAGATGGGGTAGTGTTTACAAGTGCTTTGTAAGCTTTTCCAGTCACGTAGAACTTTGAGTTATTCTGTTCTACCATATTGAAGCACAAGACACAGGGTGAGGTGGCAAATAGAGGTCTGACCTTGGACTCAGACAGACCTGGGTTCAAGGACTACCTCTTAGGCACACTACCTCTGTGGCCATGGTCAAAACCATTTAAGGGTGCAGTAACCCCCAGGCAATTTTAATAGAATTAATTGCAGAGTACAATTATCCCTTCCACTTTGGGGCTTTCTACATTGTAGTTTTGATGTATCGCAGGATGACATAAGAAACTAAATGGGAATTTTTGGGGAGTTTTGCAGAAGTCACAGATGACACAGAAAAAGTATTCTTACTTGACATTGACCTACATATATGTTATGACCAAATATTTAACCCAAATTTAAAATATGGCACTTAAAAACCTCATAAAAGCAAAAGATAAAATTCAGACCTTTTCTCTGGTATGAAGAGAGGGTCAAACAATTTCACACAGATTTTTCAGATCGTGGATTACTGCATTCCTAACCCCTGCGATGTGGAAGGGTTGTGGTTGCCAATCTACATAGGTAAAGGGAATTTTCTCACTAGGAATCTGCCATACTGATGAAGAACCCCCTCCCTCCATGAAGCAAATGCTTATAATTTTCTAGTTAATACTAAACTGTCAAAGTCATGAAAGTCCCAAATATTTAGGAAGTACTCCTATCCAGTGCCCTTTATTATATAAGGAAAGCACCCTTCTCATCACCAGAAGAGTCTGCTACATCTGTACAATGCTGGGGAAAATTCCCAAGGGTTATTAAAAATGTAGCCCCTATCATGCTCCCTATAAATCCAGTTTTACCTATTTTATATGTCACTAATGAGGACTATATGAGTTGTAGCATAAAACCTATATATCAATGACATTATTGCCATTAGACTTTCTGGAGGAATGTATACTATATCCTATCTTATATTCCATTGTATTTTATATAAAGAGAATGCAAGGCAGCACAGGAGAGTGACCTTGGGGTCAGGAAGACCTACCTTCACATCCTATCTCTGACATGTATTATCTCTGTTACTCTGAGTAAGTCACTTACCCTCTCATTTCTCCCAGGCATCTCTTTTAGTCTATTCTTCAAAAAACCAGAGTAGTCTGGCTTAATAGAGGGAATTTCCTACACCAAACAAATCTATATTTAATGTAAAGTAGTCTAGATTATCTGAGATAGGTGTGTGTGTGTGTGTGTGTGTATGTGTGTGTGAGTGATTCCTTCACCAAATGATGGCTCACTGTCCTGCAGATTATAATTGTGTTGTTATTGTTTGGTTATTTTAGTCATGTCCAACTTTTGTGACCCCCTTTGGGGTTTTCTTGGCAAAAGCTCATTTACTTTTCCAGCTCATTTTATAGATGAGGAAAATGAGGCAAACAGAGTTAAGTAACTTACCTAGCATCACCCAGCTACCAATGTCTGAGGCCAGATTTGAACTCAGGGAGATGAGTCATCCAGACTCCAGGGTCAGCATTCTATCCACTGTGCCACCTAACTGCCCCATGATTATAATTATAGCAGTAGATTAAATTCAGGGAACCAGAAACTTTGTGGAGCCCAGTCTCTCCAAGAAAGCTTTTGGAATGAGACTTGTCATTTGGTGTATGATCACAAATGAGGAACACAGGCAAGGCAGGTTCTGGAGTCTGATAATATGCTTCAAATTGGGCATGGTGAGAGGGGCCAGGAAAATGATTTAGATCTACATATATTTCTGAGGCAAAAGATCCATCTTGGACTGATAAAATGCCTCATATTGTTTTATTTTTTTATATATTACATACATTATATTATATAATAATCATTAAATTATAATTAAATAATATTATCATACACAACATATTTATGTTGTAACTTTACTCATCTATTCCAACATAATCATTCCATATTTACCATGATTCCAGGTGTGAGGAGAACATAGGGGGCCTGAGAAAAGACAGTTATTAGTTCCATAGACCTATGAATAGCGGTAGCATGGGGAAGAAGATATTAGGGGATAGAGAACAGAGCATATTCAACTTGAGATGATTTAAGTTTTTAAGCCAGTAATACTAACAATAGATGACATTTAAATAAGACTTTAAGTTTTTTAACCTTTGCAACATGATATACACAGACATATATAAATACATATATATGTGCATGTGTGTATATATCGACACATGTCTCTATATATATACCTATAAATATATACTACCTAGCATTTAAATAGCACTTTAAGATTTGGCTTTACATATGCTATCTCGTTTGGTTCTCACAACAATTCTGTGAGATATGTGTAATTATTATGTTCATTGTACAGAATAGGGAACTGAGATTGAGGGAAATTGAGTGACTTGCCCAGGGCCACATACATAACTGTCTGGGGGCAGGATTCAAATTCAGGTCCCTTTGACTCTAAGTGCAACATTTAATTACTGTCCCAAGAGCTCTTTTGCTCTATAGAATGGGAGCAGCCAAGTCTCTTTTTGTACATGTCTGTGGGAAGCTGTAGCAGCAAGCACCCTAGTTTACCCAGGGCAACTGCCAACTCAGGTTCTTAGATCTGCTTTTCCAAAGGAAAGCAACTCAAAATGGGTTAACAATCTTGCTTTAATCAAACATATGTCATTTACATAGTTCAGGGGAAAAAGGTCAGCACCCTGAACTTCAGATAATACAAACAAGTTACAAGCAGCAGTTATAAGCAGACAGAGAAACAGATCAGCAGACAGGCTTCCAGATGTCTGACTATTACATCCATACCTAGTCAGTTACCAGAGAGGGAAGCACCAACATCTGGGTTTTCAAAGCCAGGGGATGGGGTGGTGGTGGGGTGGTGGTGGGAAGGGGGGTGAGGGGGCGGGGCTCAAAGGCTGACCAGAGTCTCATCTGGTCAAATCACACAACTTTTCTCAAAGAAAGCTCCAAAGCAAAACCTCACATAAGGGTTTATATAACCTTCTCCTGGCTCAGAGAATGTCACAGCCCACTTGACCCACTGCCCAATCACAAAGTATCAAGGTGTGGGTGTTCCTGAAAAACAAGTATCCCCCACAGGGTCCAGGTGACCACATTCAACCTATTAGGGGGCAGAGTATATTTTCAAATCAAGGAAGGTTCTCAGAGTCACTTAAGCCTATCAAAGGGCCTGGGGTAGGGAAGATCTTCCATTCCCATACCCATAACAGAAGCTGTAGAACTAGCTCACTGTATCAAAAACACAAAGGGAGCTGACTAACTGGTTAACTAATTAAACTGAGTAACAAAAATGAGATCCTTTTAAAGAGGGAGTAAGGTCAGGTTCAAACAAAGTTGATGTCTTTTGAAAACTCAAGTTTTTTTGTCCTCCTTAAATGATTTAAAACAGATGGAGGTTTTCACAGACACAGGAGCCAAATCGTTCCTTCATATATTGCACTCAATCTTTTAATCGTTTTAATATAAGTTTTCTTTTTTTTCTGTGCCTCCTTAGCATTCAGGCTGGAATATTTCTAAGTTTATCCATTGAAAACACTTTAATAAACCTTAGTTTTCAAAGTGAGCATCTAAAAATTCTCTTGGTATTTTGTTGTATCACTTCCTTCCAACCCATCCGTTCTTATGTTTGTGCATTGGAGCTGGGTGAAGAAACGATTTTATGAATTCTCTTCATGAAATATAGTTTCATTAGGTAGCAGAAAGGGCAGTAAAACACGCAAGAGACCCAAATTCTATGGCTTTTACTTTAGGCAAGGAATTTCCCCTCTTTGGGTCTGTTTCCTTAATTATAAATGAGAAGTTTTGCCTAACTAATCTCTCTGATCTCTTCCAGTGCTAAACTCCTATGAATCTATGATGCTTCTTCCTCACATTCTTATGATTTAGGCTCATTTTATCAAAGAGGGAATTGAGGTACCAAGGGGTTGAATTGCTTGACACGGGTCATGCATCTAGTAAATTTCTAAGGTGGGATTTGAACTGTTTCCCTGACTCCAAGCCCATTGTCCTCTCCATTGGACTACCTCGATGCCTCAGACAGTGGGGGTGAGCACTGTACTCTCTCTCTCTCTCTCTCTCTCTCTCTCTCTCTCTCTCTCTCTCTCTTTTTCTTTCTCCCTGCCTCCCTCTCTCTCTCCAATGGGCCCCTTTGGCAGCCTGCACTATGTGATAACCTGCTGTTGGTTCTTCCTGCCTCAAATCTCTCCCAGCTTCATCTACTATTCAGCCACTGAAATAATTTTTCCAAAGTGCAGATCTGACCATGTCATGCCCCTTCACTATTCAATACATTCCAGCGGCTACCTATTGTCTCCAGGATCAAATACAAATGCTCTGCTTGGCATTCAAAGAGCTAACTAAACACCCCTCCCCACTTTTTTGGTCTTCTTACACATTACTCTCCAATATATATTCTTTGATTTAGTGACTTTGGTTTCCTGGTTCTTCCACAAACAAGACACTCCATCTCTTGACTCTGGACATTTTCTCTGTCTGTCCACCATGCCTGAAACATTCTCCCTCCTCTGTTCCACCTAATGACTTTCCTGGCATTCTTTAAGTCCCAACTAAAATCCTACCTTCTATAGGAAATCTTCCCCAACCCCACTTAATCCCAGTGCCTTACCTCTGTTAATCCCCCCCATTTATCCTGTATATAGTCCTTTTTGTATATATTTGTTTACATATTGTATCCCCTAATAGATTGTAAGCTTGGGGGCAGACACTCTCTTTTACCTTTTTTTATTTTTTTCTATTCCCAGCATTTAGCACAAGCTTGACATAATGTAGGGACTTAAAATGTTCATTGGTTAGTTGAAATTTCAAAGATCATGTAGAATTTGAATGTTATATCTTCAGGAAAAGGAGAAGGCTAGACAGCTCAACTTTATATACTCATTCCTTAATTTGTTTTGGTGGTGAATACTTTCCTTCCATTTGGGGGGCTGGGGTTTATTATCCTTTTTCTAGAAGTAATATTAGTTACATTGGAAAATTTATGAACTGTTTTCTTCCAGAAAAACACAATGCCCTTCCCTATGAGTAGTCAAAGAATGGTTGTGGTTATTCCAAATTTCAATGGTAATAAAAAAGATCCTCTTTAGGTTTTTCAGTCTATAAATACTTATTAAGCACCTACTATGTGCCAAGCACTCTTCTAAGCACTAGAGATGAAAAAGGAAGCAGAAAACTCCAACAGTTCCTGCTCTCAAGGAATTCACACACTAATGTTAGGTGATATACTTTATCCCTTAGCTCTTTCTTACTGGTCCAGGTTAAATGTTGTTTTTTTTCCCATTGTGATTATGGATTGTGCACAGCTGTTAGAATACTCCAGGCCAAATCAGAATTGGGCAGTGGGCATAGTAAGAATTTTTACTGTCCTGTTTAAGAGTTTGGACTTAAAAACTTGTTTTCTAAGAAATCTTTGAAAGGGAGAGAGATTACAAAGAGTGTTTGCAGAAGGTTGATGCATATATTTACTGTACTTAATGAGATGGAAAGCAGGTGGAGAAGATAGGGCAGCATATGTGGGTAGCTCCACATATGCTATTGAGCACATGTGGGCAGTTAAGAGTTGGACAGACAAATAAATCAGTATTTAGCATTACTTTCCTGTATTGTAGAAGGTTTTTAGTAGATTGATTTTCCTAGGTAGAAGGTGTCTGTTCCATATCCTCTGTTAAAGCAGTGCAAAACAAACTTCAGCAGAGCAGCTTATAAATTCTTGCCTTGCCTGGATGGTAATTTGATTTTTCAGAGGGTAGAAGAAGATATGAAGAGAATTGCCATTCTGTATTTGATTCTGTCCAATAAGGAATAATTGGCTTCTGGAGTATGAAAAATTGGAATGCTGGAATGCAATGACCATACTATCGTACAATTCTTGTTAAATAAGAGGGAGGGGGCGGCTAGGTGGTGCAGTGAATAGAGCACCGGCCCTGGAGTCAGGAGGTCCTGAGTTCAAATCTGACCTCAGACACATAACACAAAAACTAGCCATGTGACTTTGGGCAAGTCACTTAACCCCAATTGCCTTAAAAAAAAACAAGAATAAATAAATAAATAAGAGGGAGGGACAGAATCAGATCATGGTTTAACATTCTAAATTATGGGTAAAGTAGTTTTAAGAAATTAAAGGATGGGGAATTTGGATCATGTGGCCTAAGATTCTATTGCAGAACTTGACTCAAGGATCAAGGGAGTGAGGAAGAAGAAAGGAATTTCAATATCACAAGCACAAATGATTCTATTAGAAAAGAAGAGCTGTCTAAAGAAAATAATGTAGGAATGCAGGGTATTTATTGGCAAACTCAGATTTTAAAGGCCTGATCCAAATGTAGAAGCAGTGGCAGATAACTTACAATGAATGATAAGAATGACATGTTCTTATAACAATCTTAGGAATACCAAAATCCATATTGATTTGAGATTTGAAGTGATTTTTAAAAATCACTTTTTATGGTGGTTCCATTGGTGAAGAGAGCTCCCAGTGTAGAAATCTCTCCTTTGATGCAGATTGGCAAATGATTTGCAATCTATCACATTAAAGAATTGTCTGCTACACAGAGAAGTTAATTAACTTGATATTGTTCTGACTGCTAGTATTTATTAGAGGCAGGACTTGAACTAAGGTTTTTCTCTTACTCCAACTACTACAATATAGTGTATCTCAGTGAATGTAAAGGACATTAAAAATTTTTTTTAATTTTTTAAATTTAAATTTTATTAATTTTATTTATTTATTATATTTTTTTAACCAAGGGGTTAGATATAGGGATAGAATAAAGGAATAGAATAAATACTTGTAATGGAGAACATGCTGATAAAATATTGTGGAGAAGGCAGACCTACTCAATGCTCATTTTATTTCTATTTGTTATACCAAGAGAGTGCTTTTCAGACTAAGAAGCAAATGATAAAAATGGATAATGGAAAATTGAAACCTAAGATAAATGTGAACATCATAAGAGACTAAGTGATACCAAATTACTCTCATCTCCTTTCTCAACAGGATTACTAGAATGTTGTCAGAAAACTCCCTGTCCTTCAAGGATTGATAAAAGGAACATAGAATTGTTAACCTAGAGAAAAGAAGATTAAAGTGGGAGCAAGGGAAGTCATTAAAAAAAATGGAAATATTGACAGGTCATCATGTGGAAGAATGTTTAGAAGTCTTTTGCCTAGTACCAGTGCCAAAGCAGGAGTAATGACTAGAGATTGGGGAAAGGCTGATCTAGGCTAAATCCAGTTTTCACCATCTCTGCTCAACAGAATCCTTAGCTTCCTTCTAAGGACAATATAGGTTCCATCTCATACACAAGGCCTTTTCTGCTATAATGACTTATACTCTCTCACACTTGAAATTATATTGTATGAATTTGTATGTCTTTGTATTTACTTACTTGTGTACATAGTATTTCCTTCCAGTAAGATGTAAGCTCATTGACAAAAGGTAAATTTTACTTTTGGCTTTTTGTCCTATTTTGTCCTTTTGACTAAAATACACATAGTAGACACTTAATAAAGCTTATAGTAATAATATAAAATTTCCTAAAAATTTGAACTGCCCTAAAGAAAAATATGGTTGATTGTTCTGAATTCTTCATCATCAGAGAGTTTCAAGAAGAGGTTGGATGACTGCAATCAGATTCTAGGCAAGTTTGGGAAGTGGTGACTCCCCATCACTATTTGTTTTCAAGTGGAAACTAAATGATCATTTGTCATTGATGTTGAAAAGAGAAATGTTATAGAGGTTGGATTAGATACTGATTGAAGTCCCTTCCAGCTCTGAGATTTTATATGTCTCTTTAATGAGAGGAACCATAAGGTAAGAGGGTCAAAATCCATCCCCAACCTGACTGCTTCCCTATGCCTGTGCCCTAGTTTCTTCCAGTTGAAATGCAAATGAAAGGATGAATGCTTAAGCAAAGTCTTTACTCTCATCCCAATTTCCATCCCCAACATTGGTGTGCATAGTTAAAGGGATGGGAAAACTGAAAGGTCAAGTCAGAAAGCTCCCCCGAGCTAAGTTTCGCAGTAGAAATGCTGACTGACCTCAAATGATAATTGAGTTGATGGACTCTTCACTCCAGCCACGTTGCCAGATGCTTTTGTAATAAAGTGCGTAGGGAATGGATTTTTCCGTAATGCAATTATAAGCATGAAAACTAGCTGCTCAGTGAAATAAACAGTGAAACAATGTCTCTAATTAACCTGATGGCTTACTGGATGCATATGATTCTAGTGTGTGTTTGTGTGTGTGTGTGTGTGTGTGTGTGTGTGTGTTTATGAGTGTGTATAAACAAGTAGATACAGCTCCTTGTTTCTAGAATACTTTTTAAAAAAATCAACTTTGCACACTTTGGAGATGTTTAGAAAGAAGAAAGGCATATTCCTCAGATTTGCTTGAAAACCTTCATTGGTTTCCTTATTCTTTATGGCAGGAAGATTGAGTTAGATCCTCTTTGCTTTATTTTTCCCTCTGAGTAAATGTATTGAAATTGCTTAGGGTAGGAGAAAGATGGTTTTGTAATGACTTCAGATGCCTGATGGCTTGTCAGAGGATACTGGTTGGCTACTATACATCCTTAGATTAGATAGAATTAGTTGTTTATTTTTCCCTTCTGAAAATAAAGGTAAAATCGTATAACTTTCAGCCTATCATCTCACTCAGAATTGTGACTGTGAATTGTTGCAAGAAACAGGATTATATTAATGCAATACTTGAGTGTTTAAACACATGGAAAGCACTCTATTATGTAACTTTGAGGATAAACATTAGTATTTCCCTCAGGAAACTTAAAATTTAGCAAGAGAGATGATGTGTACCTGTGTGTGTGTGTCTCTCTGTGTGTGTGTACACCTAGCATTTATATAATGCTTTAATGTTTCCAAAGGGCTTCATTTTTTAAAATTTCATTTGATCCTCACATCAAACTTGTGTGGTAGATATGATTATTACCCTTATTTTACAGATAAGGAAATTAAGTCTAAGAGAGGTTAAGGGAGTTGTCCAGGTTCATACAATGAAGTATCTGAGCTAGGATTAGAACTGTTTTCTTCCTTACTTCAAATACAACAATCTATACATTGCATCACCACACTAAGATAAATAGCGAAGTCCTGTGTTTGAGTTCAAAAGTTAACTTAAAAATAAAATAGTGAGTAGATATGACTACATAGTCGCTTCCCTGGCAAAAATGTGAGTGTTTCTGTGAACTTTGAGCTAAATAAGAATAGGCAGTGTTACATGGAGACTACAAAAGAGAGCATGAACTTAGGTCACATTAAGAAGGACATTGTATTCAGAGTGTAAAAATGTGATTGTCCTTCTGTGATGTGCTTGGATTAGACTACATCTAGAATGTTGTGTCAATTCTAGGCACTTTGTTATAAGTAGGTTATGCTGGAAATCGCCAGGGGAGTATGTTATGCATAACTTTGAAAAAATATGACACAAAGATCAGTGAAAGGAGTTTGGGATGTTTAGAATGGAGAGAAAAATTAGGAGGCACATGATACAGGTTCTTTTTGTCTATCTGTCTCTGTCTCTATATCTCCATTTCTGTCTCTTTTTCTATCTCTACTTCTCTCTTCACCCCGACCTATAGTTAGAATGATCCCAACTTGATTTTGATTAACACAGGAGTTTTTTACCTGTTCCATTTCCTACTTGATTAGATTTGCCCTTCTTTTGGTGGCCTGGTAGCACCCTGCTTCTGGGAGAGAGGCAGGGGTTTTGCAGAGGGAAATTCACTAATTTAATGCTTTGATGTTGGACTTATTGTAAACATTAAATTGACTTTTTTTCCTTTTTAATATCTTGTATTTACTTCATTAAATATTTCCAATTATATCTAAAACAATTAACATTCATTAAAAAAATTGAATTCCATATTCTCTCCCTCTCTCCTATTCCTACCCCCTCCTTGATAAGTTATTTGTTTTTTTATTTGTTAATAAGAAATGTGTTATTTATTATACATGTGAGGTTATACAAACATATTTCTTATATTAGCCACATTGCAAAAGAAAACAGACAAAAAAAACCCAAACAACAAGAAAAGTAAAAAGAAAACCAAACATGCTTTAATCTACACTCCAGAGTTCATCAGTTTTTTGTTTGGAGGAAGAGAGCATCTTTCACCATGCATCCTTTGGAATTATCTTGGATCATTGTCTTGATTACAGTACCTATGTCATTCAGAATTGATCATTCTTACAATATTTTTGGTGTTGTGTACAATATTCTCCTAGTTCTGCTTAGTTCACTTTGAATGAGTTATTTTTATTTTATTTTACTATTAATCTTTAAGTTTTGTGTGCTATTGCTCAGGTAAACAAAATAGCTGCTTTTTCTCTATTTTATATTTAATTTATATTTACATTGTATATGTTATATTTTACATTTTCAATTACATGTAAAATTTTGAATTACATGTAAAATTTTTTAAATTAGTTTTTAAAATTTTAAGTTCCATATTCTTTCCCTCCTACCCTTTTCCCCTTATTGAGAAGGCAAGTAATTCGATGTGGATTATACACATGAAGTCATGCAAAGTATATTCTCATATGATCCATATTGAAAAAGAAAAAACAGACCAAAATTCCCAAACCACCAAGAAATCTCTGGAGGTGGATAATATTTTTTCATAATAAGCCCCTCAGAAATTTCTTGGATGTATTACTGAGAGTAGCTAAGCTATTCAGAATTGATCATCATACAATATTGCTGCAACTGTGTAAAAAGTTCTCATGGTTTTGCTTACTTCACTTTGCATCAGTTCATGTAAGTTGAAGTCGCCCACTAGTATAGTTTTACTTTCTATTTTCTCCTGGATCTTCTTAATCTTTTCCTTTAAGAATTTAGATACTATGCCATTTGGCATATATGTTTAGTGTTCATATTGCTTCATTATCTATGGTCCCTTTTATCAAAAATGTTGTTGCTCTGCTTATCTCTTTAAATTAAGTCTGTTTTTCCTATTGCTTTGTCTGGGATCCTGATTCCTTTCTCTTTATTCACCTCGCCTATGGCATAATAGATTCTACCACAGTCCCTTATATTCACTCTAAGTCTCTCTGTTTCAAGTGTTTTTCTTGTATACAACATATTTTTGGATTCTGCTTTTTAATGCATTATACTAGCTGCTAACATTTTTGGGTGAGTTCAGTTCATTTACATTCAAAGTTATGATTATTAACTGTATTTCTATCCATCCTATTTCTCTTATCTTTCCCTCTCCCTTTCTTTTTACCCTTTCCCTCCTCAAAAATCTGTTTTGCTTCTGACTATGGCCTCCCTTAATCTGCCCTCCCTTATATTAGTTCCTACTCCTTTTTATACACTTCCTCTCCTACTTCCCTGGTAGGTAAGATCAATTTCTTTGAACCAATTCTGATGAGAATAAAAGTCAATTATCGCCCACATTCCTCATCATCTTCACTGTAAATCTTTTCCTTTCTCATCTTTTTATGTGAAATAATTTTCCTCATTCTATTTCTCCTTCTCCCTTCTTTCCATGTATCCCTCTTTCTCATCCATTTGTTTTATTTTTTAAAAATCATCTCGCCATAGTCAACTTATACCTGAGCCTTCCCCCACTTCTCTCTCTCTCTGTCTCTCTGTGTCTCTCTCTGTCTGTCTCTTGATATATGCACACATATATACCTACCTACATACATATATATATACATATATACACATATATGTATGTGTATCTCTGTGTATTCCTTCTAATAATAATGATAAAGTTTTTAAGAGTTACAAGTTTCATTTTCCCAGTTTAACCTTATTGAATCCCTTATTATTTATCTTTCCTTTTTCCCTTTTTATGCTTTTCTTGAGTTTTTTATTTGATAGCCAAGTGTTTTATTCAGCTCTGTTCTTCCAAAATCTTTGGAAGTCCTCTTTCATTAAATTTCCATTTTTTTCCTCCAGAATGATTATACTCAGTTTTGTGAGGCAGATTATTCTTGGTTGTAATCCTAGCTCATTTGCTTTCTGGAATATCATATTCCAAGCCCTCTGATCCTTTAGTATGGGTGTTGCTAAATCTTGCATTGTCCTGATCATGGCTCCAAAATATTTGACTTCTTTCTTTTTGGCTGATCACAATTTTTTCTCCTTGACTTGGGAGCTCTGGAATTTGGCTATAATATTGCTGGAACTTTTCCTTTTCAAATCTCTTTCAGGAGGTCATCAGTGGATTATTTCCATTTTACCTTTTAGGTCTAGGATATTAGGGCAGTTGTTCTTGATAATTTCTTCAAATATGATGACTATGCTCATTTTTAAATCATGGCTTTCAAGTAGTTCAACAATTCTTAAATTATCTCTCCTCTATATATTTTCTATGTCAGTTGTTTTTCCAATGAGACATTTCAATTACTTTCTTTTTTTTTATTCTATTGATTTTGTTTTATTGTTTATTGATGTCTCATGGAGGCAGTTTCTACATGCCCAATTCTATTGCTCCCCCATTCTAATTTTTAAGGTATTATTTTCCTTAGTGTTTTTTAACCTCTTGTTCAATTTGGTTAATCTTGTTTTTTAAGGAGTTCTCTTTAGTGAATTTTTGTGCCTCTTTTACCATTTGGTCAATTGTATTTTAAGGTGTTATTTTCTTCAGCATTTTTTTGTGTACTTCTTTTATCAAGTCATTGACTCTTTCTTCATAATTTTCTTATATCACTCATGTCTTTTTTCCAATTTTTCATTTCTTTTCTTATTTGATTTTTAAAATCCTTTTGAGTATTTCCAGGAATTCTTTTTGGCTTTGTTTCCAATTCACATTTTACTTTGAGCTTATAGCTGTTTTGATATCATTGTTTTCTTTTGGGTTTGTGTCTTGATCTTGTAGCTTATAGATGTTTTGGCATCAGACATCATTATTTTCTTTTAGGCTTGTCTCTTAATGTTCCCTGTCACTTTAACTTTTAATGGTCATGTTCTTTTTTTTTGTTTTGTATGTTTATTTACTCATTTTCTAACTATATTTCTTGATTTTTAACTTTATGTTAAAGTTGTGCTCTTCTCCCGGGGTGGAAGGGACACCGTCCCAAACTTCAGGTTTTTCATGCTACTGTTTTCAGAGCTAGTTCTGTGGGGGAAGAGGTCTGTAAGCTTTCAGTTCTTTCAACATGGTGTTATCTAAGGAGAAGTATGGTAACTGCTCTCCTAACCTGTGCTCTGTGTCCCAAGAAGGGACCTTGTTTTCCTGTAGCCACAAGTGTTTACATTCCTCTTGATCTCGGAAGTGTGAATAGGTCCACTGTTCTCCTGTAGCTGCAAGCCCTAGTGCCCCTTTCTGCACTTGAAACTGTGACCCAGGCTGCTCCCTTGTGAGCTACCACAAGCACTCTTCTCCACCCAGGAACTGGGAGCAGGGCCTTTACTAACCCTGCAGCTATGAGTGGTAGTGTCCTTGTTCTCTTGGAATCACAACCCAAAACTGTGTATGGGAAATGCAACAAGGTACTGAAACCAATGCCAGCAAAAGGTTCTTTGTATATCTTTCTGACCACTTGTCCTATGCTCAAAATTATCAAGCTCAAAACTATCAAGTTCAAGACATCTCTACTAACACATAGTATACAGACAAGCTCCATGATGATTGCCTTTTTAAAAATACATGTCTAATAGTATTTGAAGAATTACCATGAAAAAGAAGTGCTAGAGTTGTTCTGCTTGTCTTCAGAGAGCAGAGGTAGGAGCAATAGATAGAAGTTGTGTAGAGATAGATTCTACTTGATTCTTTTTTATACTTAATCAGTTTTTATTCTTTTATGTTCCACTATATAAATCACAAATATATTTTAAGGATTCAGTAGCTCAATAGCTTCCAAAAGAGTAACCTTTAAAGGTATGAAAATTATGCATAAGAAAATGTTTTATAGTGTGGGGTAAGAAAAAGAGTGATGAAAAATCAAGAGGACCTGGGTTCAAATTCTGGCATTGCTCCTCATGACCTATATAATCCTGGCAAGTCACTTTATCTCAGCTAGTCCCTGAGGTAATAAATTATGTCAAATGTCTCAGAATAAACTTACCAAGAAGCAGACAAGGTTTGTCATATAAGTACAACTACAAAACAATTTTCACAGAAATAAAATAATACTTAAACAAATGGAGAATGAGTGAGTGTTCATTATGGGGCTCCACTAATATAGCAAAAAGACTATGCTATTGAATTAGCTGAAAAAATAATCAAATTCATGTTGAGTAACAAAAAATCAAGAATATAAAGGGAAATAATGAAAAAGAAGTGGGAAGGAAAAAGATCTGGCATATCTCAAATTGTATTACAAAATAGTAATTATCAAATCCATCTGATACTGTATAAAAATAGAAAAGTAGAACAGTAGAATAGATTAGATAAATAAGACCTAAAATGAATAAATATGTAAGGCACAGTATTTCTCACCTCCTCGGGAGTACCAGTCTTTTACAGGGACTAAAATTGGAAAGGAAAGTGAGTAGGCAGGAGTAGCTTCTATGTGATGTACCACTAGGTGGCACTCTGAGCTTGAGATGATTCTGCTTCCCTTCTGCATGGTCATAAACTCCCTGCTCAGACCTCTCACCAAGCAGTAGGACTCCACCTTGCTTCCTGGGACTTCCAGCCTCAGTATCCTGCCTACCACTCTGTATTGGCAGGAAGAGAATCCCTGTGATCCATGAGCTTCCTGGGCTATTGTGCCTCAGTCCTTGTACTATCTTTTCTTGTTTAGTCTTGTGTTGGAAATATAAAAATTATTATAACCTATGGGTCAGTGCACCATTCCATTAAGTTTCCTGTTTCCTTCCCACCTTTACTTGAAGTGAAAGAACTACATGAGCTCTTTCACATGGCACCTTGGAGTACATTTCTGAAGTGGAATAGTTAAAAACACATACATTTAAGAGAAATTATTATTGGTAACCAATTATTAGGGGAGATTCAGAATGTTCCTTTTTCTAAAGTTTTCATTTCAAATTTCAGTCTTTCGAAGCATATTACTAATGATGAGATTGGAGTAACTTTCTTAACAATCTTGTTCAGACTCCACCCAGGTCTGAAATTGGAAAGGAAAGTTTAATTTTATTCAGACCTCCCCCGCCTCCCCACCCCAGGTGGGGAAGGGCATCTTATTCTACTTAGGTTTGGGTAGGGTTAAATTCTTTGAATAGATTGCCTGAAGCTGGAGGTAACTTAAGAATAAATTATGTTTTAATAATTAAAGTTCATTAGAATAGGTCCAGCCACTCATAGTAATATTCATTCTATCATTAATTGTTAACTGTTGAGTTGATTGCCACCAGGAACACCCCTCTTCCAAGGGCATATAAGCCAGGAGCCTACCACCATGATTGTCTTGGGCATCTAAAAGTGACACAGACCTTTTATTAAAATGCTAGTATTATTAATAAAATGACTTATCACTCAGAAATGATATCTCTTGAACTTTTTAAACACTATACATTAAAATTCCCAAGCAGTGAGCTTGGGTACCAGCTTTGAAAAATTCATAACCCAGTGGTGGCAATTACAAAATTGTACAACTTCACCTTTGCAATGAGAACAGATGTTCCCCAAAGGCTTGGATTGAGAAAGACTATCAGACCTTTTCTCAATATCAGTGACTTTGATGGGAAAAAGAAGAGTTTTACCATATGGAGGAAAGCTGTCCCTATCCTAA
This sequence comes from Petaurus breviceps papuanus, assembly GCF_028583685.1. Classification (NCBI taxonomy): domain Eukaryota; kingdom Metazoa; phylum Chordata; class Mammalia; order Diprotodontia; family Petauridae; genus Petaurus; species Petaurus breviceps. The sequence goes on from NW_027187330.1 coordinate 10,862,652, forward strand.
CTCCTGCAGAAACAGAAACCTCTTCTTGGCTGATCTTCGGATGAATTTTCAAGTCAGGTGGTCATTGGAAGTCCATGACGGTCTTCTATATTAGTCCATACTCTCAAGGTTCCAGAAACTCATGGTACAAGCTCATTTTCCATGTTGCTTCTAATGTATGTTTTTTACTCTTTTCTTTCTCATCATCTTCTGTCATGATTCTCCCAAAGATCCAAAGTAGGTCTTTGTTTTAAACATTGACTTTAGGCAATTCCCTTTATGCTGGGAGATCCAAGCAATTTGGTTTTAGTCTCTTGCTTTTCTGATTTTCTTTGCCACTTATAAATGGTAGGAAAATCAAAGGGAAAATATTAAGACCTTGCACCTTTAGGTATTATAAATGCTAAAATTATAGTATTCAATAAACCTAAGAATGCAAACTACTTGGCATAAGAACTGTTGGGAAAACTGGTCAGCAATTTGGTGGAATATAGGTTTAGACCAGTACTTTGAACTACCTGCTATAATACTATAATATAACCCCAAAGGATGAAAAAAACCCTGCATATTAAAAATTCCGTTATTTATAGAAAACAAATTATGTATCTGACAATTGTCATCTGGAGAGGAATTAATAATCATGGAGAAGAAATTTTTAAATAGATTAGTCTGATTTGTATATAAATATGTGCTTGCACATATATATGTTTATCTTGACAAAGACAAAAGTAAAATGCTTAAAATGTTATCTCTTAGTAAATGGAAAGAAACCAAAAAACAAAAACACCTTTTCATTAGAAATGGTTTTTGAGTTAGACATTTCCAGCAGTGAAACTGGCAACAAAATATGTGCCCAACAACTGGGGAATTGATTGAACAAATTGTTTATAAGAAAATAATGAAAATGATTATGCTGTAAGGAAAAACAAATATGAAGAATTTATTGAAACATAGTAAAGTTTATATGAGAAAATACATAATGAACGAGAGTCAAAACAAAAGTATGTAATTTCTACTATGTAAATGAAAATAACAGTGAGAGATAATAAAATTTAAGTCAAATACAACAGACAATACTGGAACTAAATAATTCCAGTTAAAATACATATTTACTTTCTCTTAATAAACAAAAGCCAAACAAAGTGGGAAGAGACGTGAACTATCTATCCATCATTCTCACTGTTAGGCAGTTAGTTGGATGTTTATTGGGAAACATCTGGCATGTCAATACAAAATATATAAATGATTTAAAAAAACAACCCAAACAACCAGTAAACAAATTCATGTGGAACAAAATTTTATGAAGCTTAATAAAAGTGGATTTTCTAATGTTAAAGATGAAACTGTAGATGTCCTCTAATTCCTTGTATTTGAGATTGATTATGTAAACAATTGGAGTCAGTGAAGGTTGGTGAATGAGCAGTGTTGCCGAGCGGCATTCTAGGAAGCTGTTTAGTCATGGTAGATATATGCTATCTGTGATACAGGCCAAGAAATCCACCATGGAAGGAATAATTGGCTGTTACTTCCCCAATAGGAGGGGCCATCTGAGGTGATTTCTCAGCATTTTTGCCTTCTTGTATACCAGGCAATAATTACAGTATATCAAGAAACATACTCTAACTGGTGTGTTATAGAACAGATATGGCTTTCAGAACCCTGCTACAAACACAGTGGAAATTCAGCAAAGATTTACTGTTGACAATGATACCTGTAGGAGTGCTGAGTCAGCCTGGGATCACTTCTAGATCCCCATTTTCTTTCCTTTCTTTTTTTTTTTTTAAGCAATCGGGGTTAAGTAACTTGCTCAAGGTTACATGGCCAGGTGTTTCTGGGTGGGTGCTAAGTGTCTGAGCCCGGATTCGATCCCAGGTCATCCCGACACTGAAGCTGGTGCTCTTACTCACTGTGCTACCCGGCCGCCCCTAGATCCCCATTTTCAATGCTTCCTGACAGTGTTTGTTATCTGGAAACATTGTTCTTTCCTTCCCACTTCTTTTTAATGCTGTTTATGAGCTAGTCCTGGTGAGAGAGGCCATTCCAAATGGCTGGCCAACTCAAATTTCACCCTTTAAGACCCTGCAGCAGCTATTGATTTCCCTTTGCTGAATTCTCTCCTAACCTAAGGTAACAATGGGATTAGGAGGGATTCAGATGCTTACCTTTGAGTTGTAGTTAGCAGACTTGCCTGGTTTGGGAAAAAAATCCCTTTTGGACACCTCCTTCCTTTCCCTACTATGCTTAAAGTTCGAAGTCCAGAGGAGTAAACAAGCTTTTGCTTGCAAACTGTGAGGTCACGTTATCCCCATTCCCTTGTGTTACTCTAGTTAAGTCTCAGTGACATTGCAAAATGGGAAGATTGTTTACATCGCGATTCTTCATCTCTTTACTGTGCTGGATACCTCTGTTAGCCTGGTGAAACCTATGGAATACTTCTTAGAAGAATGCTTTTGAAGTTATTAAATATATAGGATTAAAATAAATAATTATTAGAAATGTAGTTCTAGTGTATATGTATGCATGTATATACATATGTATGAGTGTGAATATACACACATATATACATTCATACATATGTTTTGTATATATCTAATGCAGACATATTATATCTATACATATATACTTGTATACACACATGATATTTATGCGTTTATATGTGCACACATACCTGTGCATGTATATATGTTCATGTGTATGTTTGTGAATATACACATATATGTTATACATATATGTCTGCATCTGTCTGTCTTTCTTTGTCTCTCAACAAGCAGACTTACTTCAGGTTAAGAACCCTTGGTTTAGAAGGAATTCTGTATGGAAGTTGTTCTTGTTTTTTAAATTGCATAGCATGTTAGTCACAGGAGGTCATAGATAGACTTTTTTTTTTTAAAGCAATCGGGGTTAGGAACTTGCTCAAGGTTACACGGCCAGTTATTTCAGGGTGTGGTGCTAAGTATCTGAGCCCGGATTTGATGCCCAGGTCATCCCGACACTGGAGCAGGTGCTCTTACTCACTGAGCCACCTAGCCGCCCCTTATAGATAGACTTTTAAAAGTAGATTACATAAGGGATTAATGTTATTTTTCAAGTGTTGACTATTTCAGATATTCTGTGGGCATGGCCTCTACCAAAACAGATCAGGAACCCTCCATGCCTTATAGACATGAGCTGATATATCAAAAATAATGTACCACCAATCCACCAAACTTTTGGTGATGAATTGCTCCAAAATTAGATCAGCTGGTTCTCAAATGATATTTTTTTGTTGGATCCTCAGTCAAAATTGTTCTAGGATGTGTTTTACATCTTGAGGAATGTTCCAAATATTCACTCATCTAGGAACGGACAAAGGAGATATTGGGAATTGGCTTTGAACTTTGGGGGAGGTATATGGAAGAGAAAACACATCAGTCATAGGAGCTGGAAGACTACAGTTCTTTTCCCAGGTATAGTAGCTTTATTTATGTGACCATGGGTAAAGAATTCTTTCCTCAGGTAACCTCAGTTTCCTCCTCTTTAGAATGAGTACACTCACAGAGTACCTCACAGAATTTTTGTGAATATCAGGTGAGAGAAATATATGAAAATGGTTTTTTACCATAAAACAAATGGAATGATATTATTGTTATTATCATGATTTAATCAACTGTCCTTCAGTTGTCACTCAGCATAGAGTGACTAGGTTGACATGAATGAGTATTAGTATTATTAGTGGCAGTGGTGGTGGTAGTAGTAGTGGTGGTGGTGGTGGTGGTGGTGGTAGTAGTAGTAGTAGTAGTAAATAGCTGAAATTTATATAGCACCTATTGTGCTGTTAAACCCCGCCTTCTTAGAGACTGACAAACTATCCTGTTGGTAAACCCTGTGCAGTTCTTGTTTTCATTTTGCAGCTTCTGAATTTCTCCATTATTTTCATCAGACCCAGTGGTTACAGCAAATGGAGCAATTCTGAATGCTGCAGACAGGTTCACTTGTGTTTGCAGTGTACTTCCCAAGTATTTACACATGGATGATGAGGCTGACGCACACATTGCCACAGCTAACTCAGCATTTGGGAAGCCAGAAAGAAAGTGTGGGAGAGAAAAACTCTTAAGCTGCATGCCAAATAAAGGTCTACAGAGCTGCTGTGTGCACCGTCCCCCCCCATGAAACGCACGCCGCGCTCTGAGCTGCATCCACTCAGAGCTGCAGCAGTGAGCACATCATCCTGTTCTTTATTGAATTCATTATTGAATAAAGGTACATTTTTTGTTCACATTTACCTGTTTATTAAAATTGCTGTCAATGTTCATTAAAATAAGCCCTCCCCTGAAAATAAGCCCTCTGGTGTTTTTCTGTCCAAAAAAAAATAATAAGACAGTGTCTTATTATCGGGGAAACACGGTAAGTACCTGCTACCTTTGCCAACACAAAGGATCCTCAAATTCAAATTACATTACCATTACATCAGCAATGAAGAAAACCATAAATCAATAAACATTTATTGAGTCTACTATATGCCATAAATGTGTTGGATGCTTAGGTTGCAAAGATAAAAGAAAAATAAAAAACAAAAACAAAAACAAAACAATTCTCTGCCTTCCAGGGAGCTTACTCTGTAGCTAAAAAATAGAATAGGTAGATAAATAGTTATGTATGAAATGGATAAAAGGTGATTGGGTGGAGGGAAGGGAAAGACTGAGATTTGAGGAGGTGGGGGGAATCAGGGAAGACTTCATGTAAATAGTAGTGTTTGATCTAAGCCTGGAAGAAAACTAGGAATTTTGAGAAATGAAGATGAGGAGGGAGTGTATTCTAGTCATACAGAATAGCCTCTGTAAAGGAATGGAAATGGGAGATGGAGTGCTCTTTGAGAGCAATGGCATCAGACCAGTTCATCTGGGTTTCTGAGTTCATGGAGTGATGCAATGGATAGAAAAGTGGGTTCAGACCAGGTTGAGAACTTCTTTAAATGCTAACCAGAGGAGTTTCTGTTTGACCCTGCAGGTAATGGGGAACCACTGGAATTAATTGAATAGTGGAGTAAGATGGCCAGTGTTGCGCTTTAGCAAAATCATTTTGACAGCTACGTGGAGCATGGATTGCAGGGGTAATCATGTGCTTTAGGAAAATCAGTTTGGTGTCTGTGCAGAGGAGAGAGTGGAGTGGAGATAGGCTTGGGGCAGGGGGAACAATTAGGGTGCTACTGTAACAGTCAAGGGGAGAGATGATGAGGGACTGAATTAAGCTGATGGATGTTTGAGTGTAGAGAAGTGTATCTGAGAGATATGGAGAGACAACTGACAAGATCTGATGGGTGACTGCATGTATGAGGTGAGAATGCCAAGCCCAGGATGACACCAAGGCTGTAAATCCTGGGGAGTGGAAAGCGTGGTGTTCCTGACTGAGATAGGGAAGTTCAGGTGTTTCGGGAGGAGTGGGGTGAGGTGGGGAGAACATGGGGGTTCTGGTTTAGATAATGTTGAGTTTGAGATGCCTATGGGCAATCCAGTACAAAATGTCAAGTTAGCAGGCTGAATGTTACATAATCGTGTCAATAGCAATCATATCATCTTAATAAATATCTAGCAAAAGAGATCAGATCAGAAAGAGCAGTCAGGGAATGAAGAGAAGAACCAATCCTGTGGGCAGGAGTCTGCAGATCATCTTGTCATGTAATATAATCATTATTATTGCTATATTATTATATAGAATGTAAATACATAATATGTAATTAAATGTAATATTAAAATAGTTATAATATTAGAATGATTTTCCCTATGTCATTCCTCTCAAATCCACTGAGGAGAGGGACTTGTTCATGTTTTTATACCCTCTGACAGTGGGTGAAGGAAAATGACAGATAAGTCACTTTCCCTCCCCCTACTACCATTGCAATGACATTTGCCCCGACCTAGGGAAGACCATACTGATTATAGAATCATAGGATCAATTTGTGCCTGGAAGGGATATTCAACCTCCTCTTTTTAGACTTGAAGAAACTGAAGCCTGGAAGAGAGGATAAGTAGCTGAGCAGAAGCCAAATAGTTAATACATGAAAGAACTGAGATTTTAACCCAGGTTTTCTAACTTCCAAATTCCATATTCTGCCCCCCCCCCCAACCACAGTGATTTACAGGTCATTTCCATTTATCTATTAAATTACTTTAAAAAATATATTGAAAAAGTTAAACCTAAGATTCTTTAGGGGGTCACTCCTCCCTCTTAAGAACAAAAATAACAACCAGAGGGAAAGCTCCCAGGTCTATGTATGTTTCTTAGTGTGGATTTGCTGGTTACAACATGGGTATTATTTACTGAAAGTTTTGCTATGCAGCATACACATTGGCTGTGTTTCTATGGTGTCTAGTGGGCAAAGGGAGGTATGTGTTATCCATTTCTAAATCTGGACTGCAGAGGTGGATGTTCCCAAGAGCCTCGATTGCTGAGAAAACAGCTTGTTGGGGCTCTCAGATCAAGTAAATAAAAAGTGAAACATATGCCTGTCTGGACCAGCTTTAGATGTTAATGTTCTGGGTCCTCTGAGTCATTGTAAGCAGACAATCACATTGACCACCCAGATGGAAATGCTCCTTGAAGCACTGGAAGGATTTTTTTAAGGTATTGTATTGGTGCTTGGTGTCATAAAGGTGAGGGGTTCTCTGGGCACAAAGCTTAGCTGACCTTTATGCTCTCTATAACTTTTGATACAAATGATTCATTTGTATCAATAATCAGCACTGAGCTTTTCTGAATCACTTTTGTACCTGTTGGAATGCAAATAACACTGAGATCTTTCCATCTTAGAATGCTAAGCAAAGGCTGGAAACTGATTTTGGGCATTTGAACTGAGAAATTCAGTTTAAATCCACTATTATCGATTAAGCTCTTACTTGTTCTAAGTGCTATAAAATAAAAAGTGACATAATCATTGCCCTCAGGGAACTTACTATGTAGTAACCAATAGCTTCAAGTTTAAGAAAAGCTTATATTAAAATACAACTTGAAGACTCACACAGCAGATCTACTAGGTAGCAGCAGACTTTAGGCCATTCACCAACTTTCAGGACCTCAGTGTCTATCTCAGTAAAATGGGGGTGGTGTCGTGGAACTAGGTGGCTTCTAATGTTTCTTCTTGCTCTAAGTTTGGTGCCTCCCTTATAACAACACCATGAGATTTGTAGTCCAAATATTATTAGTCAGATTTAATAGATGAGGAAACTGAGGCTTCAGAGACTTTGTAGCTTGGCCCTGTGTATAAGGTTAATTAGTTTGAAAGCTGGGATTCAAACCTAGGTCTCTTGATTGTAAATCCCATATTCTTTCCAGAGTATGTAAGCCTCTCTAGTAGAGATATAAACAATTAAAATTACTATTGTTAAGTAACTTAAAGTTCATTTTTCCTCAAGCTGCAGAATACAACATAAATTTAAAAAAAAAAGTGTTCAATGTAGAAATTAGTTTTGCTTGACTATACATATTTCTTACAAGGATTTTATTTTTTCTTCTTAATTGGGGGTGAAGAAAGGGAGATAAAATAAGAAAGGGAGATAAAATGAGTTTATTTAATTTTCTAAAATCCAAACTACAGTTGGATGAATTTGATTTGAGGTGAAGTTGACATTTCCTTAAGTTTCTTTTTTCTTTTTTCTTCTACCTAACTTTTCCCTGTCAAGCATGGGATTCACACTGCCTTGTTCTGCGTTCACAGATGAATTTATTCTATACTGAAGGAAATACTAATGTCAGCTTCCCAAAGCACCTACCAGATAAAGGTGCTTCTAAGTTGAGCACTGCTTCTTAGGGGCAGAATGATGCAGTGGATAGAATCATGAACTTGAAGTCAACTTGAAGACCTGGGTTTTGAATCCTGCCTCAGGCATTTAGTAGCTGAGTGACTTTGCTGTTCAGTCAAGTCCAACATTTCATAACCCCTTGGACCACAGCAGGCCAATACTGTACATGGAGTTTTCTTGGGAAAGTTGTCATTTTCTTCTCTAGTGAATTAAGGCAAACAGAGATTAAGTGACTTGCCCAGGATAACACATCTATTAAGTGCCTGAGTCTGAATTTGAACTCAGATCTTTCCGACTCCAGGCCCAGAGCTCTATTCACTAAGCCATCTAGCTGCCCCAGCTGAGTGACTAGAAATCCCTTACCCTCTTTGGGTACTGGTTTCCTTATCGATAAAATGAGGTAATTGGATTAGATGGACTCTAAACTCCTTATCAGCTAGAAATCTGGAATGTTATTTCCTTCCCAGATGCTTCTAAGACAGTGGTTCTCAATGTTTTTGCCTCAGGATCTCTTTACACTTTTAAAAATTATTGAAGACTCCAAAGAGCTTTTTTATGTAGGTTATATTATTCTATTCATATTTACTGTATTAAATTAAAACTGATGAACATTTTAAAAGATTTATTAATTCATTTAAAAGTCATAGTAATAAGTCCATTACATGTTAACATAAATAACTTTTTTGTGAAAATAACTATATTTTCCAAAACAAAATAATTAGTTTGGCAGTGATTTTTGCCATTTTTGAAAAAAATGCCTGGCTTAATAGAAGACAACTGGATTCTATCTGCTTCTGCATTCAATCTGTTGTGATGTGTTATTTTGGTTTAATTTTCTGAAGAAAGCCTGATGTCATAGAAATATGTAGTATGAAAATTGAGTATTTTAGTAGGCAACTAATGTCTTAGTATTAATATGAAAATGTTTTTTTTCAAAAAAAAATAATAATAAAAAGAAAATGGTTTTGATCTCACTGGCTTCCTGAAAATGTCTCTGGGACTCCCAGGGGTCCACAGACCATACTTTGAAGTTGTTCTAGAATAAAATACAAACCCCTCATTTTAGCATTAAAGGCTTTTTAACCTACTTTTCCAGCTCAAACCTACTTTTTCAGTTCAAATACCATCTCAGTGAGTTTTACTAGTTATGTGACTCTTGATAAATCTTAAGACCTCTCTGAGCCCAAGTTTCCTCATTTGTAAAATGAGAAGATTGAATTTCTCCTTCAATTCTATGATCCTTGAGGGCAGAAATTATTTTTGCTTTTTATCTTTACATCTTCAGAACCTTCCCAAATCTGCCTTACATACAGGCATAGAAGATGCTAAAAAAAAAAGTTTGTTAAACTAAATTGAGTAGACTTTTTGCCAAAGAATATTAAAAATTTTTTCAAAACTCCTATCTTATAGACTGTGAACTTAGAGCTAATTCCATTTTCCCTTCTCATTACCTCAGAGGGGAAGTATAGCATTCTGGGAGTAGTAATTAATCATTAGTTTTTTAAAAATTATTATTAACCTCTCACTGGAAAAGCAAGCCTACACTGTCCCCTCCCCGCCATGAATTAACTAGGGCCCAAGTGGGCAGAGAGCCCTGAATGAAATTTAGAGGCTGGGTATATTCCCTCAGTGGGAGGCAGCTAGGTGTATTTGAAAGAACACTTGAAGAATAACTGGGAGATTGAGGTTTTAGGCAGGATTCTGACACAACCTGAATGTCTGACCCCTGGCAAGATATTCCATTGCTCTAGGTCTTATTCAAAATGAGGCATAAGATGGGAAGAGACACAAACTTGGAGTCAGAAGACTTGGAATCAAGCACTGTCTGGGACATTTGCCATCCACACCAGGAAGGTCTTTCTGACCATATAATGTCTTCTGATCCCCAATTCCTTCATTTAAAAAATGGAGATGATATTCTTTACATTTATTGAACCATAAGCTTCTTGTAAAGAAAGTGCTTAGCAAGTTATAATGTGCAATTAATTATAAGTGTGAGCTGTTCATCTGTAAAATTGTGGGGGGGGGGGGAAATTGGATTAGATTAGAGGGGCTGCCTGGCCCAGTGAATAAAGCACCCTGTTTGGAGTCAGAGGACCTGGCTTCCATTCTGCCTCTAATTACTGCTGCCAGTTTAATTAATCCTGCCTAGGGTCAGGGAAGTGGCATAGTAAACATTTGAGCCAAGAAGACCTGAGTTCAAATCTAGCCTCATATACTTACTAGCTGTGTGACCTTGGGTAAGCCACTAAATTTCTATCTCTGTTTCTTCAACTATAAAATGGAAATATTAATAGCACCTACTTCACAGATTTGCTGTAAGAATCAAAGCAGGTGCCCAAAAATGTTTCCTTCCCTTCCCTGCCCTGCCCTTCCTGCCCTCATTCCCTCCCTCCCTCCTTCCTTCCTTCCTTCCTTCCTTCCTTCCTTCCTTCCTTCCTTCCTTCCTTCCTTCCTTCCTACTTAACCTTTCTAACTCTCATTTTCTTCCTCTGTAAAATGAAGAGTTGAACTAGATGGGTAAAGGGAAGGGAATAATCATGTATATTGTGCCTCCTTTGTGCTAGGCACTGTGCTAAGTGCTTTACAAACATATTTCATATGATCCTCACAACCTTGTGAGGTAGGTGCTGTTATTTCCTCCATTTTACAATTGAGAAGGTTAAATGACTTGGCCAGAGACACACAGCTCATGAAAGTGTGAGGTCAGATTTGAACTCAAGTCTTCCTGATTCAAAGTCCAGCACTCCATCCACTGTGTCACTAAGCTGCCTGGCTAGGTGATCTTTGAGGTTCTTTCCCACTCTAGATCTATGATCCTTGCTCTTTCAATGTGACCTTAAACAAACTCCTTACCCCCTTTAAGCCTCATTTTCCACATCTTGTGAGATTTGTAAGGTCTCTATCAGCTCTGGTTCTATGATCCTCTGATTTCTATAGTCCATTATATTTTTATAAGTTGGCTAGTTAAATGTTTGCAAAAAGAAAATCTGGTGTTGGTGGCAAGAAGGGGAAAAGACCTGGGGAAGAACAAATAAAAGCCTTCTGCTCACAGTCCTAGGAAATCCAGAACTTTTTGACATCTTCCCAGAAAGGAAGCCTTATTTCCCTGGGGGCAGCTAGGTGGAGCAGTGAATAGAGCACCGGCCCTGGAGTCAGGAGGACCTGAATTCAAATCCACCCTCAGATACTTAACACTAGCTGTGTGACTTGGACAAGTCGCTTAACCCCAATTGCCCTGCCTTCCTCATCCAAAAAGGTAACCCCCCCCCCAAAAAAAAAAGCAAAAAACAGACAAAATATATCCTAGTTTTGTTCATAAGAGGGAACTAGGCCTATTGCTCCTGAAACAATAGGCAGTTACAGCGTTTTCAGGGACCGAGAAAGTGCTCAGCAGGGAAGGGACAGGCTTAATTAGCCTCAACTGATCTAGAGGCACTCACTGTACATGGTGAGACACCCTGGCCGAGTGACTTGGTTCAGTTTGTCCCTTTGTCTGTTCTAGTACAGGGCTTGACCAGCCCATTCTATCCACACAATTGACATAGAAATGGGAAGTGAGCCTGGAATCCTCGGGAAGAGAGCTAGTGTGAGCTGAAATCTGCTCAGGGAGCTGACTGCTCTCAGCTTGTCTGGGGTTTTCTGTGCTAAGACAGAATATAGCCTTCATGCTAAAAAAAAAATTACCTAAGAGGGTAAATGCAAAATTTTCACAGATTTTCACAATTTTTAAAAAAAATTGTCAAAGGGGAGGCCAGGTGGCTCAGCGAGTAAGAGCACCAGCTCCAGTTTCGGGATGACCTGGATCAAATGTGGGCTCAGATACTCAGCACCACACCCAGAAATAATAACTGGCCGTGTAACCTTGAGCAAGTTACTTAACCCTGATTGCTTTAAAAAAAAAATGTCAAATATTTTGAATGGGTACAGGGATAAATGACACATTCTTAGAATGGCAAACTGTGAAGATCTTAAAGGAAAAAAAATTAAAGTGTGGCCTACAGACCTAGAATTAACCAGTTGTATGGTAGTTATAATGACAATAAAGAAAACTAGAGGTTCTAAAAAAGAAAAAAAGGAAAAAGTACACCTGTGTTCCCTTAACTGAGGCTACTCTTTCCAAAATCATCAATGATCGCTTAATTTCCACATTCAATGGTTTATCCCCCCAATACTCACTTTTCTTGTAGCCACTGATACTATTGACCACCTTCCTCTCTTTCGTCTCTTTTTTCTGTTTTTTTTTTTTTTATGATTTTGCTCTCTCTTGCTTCTCTTATCTGATTGGTCACATCTTTTTGGTCTTTGTCAGACATATATGCTGTGGTTGTATCCATAGGGTCTGTTCTAGGCCTGAGAAAGAGAACTGTTCTATTTATACACATAGTCATTTTACCAGTTTCTATGGACAAAACTATTTTCTCTATAATGACCTATAGTTCTGTACATCTAGCCTTAGTTTCTTTCTTTAGCTCCTGTCAGGCATTGCCAACTGTCCATTAGACATTTCAAAATAGATGCCCTTGTAGACATCTCAAATTCACCATGTCTAAAGCAGAATTTATTATATTTTCTTCCAAAGTCACCCTCCTTCCCTGTTTGTATTGAGGGCACTATTATCTTAACATTCTCTTAGTTTTACAAACTTGGTGGGTGGTGTTTTCTTTGACTTGTTACTCTCACTAACCCTACTTATCCAACCATTTGCCACATCTTGTCATTTCTGTGTCTACAACGTGACTGAATTTGCCCATCCTCTCCCTTCATGCAGCCTCTAGCCCAGAACAGAGCCTTATCATCTCTTGCTATAAGTCATGAAAAATTCTCCTAATTGGGGTCTGTGTCTAAAGTCTCTCCCTACTCTGATCCAGCCTCCTCACAGTTGACAGAATAGTTTTTTAGAGTTAAAAAATAGGCCATTTCAACTCTACCTAGTAAAATCTAGAGATCCTTTATGACCTTCAGGATCAAATATAAATGCCTCTGTTCAGCATTAAAATTTTTTACAACCTGATCACTTCCTACCTTTTCCAGTCTGGTCATGTATTACTTCCTCTCAACCCTCTCTATGGTCCCACTGGTCTGGCCTCTTTGCTGTGTTTCACATTGGACCCTTTATCTCCAGTCTCTGGATCTTTGAACTACCTATCTCTCATTCTTGGAATTCTATCACTCCTCATTCCACCTCCTGGAATCCCTGGTTTGCTTCAAGACCCAACTCAAGTGCTATCTACCATGGCAGCCATTTCTTGCCCCCCCTCCCCACTCATATGCCCAGATGCTAGAGTCTTACCTTGCTTTATGTATGAATGTATATATAGACACACAATATACATATGTATATATCTATATCTATATACATATAGATACATATGTATGTATGTATATATGTGCATAGTTTTTATCTATCTGTAGTATGTATATGTGTGTATATACACACACATATTTATAGTATCTCTCTATAGCTACATATATTGTCCTCTCCCCTTTAAAATGTAAGCTTCTTGTGGTGTGGGACCATTTCAATTTTTCTTTGTATGCCCAGTGCTTGGCATTTAGGGTAGACAATTAATACTTGTTGATTGATTGGTTTGTTTTGTGATTAGTTTATTTTATGATTGATTTGTTTGCTAGGATAATTGAAGCCTTAGTGGATGAGGCTTCCAATCTCTTCTGCTCCAGGGAAATTCTGGGAACCCTGAAGTTGTATAAGGTGGACTTTGAACAGAATGATTCAAACAGTCAACACACTGATTTATGTATCCCTGAATGTTAGTAGAAGGGGAACATAGGAAGATTCTGTTTCATTCTGAGCATTGTGTGATTGCTACAGTGCTTTAAATGGATAAGAAGAGTCTGTATAAAGAATAAATTGACATGAATTTAAGGTTTATAATTTGGGCTCATAGACCAGTCACCAAATTTTCTTACCAGATGTTACAATGAAAATTCCTGAGGGCAGGCAGGAGACACGAATCAGGTGACAATTGTTGACAATCACAGCAGAATCATATATTTACAGCTGAAAGGCATTGTAGAGGTCATTTGGTCCTATTTCCTATTTTTACAGATGTTAACTGAGACCCAGAGACATGAAGTGACTTGGCCAAGATCCTACAGAGAGTAAGTAGCAGTGTCAGAATTCAAACTCAGGTCCTGTGCCTCTAAGTTCTCTTTTCTTTTCATTGCACAGAAGAAATTGGCCCCAGGTAAAAGGGGGTGGTGATGAGGGAGGGACTTGATTTTCCAGTTTCATTATTTCCAATCCCTCAAATCCTTGAAAAAACTTTAGCTGATATATTACCTGATCATCTCTTAAAAGTGGATTCTTTCAGGCCTATTTATATTAATAGGTGGCACAATGGGTAGACTGCCAGGCCTGGAGTCAGGAAGACTCAATTTCAAATCTTGCCTCAGATACTTACTAGCTATGTGGTCACTTAACCCTGTTTGCCTCAGTTTTCTCCTCTGTAAAAATGAACTGAAGAAGAGAATGGCAACTCACTCCAGTATTTTTGCCAAAAATCTCAAAAGGGGTCATAAAGAGTTGGACATAACTGAAAAATGACTAAACAGTGATATTGGGGACCAAAAAGTTTTTTTTTAATATTCAGAGAATAAAGCCAAGATGGTAGAAAGACTTAGGGTGGTAGAAAGACTCTGGGGCAGTAGAAAGATACCAGACTTAGAGTCAGGAGCCATGAGTTCAAATCCTAGCTAGTTAATTAGTTTGGACAAAGAAACTCCCTTCTCTGGGCACTGGCTTCCTGAGCTAGAGAGGCAGTATGGCCTAGTGTGGAGAGAGCTAGATTTGGAGTCAGAAGAGACCTTACTTTAAATCCTGCCACTGGCTCTTGTGAGCTGTGTAACCCTGGAGAAGTCATTCTCAGTCTCTATTTTCCTATCTATAAAGTGGGGAAAATGATAGCCCTGACCTCACAGGTTTGCCTTGAGGATCAAATGAGATAATATATAATATAAAGTGCTTTTTAAATCTTAAAAGCTGGCATCAGTGTTAGCTCTAAAATAAAAGGATCTGATGAAGCTATCCCTTAAAATTCCTTCTGTTTCTCAAATTCTGTTTTTCAGGAGTCCATTGTCCTCCTCCTTCCACCTTGCCCTGCATACTTTGGGTAAGCAAAAAAAATTATTCATTTATCCATCCATTTTTATTTAAATTATAGAATAAAAGAACCATTTCCTACAGGCTAATCCTATCTGTGTATGGGTTTACAGAATATCTCAGGGCTCAGTTGTGGTTAATGACTCAGGGCTGTCACAGGTATGTGTGGTAGCAGCCGAGGCTCAGACAGAACAGGAAGGCTGTCAAGGTGGAGATTGAACATGTCTGTCATATATTGGCAGATTCAGCAGGCACAATGTACAAATGGCTTCTACCAAAGAACTGGCAGATTTTTTTTTGATGTCTTCATATCTGAAATCTATAACTTTGATGAATGAGCCTTCTCTAATGTGAGACAAAATGACAGGCGAGAAAGGCCTAATCTTTCTCACTAGCGATTAAAACTGGCAGCCAAGAATAATTCACTTAGACTCAGTGAGGATACCCAAAGTACTTTATTACTTTTCTTGCAGAGATATTCTTGTCCAGACCTGGAAAACCAACATCCGATTGTGTTTTTCTAGTGAAGCCCAAAGAAATGAAATGAAGTATGAGCATTAAGATTTTTTTTTTCTTGGTCCCCACAAATGTGAAGAGCCATTAATATTCAATGGGAAAAAGAAAATGTGTATTGTGGAGCTCTGGTTGTAGAATGTTAAGTGCATTTGTGTCTGAGCCTGACTTCCAAGTAAATGAGATTGAGATTCATAGACTAGTCGTCCATATTTGCCATGGCAACCACTATCAGGAAGCCTACATATCTCAGTCTTGTATAAATGGCTTGGCAAGGCAAAGCCAGCTTCTATTGCACATTCATTGGGGCCATAATAGAGATCTAACAGACAGCTGGTGCCTCACCCCAAATTTAAAACCATTTCCCATCTTAGATACAAATTTATTTTTCTGGCTATTTCTAGGGATATTTCTTCCTGTATTAATTCCCCTTTTCTTGCAAATCTGACTTGTGCCAGTCACTGGCTCTTTCTTTTTTATTCCAATACTCCTGAACAAAAGGATACTAAGGAAACCCAGCAGCTCAGCTTTGGGGATCTGTGAAACAGTAGACTGGGTGGGACCAAAAGAGTAATGAAGGAAAACAGAATCAAGAAACTGAGAATTTAAGAGTAAGGCAGAAGGACACATAAATTCAAGAGAGAAAACCTAAATAAAAATCTAAAAATTGCTTTTTTGTGTATGTTGATGTACATGGTAATTTCCTTTCTGTTTCTGAGCTGCTAGGAGTAGACACTCAGTAGTGGGCTTGCTAAGTCAAAGGGTATGATTGTTTTCCAGATTGGTTCTGCCAATTCACAGTGCCACCAAGAGTTAGTAAAATATAATAATGTGTTAATATATTGGAGTCCCTTCTATATTCACTAATTCTCTCTATGATTTTGGCTGTTTTAAAAGGTGGCATGTGAAACCTCGGATTTGTTTAAATTTAATTTCTCTTATTGATTTTGAAAAATATTTCATGTGGTTGCTTATATACTGCAATTTCTTCCTTTGAAAATTGATTGCCCGTCTATCTAATGGAGAAAACCCATAAAGAAAATTAAAAAGCAAAAACAATTATATGATATTCAGAAATAGTAGAACAGAAGTAAGACATACCAAAATGGTTCAAAGGAAAAAAATAAGAAAATTAAATAAAATGGAAATTATGACTGAAATTAGAATGGAAATTGGAACTCTCAAAGATATCAGACAGAACAGGGAATTTGTTACATTTAAGAGAGCATCATTTTCAAAACAGTAGAGGTTCTGAGGAAGAGAATAATTTATTTGAATTTGGAAATATAGATGTTGGGGAAAATATGGAGAGAGAGAGAGAATGAATGAATGAATGAATGAATGAATGAATGGATGGATGGATGAATATCAACAAAATCAACAAAGTCAGGGTCTACTCCTTGGATCAACTTCAGGTTAGATTAGATACAGAAGAAAGTAAGGTTAATCCCCACTATTAATCAATCAGTCATTAGCATTTATTAGGCATTTAGTGTATGCCAGGTACTGTGTTATATACATACTAAGTATACAAAGACTATTTCTATGGTCTCTGCTTTCAAGGAACTGACACTATAAAGGGGGAGATGACATGTAAACAGCTATGTACATACAAGGTACATGCAAAGGAGATGGGAAATAACCTCACAGCAAAAGATACTAACATCCACAGGGACCCAAAAAGGCCTACTTCAGGAGGTAGAGTCCAAACGATTTCTTGAAGAAAACGAAGGACACTAGGAAGAGAAAGTACAAAGGTCAAAAGATATAAGATACAATTTCATGTATGAGGCAAAGTAGGCTAGGATAATTAGATCATATAGTTCATGGTCTGGGGTGGAGAGGTACTGATATGTAAAAAAGAATGGAAAAATAGGGTGAGTTGTACAGAACTTTAAATGCCAAACAAAAGACTTAATATTTTGTTCTGGAGGTCACTGAGAGCCACGAGAGTTTATTAAGTAAAGGGGTAACATGACAAGACCTGTATTTTAGGAAAATCATTTTGACAGTCATGTGGAGAATAGATTGCAGTGGGAAGAGACTTGAGGCGAAAGTCCAATTAGAAAACTCTTGTACTAGTTCAGGTGAGGAGTGTTAAGGGCCTAAACTAGGGTGGTGACTCTCTGAGTGGAGACAAGGTTGTATAAAATAAGGAATGAAAGATGTTGAAAACATAGAAATGACAAGATTTGACAACACATTGGATTGGTTAAGTAAGAACAAGTATCTGACAGAGTGAGGTTGTGAGTGTGAGTGACTGGGAGGGTGGTAATACACTCAGAAGTAAGTGAGAAGGTTTCTGGGAAAGATAATGAATTTTGGTTTGGATATATTGGATTCAAGATGCTTACTACCTCATGACTGCACTGAAGCAACAAGTTTCTGGGACTTCCGCTCCATGTAGAAGTGAGTAATGGGCTGCTTGAGTTGGTTCTGGAACTGTGGGAAGATGGTGGCATATTAGGATCTGTAACAGCTCAGATCCCCTAGAAATATCCCAATAAATCTCTCAAAATTACTTAGAAGGAACAATGATATAGAAAGCCAGAGAGAAACTTCTGTTAACTCCTCCATGAAGTTCAGGACCACACAGAAAGATTGGCAGAATCCCGTGGAAATGTTGAGACAAACCAGAGTGGGAAGAAGGCAAAGCATTTAAACATGGACGTTCCACAGCAGGAGACAAGGTCAGTCCAGCTCCTGAGCCCCAGCCACTGAAGAAGACAGAGCCAGGCCAACAATCAGTGGTGGGAATCTCATTCCCCAGCTTCCTCAGGAGACCAGTGTCCATGCTCAACCCATAGTCTTTTTGCAGCAGCTAAAAGGAGAAGAGAAATTGGAATATAATATTGCAAAAGGCAAAAGATAAAGGCTCATAAGCAAGAATAAACTAGATGGAGACTTTGAGTATAATCTGATTGGAGGAAAAAAAATGAACCTTTAATGAAATATGTTTAGAAAAGGACTTTGGAAATTAAAATTATTTATAGATTAATAATTTAATCCTGAATAATTGGTGTGTCAAAGAGCAAGATAGTACTTCATCCTTAGATGTCTTCAAGCACAGGCTAGATGATCACACATTGGAGATGTTTCCAAAATTTTCTGATTCCTTTTGAAAGCTGTGATTCTGAGTAAGGAAGGCATGGGGTGCATATGAGGGATGGTAAGAAGTCCAATTAGGCTAGAGCATAGCACACACAGCAGGGAGAAGTATTTGATAAAGCTGGAAAGGTAGGGTGAACTCCAGAAAGAAAGAGATTTTCCCCTTCCTTATGCTAGAAATGACAGCCTTGGTGAGGGAGGCGAGGGTGTTGTTATATATCTAAGGACAGCTGCTTATTTACTTTGCTAGTCAGATACACCTGAGTGCTCTGATGCTTCCTTAATTTGTGGGAAGCTGCTGATATATCACAGTGCTTCTAGCTGCATTTACTGTGCATCTGAAGTTCATGTCTCACCAGGGTCCTAGGAGAGAGAGGCACAGAAAGTGAAGGCCCTCAGCAGCTGGGAGAGCACATTTCAAATGTGAGCTCATGTCTCAGCGAAATCTATCAAGTTCAAATCTATGAAGCCTGCATTTTAGAAAGTCAAGTGAATTCAAGCAAGAGTAACAAATCAACAGAGAGACAACCTTGAAAAAGCGGTGTCTGGCACAAGCCCCTGCTTGGTGGGTAGTGTAAAGATTGCTAATGTAATAAATGGGAAAAGATGTTGCATAGAAGACATGGATTTTGAGAATTAAAGATTTTTACTGCAAGTCAGAAATATGGCTCCCACTGATTTTATTGGGCCATAAGGAAGATTTGTTTGCATTTTTTTTCCTATGCAGGAGGAAGTCTCATAAAGAATTTCCCAGTGGGTTCACATTCTTAAAGTCACTTCTTCCTTCTCTGTAAGTCACTCCTCCTGTATAAACCTGACATGTTTAATTACCCGTGGAACGCATTTGTGGCAAATGGGCCAATTAGGCATTTGTAGGCCTCTTACCACAAAGGTTATTATTTTGAATGATGAAATCAGTTGGGAGTAAGATCAGTGCGATTGAATGGCCAGAATGAATGGAATGGAACATTTAGCCCTGAATTTTATGTCTCATAAACTTAATTTGGAAGATGTTTCCAAAACTTTATTTATTATGAAATTAGTGTGTGTTATGGTAAAAGCTATTTAACTTAATAGATTGCTGAGTTTTTAAAGGGGGGAGGGGAAAAAAAGAAGAATGAAAACTAGAAAAATCTAAGCTATTACAATAAATTCCTTTCTCTCTTTCTTCCATTTTGCTATTTATTTCTTAGGGGGGAAATCAACTTTGGAACTTACAGCAAATTGGCTTCTAGAAACACATTTTCCATAAAAACTGCTTTTTCTTTTCTTTTCTTTTTTAAAGTTTCCTGCAAGTCTCGTCCAATGTCCTACTAGGAAAAATGGAACCCTTCCTCAAGGAGGTCGGGGAGTAGAACAGATAAGAATAAAGAGGCCAGATAAAGCACCAGAATGCTGATAGGACACTTAGGTTCATACTGATCTGTGGGAATTAAGGGCCAGGACAGGAAGAAGTGATTGATATATACAGGGAGAAAGATTTTTAAAAATTCTTAAAAATGAGTGTTGGCTAATTCACCTGTGTATTGAATGCTTTCTCACTGGTGTGACTTATATAGGAGACCAGTATTACTGAGAGTAATTTAAATGATTCCACCAAATTCAGATGAATACTAATGTCAGTGCCCCTCTTCTTTTGGATTGTAACTTAGATTTCATTTTGCTAACTGAGGAGTTGACCTTGACTGTATTAGTAGCCTATGCTATAGGAAACTTAAATTGGAAAGGCCTCCAAAGGCAAGGGTGGATTGTTGGGTGGGGAATTCCCTTTTCTGTTGTTAACTACAATCCCACTGTTACAGAAAAGGGATTTCAGTACAATTACAGAGCCAGGGTAAAGTAGAACCACAATATAATTTTATGGAGATGGCAAACTTGCTGACATGAATATCCCCTCTGAAATTTTCATTTTTGTTTGCTTGCTTTTTGAAAAAGAGAGAGATAAGGGTTAATAAAATCTTAATAAGAAAAGGCATCTGCTCAGTTATGACATTTATACCAAAACAAGACTTGAATTTTCTAGAAGAAGAGAAATAACATTTCATAGTCTGTTCTAAATATGCAGTTTTACCAAAAGTGGCATAAAGTAAATGAATAGGTGTAATGCCATGCACAGAAGCTTTCCAGAAGAACTGCCACTGTGAACAGCTTTTTTAAGGTTCTGATTACTCAGTATAGTGATCACTCTATTTATTCCATAACAAAAGCAAAACATCCATGGAAAATCAAGGTACAGCATAATTCAAAATACAGCATTCACCATATTACAACTTATCACAGAAAATCACAACATTCACAACATAGTCTCAAAGTAAAATAGTCACTCAAATTAATTCAATCAGTCACTTATCAGTAGTATCAAAGTACACTCTTGGGGCAAAGTCTTGATCAACTCAATTAGTCACTTATCAGTAGTCTCAAAGTCTTCCACTCTTGGGGCAAAGTCTTGATTAACTCAATCAGTCACTAGTCAGTAACAATAGTCAAAGTACTCAAAGTACAATCAGTTGCTTATTCAGTAAAGTCTTACTAAGTATCATACACAAAACTCTCCACCCCTTAGGTCACTAGTAAACTATAATTCCATAATTACTTAGTACCCAAGGAGAGGTCTTTTCTTCATCTTGACTTTGGGCCTATTCTCAGATTCCCTGGATCCCCTTCCATGGTCCCAGATCCTACCTAGATTCAATGGCAGACAGCTCCCAGTTCCTTGACCAGCTCTCTGGGGAGGTCCTGTTCCACACTGGCATTCACAGGGTCTGGTCCATGTCAGCTCCTTCACCATTTCTGCTCCAAGGAATTCAAGGCTCAATCAAGCCACAAACAAACAAAGGCTCAGCATCCTGGTCATGCTTCAGTCACCTGGGCTCCTGGCTCTGGGCTCCTGGGATCCTGTTCAGAAGAAACTCCACCAAGACAACTTTTCAGGACTCAGTTCTCCATTCTCTCTTCTGTAGCTGTTCTGCCACCAGATCTTGGTCTCAAGGAAATTCTGACTGTGCCTCTCTGGGGCCTTTCTTATATACACAATATTACCTACTTCTCTTCCTTTGACCATCCCCTTTCTGTTACATCAGTTAGCAGGAGACAGGAGTTCATACCTTCTGTTCCCCCAATAGAGGCTTGATCAGTTACTGTGTTAAGTACATGTTATTTTTGCCAACACAAAGGGATCTTCAAATTCAAAATTATATTACCATTACAATAGGGAACAGAAGGACCCATATATAAATGATGTATATGTAAAAACTTTAAAGTTTGCAAATGAGACATACATTTCAGTCTCATCACAACTCTTTGGGGGTAGATATAACATATATTATTATCTCTATTTTATCAATGAAAAAAGTGAGACTTTAAGAAGTTGGAGGAATTATTGTTTATTATAACACAGCTAGTCAGTGTCAAAAATGGAATTTGAACCCAGGTCCTCTTTACTCCAAGTTGGAAATTCTATCCATTATCTATTTTACCAACACTAAGTATAAAAATATGAAGTTGTCTTAATAGGTACTATAATTTCAATGTTTAATTTTGATCCTATCCTTATTTTAAGTGAGTGAATAGGGAATGGTACTTTCCAATGGATTAGCCAAGTTTTTCATGATTAATTTTTTTTAGTTTCTCCTTGGATACAATTATAACTTTTATATAAACCCAAATTGGTTTACTAATTTGTAAAATGGGGATAATAATATCTGAACTGTACATTTCATAGGTTTGCTATGAACATGAAACAAAATAATAAATGTGAAGCAATTTGTAAATTATAAATTAGTGCTATATAAATGCCAGGTGTTATTATCATTGGTGTTCAAGGAATTGTAGAATTTCAGAGATGGGAGAGACGTCAAAGACCATTTCATTCTATCCAGTCTCTAGCTGAGAATCTGTTCTATAGGAAGGCCAAAAAATAGTCATTCAGACTTGCCTTGAAGAACTTCATTAAGGAAGAACCCAAGTGACCTTTTCCACTTTTGGACAGCAACAATGCTCAGAAGATTTTTCTTCATATCAAACTCAAATTTGCCTCTCTCTGTTATGAAATAAGAAATGTATGTCGCTAAGACATCAATGCATCTATCAATGTCATAAAAATATGAAACCACTAACTCTTTTGATAGAATATTAACCAAGACAGTCAAATACTGGCTAGGCAAAAGATTATCTTCCTAGCTATGAGACCTTGAGGAAGTTATTAAAACTCATGAACATTAGTCCCTTCATCTTTAAAATGGAACGTAGTACCTCAAATTGCTGTGGGAAAATCTCTTAAACCTTAAAGCACTATATAAATGAGACTCGTTATTAATGTTCCTACTCTTGTCTATCTATTAGAAAACCAAAATAGGCATAATTTTATTTAGGTAATAGGTTTGTTGTCCATGAGAGGAAAAAAAATGAGAACCCACTTTGGTTAAAGTTACAAAGAAATATATATTATATTTTCTGCCCTCCCCATATCTTGAAATTAGTTAGTCAATAAATATTTATTAAACATCTTCTATGTGCCAAACTGTGCTGTGTTGGGGATAAAAAAAGGGAAGAGTTAGTCCTTACTCTCAGAAAGCTTGCAGTTTAATAGGGTACACCATGCTAACAGCTATGAACAAAAAAGCTAAATACATGATAATTGGAAATAATTTCCAATCAGTTTGGGGAGATGAAAATAAATGATTAAATAAATTAATGATATGAAGCAGTAGATAGATGCCAAATGTACAGGTCTCTTGATAAGTACTATAGGGAGAATATAGCATATTGGAGCAGTCAGGGGATGTGGTGCCATAAAGATGAGAAAATTGTTGAAGAAAGTATATAAATTGGGGCAGAGTTAAGATGGTGGAGTAGAAGCAGGACCTTCCTGCAGCTCCAGCTTCCACCTTCCCCAATTCAAGTAAAAGGGGATTCTGAACAAACTTTGGAGCTGCAGAACCCGCAAAATGACACAGAGAAGTTAACCTCCTGCTGAGGACAGCCCAGCAAGCCAGCAGGAATTAGCCAGCACAGAGCTCTGGGAGCTAAGCCCAGGCCCCTGTGAGCTGGAGAGTTTAGCCCCAGGGCAGGCCTGACCAATCACTGGCCAGAGGGACTCCAGATCATCAGCAACTGTGACAGTCTCCAGAATTATCAATACAGATGCTAAGGAAAAAGTGAGAGGTTAGTGTGCTGTGTACTCTGGGATCCAGTGGTTGGGAGTGCTTTGGCTTTTGCCCCCAAGGCAAGAAGCCACTGAGGAGCTGCAGCTTGCAGCTGCAGCCACGTGGCAGCTTCAGCTCCTGGCCTTCAGAGTGTAGGGGGACCAAGCAACCAGTCTGAGGGGTAATCGCTCTTGCTTCAACCTGCTTGGATCTTGATTGTGGTCTAGGATGGAGGTCCTGGGGTGTGTCACCAGCTTGCCAGAGCATGTGGAGGCTTCAGCAGGGGCACCCAACTAATACTTCTGGCAGCTGAGAAAACCCCAGCATTTGGGACGAAGCTCCCCTGTCTGGTAGCAGCGTCCTACTGTGGCAAAAAGCCCAAAAGTCAAGTAATTGAGTGTCAACATGACCAGGCAAAGGAAGCAAAGCAGACAGAAGATTCCAACATTAGACTCCTATTTGGGGGACAAAAAGGATCAAAGCATGGCACGGGAAGAGGACAGTGAAGTCAGAACTCCTGCACCAAAGGCTTCAAAGGAAAATACAATCTGGTTACAGGCCATAGAGGACCTTAAGAAGCAGATAAGAGAAGTGGAGGAAAAAATTTGGAAGAGAAATGAGAACGATGCAAGAAAATTACAAAATGAGAGTCAACAGTGTGACTGAGGAAAATACTACCTTAAAAAATAGACTAACTCAAATGGCAAAAGAGGCTCAAAAAGAAAATGAGGAGAAGAATGCCTTAAAAAAACAAATTTGCCAGATGGAAAAAGATTCTCAAAAGCTAACTGAGGAGAATCATTGCTTCAGAATTAGATTGGAGCAAATGGAAACTAATGACTTTATAAGAAATCAAGATGTTGTTAAACAGATCCAAACAAATGAAAGAATAGAAGGCAATGTGAAATATCTCACTGGAAAAACCACTGACCTGGAAAATAGATCCAGGAGAGATAATTTTAAAATTATTGGACTACCTGAAAGCCATGACCAAAGAAATAACCTAGAAATCATCCTCCAAGAAATTCTGAAGGAAAACTGCCCTGACGTTTTAGAACCAGAGGGCAAAATAGAAGTTGAAAGAATCCACTGATCACCTCCTGAAAAAGATCCCAAAAAGAAAAATCCTGGGAATATTGGTTCCAGAATTCCCAGATCAAGGAGAGAATATTACAACAGCCAGGAAGAAACAATTTGAATATTGTGGAAACACAATCAGGATAAGCCAGGATCTGGCAGCTTCTACACTGAGGGATTGAAGGGCTTGGAATGTGATATTCCAGAGGGCAAAGGAGCTGGGATTAAAACCAAGAATCACCTACCCAGCAAAACTCAGTATCATGTTTCAGGGGGAAAATATGGTCTTTCAGTGGAATAGAGGACTTTCAAGCATTCTTGCTGAGAAAAACAGAGTTGAATAGAAAATTTGACATTCAGATACAAGAAGCAAGGGAAGCATGAGAAGGTAAACAGGGAAAAGAAATCATAAGGAACTTATCAAAGTTGAACTATTAACATTCCTACT